>NC_142873.1:11145921-11459736 GCF_051225735.1 Oryctolagus cuniculus | reverse complement strand
GATGATGCTGGGGACGCTGAACCCTAAATTTCACCAAGCACTTGGTGCCAATAGAAGTGTTCCTCTCTCCTGCTGAGAGGGTTAACCCTTACCTTGCCTAAAAAGCATGTAAAGCCCCACTCTCACAGTGGTCACCTTCCAGGGCTGTGCTGAGCCTCCCCAGGACCCACTCCCACCATCTCTCACTGTGTCCACACCTGGACCCGGACCCACTCCCACCATCTCTCACTGTGTCCACACCTGGACCCGGACCAATTCCCAGTAGACCCAGAGGGCAGGATACAAAGTGCAGCCCAGAAGAGAATGCAATGCACATCAGAAGGACCACATGATTGTACCCACTGATGTCAACAGAAACATGGGGAAAGGACCTTACAGATGTGAAATCAAAGTGGAATGGACGGAAATTGAAGCAGGCCCATGTTTCAGATTGAGGGGCCAGAAGTGGCTCTACAGTTTCCGTGGCTGGTTGGCACACCTGTAGAAGTAAAGGAGGCCCATGTGAAATGAAGTTGCAATGTTCTAACCCTCCTGATATACACAGATACAAGTGTCCCAAAGGCTTAGGGAGTATAGCACGCTCCCCTGGACTTATCACGGAAGGTCCAGAGGACACATCATTCACCCTGACTACAAGAAATACACTCACAGAGGTGTCCAAACATGCTGGAAGAACTCCTCCATGATGTTTCTCTGTAGGTCAGAAATTTCAGTGGAAACTGCTAATATCAACCCAAGATTCCCAAGTGCCCTGGGACGGTGAGATCTCATGGTGGCCCATGATCACAACAAAGCAATGGACTGAAGAGCCTGACTCACAGAGATCTTTGGCATTGCTTGGTTGATTGTGCTGTTCCCAGGACTGAAACAGATGAACAGCCTTCAAACACCATACAGAGAAGTATAAGCACCATGGTTCTGGGTCTACTGAACAGAAGTCTGACCTAAACCATCCCAATAAGGGGTCACAGCCTCTCAATAAATCCCCAAACTTGAACCACCAGAGCTCCTTGATTGAAAGGGGACCAAATCCCTTTGACCCTTGGACAGAGTTCACAAATGTGCACTGTTAATCTTTCTCCCAGACTCTTATCAAGATGGTTGAGGGATCATTGGGCACTGGCTCTGAATGGACACTGATACTGGGAAACCCAAAAAGTCACTAGGGTTTGAGGCAGAGTAAGCATATATGGATTTTACATAATCAATGGCATTTTAGCTTGGATCTGACTCTCCGGGTCCCAGGGGATCCCCAAATCCATGTTGTGATTATTTCCCATGTTCCATGTATATAATTAGAAGAGACATACTCAGTGATTAGCAAAATCCCCACACTGGTTCCTTGACCTGTGGAGTAAGGGCTTTTATTGTGGGAAAAGTCCACAGGAAGCCACCGGGACTACCCATACGAACCAGAATCATGAACTGGAAGCAACACTGCACTCTAAGAGGACTTGCAGGATACAGAGCTGGCAATTTCCACCACACCCCCACTTCACTCACCTATATGACCCATGCAAAAAATAAATGGAGCTTGGAGAATGAGAGGATTATCATAAACTCAACCAGGTGGTAACTCCAATTACAGCTGCTGTACCAGATGTAGTTTCTCTGCTGGATCAAATTAACACGTCCTCTGGTCTCTATGAGGCAGTTATTAATTTGATGAATGTTTTTCTCCTATATCTGAACTACAGAGCTTCAGAAGTAGTTTGGCTTCACCTCGAAAAGCCAGCAGTGTGCTCTCACTGCCCTGTAACAGGTGTTGTCTACCTTCAAGCGTTGCGGCATTATGTGGTCTTGGGGTCTTAGTTACTTTTTTTTTTTTTTTTTTATTTTTGACAGGCAGAGTGGACAGTGAGAGAGAGAGACAGAGAGAAAGGTCTTCCTTTGCCGTTGGTTCACCCTCCAATGGCCGCCGCGGCCAGCGCGATGTGGCCGGCGCACCGCGCTGATCCGATGGCAGGAGCCAGGAGCCAGGTGCTTTTCCTGGTCTCCCATGGGGTGCAGGGCCCAAGCACCTGGGCCATCCTTAGTTACTTTTCTTTCCACGGGACATCATTGCTGCCCATCCCATTGGTGACATTATGTGGACTGGACCCGGTGAACAGGAAGTAGAAATAATCCACACACATTTTAAAGACGACGCGTGCACACCGAAGGATAGCAGTGGAAGACAGAGCTGCTGTTTGGAGCTTTCGGAAGGCCTTTGTTGATGAAAATCACAGCACACACTCTTAGGATTTGGAAACAAATACAAGACGTCCTCTGTGGATAACTACGCTCCAGTTAAGAAACTGAGTTTTCCTGCTACTGAGCCTCAGTTAAGGCTGAATGCTTGGGGCCAGCGCGGTGGCGCGGCAGGTTAAAGCCCCGGCCTGCAGCACTGGCTCAGGTCCCGGCTGCTCCACTTCCAATCCAGCTCCCTGCTAATGTGCCTGGGAAAGCAGCAGAGGATGGTCCACGTGCTTGGGGCCCTGTACCCACATGGGAGACCTGGAAGAACCTCCTGGCTCCTGGCTTCAGATCGGCACAGCTCTGGCCATTCTGGCCATTTGGGGCATGAACCAGTGCATGGAAGACCTCTCTCTCTCTATCTCTGTAACTCTTTCAAATAAATAAATTTTTTTAATAAAAGACTGAATGTCTGATTACAAACCACCTAACTTACCACAGGTCCTGACTTTCTTATGAACTAGTCACTGAAGGATCCATCAAGCCATAACACTGGGCATGCTCCCCACACTCCATCTTCAAATGAAGTGCTGGATCAGGAACCCAGTTCAAGCAGGCTCTGCCGGCACAGAGAGTTTAAACCAGGATGTGGCCAAGGTGCCTTGGTCTGTGCAACTATAAATGACCTTCTCTCTCTCTTAGCCTGCAGACTGGCTTCGGGGGAGGTGCTGATGGATCTTGAACTCAGACGACTCAGGCTAGGTTGATAGATGGTTCTAGATAATATGTAGGCTCCACCAAAAGTGGATAGCTGACAGTACTAAATGCAGTCCCGTCTGGGACATCCCTGTAGGACAATGGTGAAAGAGAATCCTGCCAGCAGTGTGCCTGGTTGTGCACTTTGTTTGGAAGGAGAAACAGCTAGACATACAAATTATATACTGATTTACAGACTGCGGCTAATCGTTTGGCTGGATAGCCAGACACTTGGAAGGACCATGATTGGAAAACTGGTAACAAGGAGAAGAGGTATATATGAAGGTACTTCAAAAAAAGTCTGTGAAAAATGGAAATAAAAGTTCACTTTGGGGCCAAAAAAATGAAACCCACGCATATGAAGGGGCTTTAAAAATGTTCAGAGAAAATGTGCATTATGAAAACATCGTGCATGGATTTCAAACATTTTATACCAAACTTATCTTTTAATTTCACTTTCTCATAAACTTTCTGGAGTCCCCTGGTATTGGTGGGGTTGTGGTCCTCATCCCATTCAGAGACCCTGGTCTCATGACGCAGTGGGAAGATGTGGCTGGGAGACACTCCGGTCTTGCTACTGCTGTTAGCACAAAGTTGTCGGTCTATGATGATAATTGTTTTATTCCACAGAGGCCTTTTTATCAGGTTGAGGTCATTTCTTTCTATTCCTAGCTTGTTCAGTGTTTTTATGGTGATGGGATGTCAGATTTTGTTAAATGTTTTTTCTCTATCTCTTAAAATGGTCATAGGTGTTTTTTTTTCCCCTGGTTTAGTCCAATTCAGGCTGCTACAGCAACTCTACCATAGACTTGTGGCTTGAACAGTATCTCCCACAGCTCTGGAGGCTTGAAGTCTAACATCAAGGCCGTGGCATTACGGTGTCCAACAAGTGCCTGATCCCGGCTCATAGACAACTCCCTTCCAGCTGTGTCTTTGCCAAGCAAGAAAGAGCAAGGCTGCTTTCTGGGTCTCTTATAAAAGGGCACTAATTCCATCGATGATGATTCTGCCCTCATGACCATATCACACCCCTATTATATTTAGGGGCAGGGTTTCAACATAGGAATTTGGGGGTAGCACAAAGAATCCATAGCATTCTGCCTCTGACCCCACAAAATGTGTCTTTCTTACCCAGAAAACATCTCTTCAGTCCCAGCAGCTTGCTTTGGTCCAGCATCAGTTTTGAAGTCTCAAATCTAGGATTTCATCTAAATCTCATTTAAACCAGACATGGGAGGAGATCCAAGGTAAGATCCATTCTGAGATACTTTGCACTCCAGCTGTGAATCTGTGACACCAAGCAAGTTATGCATTTTCCAAATCACAATGCTGGAAGACGCCCAGGGCTCCCACTCCAAACGAGAAAGAAAATCCAAAGCACGTTCAATCTCAAGGCTCCAGCACAGTCCTCTCTGCTTGAGGTTGCACCTTCCTGGCTCACTAGGAAGGGGGTGCAGCTCCCACAGCACAGCAGGTCAGCCCCTCAGTCTCTCCCTGCTTGGGCCTCGCCCCTGCAAACCGCTCTCTCCCACAGCCCTGCAGCTGCTGAGCTGGGTTCTCACGCCTATAGCTCTGTGGAATGGGGTTGTGGCCCTACACCTTCCATCGTTCTAGGAAACCTCATCCTTTTAATTCTGCGGTAGAAGCAGCCACGCCCCCAGGGCCTGGGTATTCCGGGCCTAAGATAAAAATAGCACCCTGATGATCTCTGAATTGCTTTGCAATCACTCATGCACTACTGAGGGGAATCTTCAAAAAGTTCATGGAAAATGCATATTACGAAAGACTACACTTAGATGTCAAAATTCCTTTGCAATAAAATAAGCTTATTTTTAAATTCCATTTTCACAAACTTTTTATTTTTATTTTTTTAGGAATGTTGCCTATTTTTATTTGAAAGGCAGAGAAAGAGAGAGAGGAAGGTAATTCCCATCCACTATTTCATTTCCAGGCCTCCCATGTGGATGGCAGGGACCGCTGCTTCCCAGGCTGTGTGTTAGGAAACCCAGGCTCTCCAATATGGGATGCAGGCATTTCAAGCAGCATAGCATTGCTGTGCCAAACATCTGCTCCTCCATGAACTTTTTGAAGAACCCTTGTATCAAATGAATTTCTCTAAATGGGTACATGTGTAAAGAAATGTGTGTTCCACACGGATGCTCACCAAAGGTTGACTCCAGCACAGGAAAATTTTGATATTCAAGTGAATAAGATGTCCCCACCTGTGGATACTGGTCAGCCTCTTTCCCTAGCCAGCCTTGTCGTCACCCACTGGACTCATGAACAAGTGACCATGGTAGCAGGGATGCAGGTTATGCACGGGCCCAGCAACTCAGATTTCCACTCACCAAGGCTGACTGGGTAAGTGCCTGAGCTGCATGCAGCAGAGACAGCACTGAAACTGTGATATTGCATGATTTCTAGGAGTGACCAGGTAGCTATCTCATGGCAGGCTGACTACACTGGATCACTCCCGGAATAGAAGGGGTAGTGTTCTGTTCCTACTGGAACAGACATCCTGGATACAGACTTGCCTTTGCTGTGCGCTACGTTCCTTCCAAAATTACCATCCGTGGACTTATGAAGTAACTTATCCACCATCATGGAATGCCGCACGCAACATTGCTTCTCATCAAGGAACTCACTTCACAACAAATGGGAGTGTCACGATGGGTTCATGTTCCCCACCCGGGGCTTGGCAGAATGGCGGAATAACCAGCTAGGTGACAACGCCCTGCAGGGCTGGGGCAAGGTTATCCGGAAGGCTGCATGTACTCTCAGGTTCATGTGTACTCTCAGGTTCATATGTACCATAGGTCATGTGTTTCTCCCACAACCAGGGTGCACAGGTCCAAGAATCAAGGGGTAAAAGCGGAAGTGGCACCATGAATAGCCCTAATGGCCCACTGGCAAGATTTCTACTTCCTGTCCCCAGGAATGCATACTCTGCCAGTCTAGAGGTCTCAGCTCCAAAGACAGAAATGTTGCTATTAGGAAATGAAGCGATGGTTCCACTGAACGGGAAGTTGCGACAGCAGCTCAGCCACTTCGGGTTCCTGGTGCCTGAGTCCACAGGCAAAGACGGGGATATGCTCCTTACAGGACAGACCCTGAGTGTCGGGAGATCCAGTTGCCATGACACCATGGGGGCAAGAAGAATCATGTCAGAGATGCCGGGCGCCTCTTGCTACCCCCACACAAGACAGCCAAAGGCCCCAAACACTCAGGCACAAAGCTTTCCACCCACCACTGGGCAAGGAACCGTGAGGAAGAGGATGGTTTCCTAAAGGGAGAGACAATGCGGAACAGGCGACAGAAGAAGGTAGACAGAGACTTTAGCGATGAGCATGTCCAGAAACAGGCCTGGATAGATATGAGCATTTCTTCCTTATTCTACTTAAACATGTTCTGTCCTATACTATGAAATACTTTCTTCACTTCCCTCGCCTCCTTCCCAACTAAAATGTGTGAGTATCTTTGTATTACTGTGTTCATATCATTGTAACACTTACATAGTTAACCTTGTATCTCATGATTTAAGATATGGGATGTCAGAAAAAGGGAGTACAAATCAGATAAGGAGAAACACCACCCAAAGATACAGAAGAGATTCTGTTTTCTTTTCCAGGGATGGGGCTGACCCTCAATACTAAGGTTAAGGCCACAGGAGGAGCCACAGCCTCTGTCCACCCTTGGGAGGTCCCAGCTCACCCTGACCTTCCCAGTTCCCATGCACCACTCCTTCTCCAGTGCCTGCCTTGGGGGCTCCAGGCGTCAGGTGCCAGACAGCATCTGATGGATGCTCCACTAGCTCCAGCAATCACAGAAGACACTCCCACAGGGTCTCCCCATCATTCTACTTCTCTGGGATCACAGGGAGGAAGGCCTCCATGGTCCAACGACTGGGAGCTAATAACGAACGTGATTCACTATACAGAACTCTCCAGCACCTCGAACGAGACATCCAGAAGGAGGCATAGAGGAAGTCACATTTCCCAAGCGTGTTGTCAATATGGAGCAACTCAAGAACTTTCTAGAAAGGGCTGTGCGCCTCACATATACACGGAGCCTCAAGTGCAGGGCTCAGGGGTGCTGGTCCCATCCGAGGTCTTGCCCTGCCGGGTGGGGTTTAAAGTGTTGACCATGACACAGGCAGATCACACTCCTCCTCCAAGAACTCCAGCCCTGCCCTCTGGCTATGACCATCCAAGCGATCACAAATCGGTCTCTTGCCTTGCGAGAGAGGACCCTTGACTTCATCCTAGTAACTGTCATAATAATGCTGGACCTCATGACAGAGCTAACACGTTACAGACTATGTATATGAAAACTCACATAAATTATATCAAGTTACACACACATAACTTTTGGTATGACTTTTTTTAAGCAATATTCTTAGCATCCCTGTGACGTAAACAAGTAGCAGGAATCTCCCACAACAAAACCTTAACAAAAGGTTGCACTGTTGCAAAATCAGGCAGACTGAGCCCCAGCTGAGTCAGTTCTGCTTGTCCTCTTGTCCTTGGTCCTCTTGTACCAGGCACAGGCCTCTGCTACAGCAGCCGGGAGCATCTCTGGTCTCCTGAGACACTCACGTTCCTCCAAGTCCCATATGCACAGCAGCAGGCCAGGGACCCTCTAACCCGAGACTGAGCAGTGCAGTGGGAACCTTCCATGACCCAGGCTCCCTGGTTACAGACCACTGCCACCAAAGTCAGTCCATGTACAAAGCCCTTGGACATTTAAGGAAAAGCAAACTCATCATTGAGCATTCGTGCAGGAAGCCACCACGATCCTGGAGCCCACACCCGCCCTACCTGTGCGGGACAGCTTCTGCAAGGTGACCCTCAGGTGCTGCAGAACCACGGGCGACACTTCATAGCGGTATATGTCTATCGCCGGAACCTTCTGGCACCTTCCAAACACTCCATCTGTGAGAAAAGGCAGGTGGCGAAGAGAGAGAACGTGACATTTCAATTTCAGACAGGAGAAAGGTATAACACACATCTTGACCATCTATTTTCATGATGCACCGTGGTGAGGCCTTGGAATGCGGCTTTAGAAGGTCATCAAAGAGCCAGGAGAACCCAGAAGCACTTGCAAAGAGGGGAAGGTTTTGTTTGCCCAAAACACCCCGTGCCACGGAAAACACAAAATGCGGAAGGGGAGAGAAGAGGAGTCAGGAGCCCCATGTAGTGTGAATGTTTGATTCCACATCCCCACCTCCCCCAGGAGCCCCCCACTTCTCCTCAACCACATTTCACCTGGCTCATGTGAACCTTTGCCTCGGCCAAGTCAGTGACATCCAGGGCCACTTTTCCAGGTGAAAAACACAACACCCGGGAAATAGAAACATTAATTTGCAGGAGCCGCAGCGCCTGGGGGCAGCATCCCCCAGGCAGGCGCAGGCCGGGTTCCAGGGGTGCTTTCTGACCGCAGAAGAGAGGCGCTGGGGAACAATGCGCATTAATGGGGCTAATTCACTGAGCTCTCTCCCATTTGTCTGAAATGACAGGCTCTGCTCATCCACATCCTTTCAAACCACACCCTCTAATTAATTTAGGCCTAATTAGTCTTTATTCAGCAAATTGTTCACTTTGAGACAAGCTTCCTGGGGTGGGGTGCGTGGTGGGTGGGGGGAGGCTTCCAACATTCAAATCACCTTCTTTGGTTCACACAAAAGACTAATTCAGGGGCTAGTGCTTCACACACAGGGCAGCCATCTGCAGCTTCAGGCCGGGGTGGAAGGAAGAAAATGGTTTCTTTTATTGTTCACAACAGTTTCATTGCGCCGTGCGTGCGGCTGAAGGCAGCCATTCAAAGGCAACAAGTTTAATTAGCAGAAACACATTTGCCCAGAGCCAGGCTGCTTCGGGAACTGCCGGCCTGATACCACGTACACGCTCACAACAGCCGAGACCGTGTGATTAGCAGAAAATCATCTTAAGTAGTGCAAGTATCTCGGGATTTCTATGGGACTGTACAAAGCCCGGAGAAGCCGGGCGGACGGCGCGCCCAGCTGCTCGGAGCCGGCAGACAGACAGAGGCCGCGGAGAAGTTACACCTTCTGCATGTGCTTTCCTCCTCCCGTGTGAGTGCCTGCCATGGCCACGGCCACGGCCAGGGCCACACAGAGCCGGGAGGGCTCCCAGGGACGGCTCCAGGGGAGGATGGGGCAGCCCTCACCCAGCAGGCAGCTCTGCAGGGACACACAGGGCTGGTTCCCCTGCTCTGTGGTTTCTGTCAAATCTGCAGAAATTTGCAGACCTGCGTGCGTGCCTGTGGGGGGGACTTGGAGGGAAGGAAAACTGCTGAAAATGTATTCAGAACTCGTCCTTCTACTTTATGGATGGAAACATCTTTCAAGTAGAACTGGGATATGTAGGAGCTGGATGAAGTATTAAGATGGTTCTACCGCTATAGGGTACAAATGAGAAAACAGGGCAGAGGGTCAACAGCGAGGCCGCACAGAGCTGAGCAGGAAGACAGGGAATCAGGTCCCTGGACTCCAGGCTGGGGTCCTCACTGGTGACCACGGAAGTTGGGACCCTGTACAGCAACACTGTGTGGTAGGAACATGCAACAGGGATCCAGGTACCTGCTCCTGGCTACAGCACCAGGCCAGCAGCCATGCCCCTGTCTGGTCTGAACAGGATGGATGACCCCACGCTGGGTGCAAAGTGGTGGGCTCGTGGTTGGGCAGGACCTATTCATCTGCACGCACACACACACACACACACACACACACCTGTTCAACTTGGCAGCAAATACAAGAGAAACACATCAATGGTGGTCCAGGTACAGCAGAACCTGTTTCCCCAAAACTCCTACAGTTGTTCAACCTCAGATGTCATCATGGTAACGGTGGATGGATTAGGGTGGATTAGGTGGAGACTTGAGGCTGGTGGGAGGTCTGGGCCACTGAGGGTGTGTCCTCGGAGGGCGGGTCTCCTGAGAGGTTTGATTATTGGAGTGCAAGTCCAGTCTGGGTTCTCGCTCCTGCCTGGTTCAACGTATGCTCCACGCCTCTGCACCCACCACCAGCCGCCTCCATCAGAAGCCAGGCTGTGGGCCGCTCGATCTCTCATCTCCAGACTGTCAACTGAAATCAGCTTTTACTCTCCCAAAGCAGCTCCTCTCGGGTATTTTAGTTAAAGGAAGGGAAAGCGCACTGACACATGGGGCTCAGGATGGCCTTCATCAGGACACTGGCCCCGTCACTCTGTGCATTTCTGTCTTGGAACTTTGCAGGTCAGCTGTCCCTCTGCCAAAGCAGAATGGCATCACCCTTTAAATGAGCATTGTTGCACCCAGTGTCGTAACTATAGTCTCAGAATGATATCTATTAGATGTTCTTGCAACCCTTTAAACACCTGTTTGGAATACATGTAATACAATGCATAACTTTATACTGTTAACATAATTTTAAAAGGTTTTATTTATTTGAAAGAGTTACAGAGAGAGGTAGAGACAGAGAGAGAGAGAGAGGTCTTCTACCCAGTGGTTCACTCTCCAATTAGCCACAACGGCCAGAGCTGAGCCGATCCAAAGCCAGGAGCCAGGAGCTTCTTCCAGGTCTCCCACATGGGTACAGGGGCCCAAGGACTTGGGCCATCCTCTGCTGTTTTCCCAGGCAAGTTATCAGGGAGCTGGATCAGAAGTGGAGCAGCCAGGACTCAAAACAGTGCCCATATGGGATGCTGGTACTGCAGGCCAGGGCTTTAACCTATGCCACCACACCAGCCCCTAAGAATTTAAACTATTTGAAAGTTGGGATGAAACTAATCCTCAGTTCTCTTTGTCCCAATTCTGTATCCATGCTGATGGACAACAAACAGGCACCATCCCAATGCACGTTTAATTTTTTAAGAAGATTTATCTATCTCTGTTAAATTATTTATTTGAAAGGCTAAGCAACAGAGGGGGGGGGGAGAAATATCTTCCATTCACTGGATTGCTTCCCAAACAGCTGCAATAGCCCACACTCAGTTAGACTGAAGCCAGGAGCTTCTTCCAGTTCTCCCACAAGGGTGACAAGGGCCAGGTACTTGGACCGACTTCTCAGGCACATCAGCAGGAAGCTGTATTGGAATCAGAGCAATCAGGACCCATACCAACACTCTGACATGGGACAGCACTGATGCAAGTGGTGGCTTAGCCCGCCGTGCCACAACGCTGTCCCCCAATGCACTTTTCAATGGACTTCACTTTTCACAACAGTTTAGGTTCACAGCAAGATGGAGAGGAAGGCAGGTACAGAGATGAGAATGCCCACATGGCCACTCTGCCTACACAAGCACAGCCTCCCTCACCATCACCATCCCCACCAGAGTGACCCTGTTGTTAGAATCCATGAACCTACACGGACACATCCCCACCCGAGTTCCACCCAAGTCCATGGATCCAGGGTTCATCTGGCTGTTGGCGTTTTCCGTGGGTTTGAACACCTGCATGATGGTGTGCATCCATCACTACAGAACTCTGCAATCCCTTGAGCTCAGCCCATTCATCCCTCCCCAGCCCCAGGCCACTGTCAGTCTCCTTATCGTATCTGTAGTACTGCCATATATATATATATAATATATATATGGCAAATAGATACATCATATATATGATGTATCTATTTGATAGTGTTACAGAGAGAGACACGGAGAGAGAGAATTTCCATGCACAAGTTCACTCTCCAAGCAGCTGCAATGGCCAGGGTTGAACTAGGCCAACACCAGGAGCCAGGAACTTCTTCCGGGTCTCCCACGTGGGTGCAGGGGCCCAAGCACTTGGGCCATCCTCCACTGCTTTCCTAGGTGCATCAGCAGGGAGCAGGATTGGAAGTGGAGCAGCCGGGACTCGAACCCACGCCTATATGGAATGCCGGGGTCGCAGGCAGCGGCTTTACCTCCTAAGCCACAGCACCAGCCGTGTTGCTTTTCTCACAGTTTGCCACTTTTACAGACCGGCTCCTATCACTTCGTAGGCACTGAAGGTGCCTCCCTGTCTCTCCATGGCTTGATAGCACTTTAGCACTAAATAACAGTCCCCACAAAGATTTCTAATAAAACAGTAAAGATTACGGGAAAAGACTGGAGGGGGACATTTAAACAGGCAAGCGTGCAGCATAACTGAGTCTCTAGGGATGACGGGGTTAAGGGTGAAGCATAGCGCAGATTGTAGGAGCCCATGTGAAAGCATCAACGCTTCCCACTAATCCCGGCTGAGTCTTACCACTTAAGACAGTCTGGATTCTAAAACCTTCCGAAGAAGTGACACAGCCGAGTCCCTTGGCCAACCAACTGCTTAACCACCTGCGATGCTGCCCTGAGCTCCGAGCCCTGGGGAACCACCTCCTGCACACGGCCCTTCCACGACTCCTGTCCCAGTGTCCCCTGTGTGCTCACCATCAAGGCTCCACCTGGGACTCAGTCTCACTCAGCGCCTCCAAGCTGGTCAAGGCTGAGGGTGGGAGGACTCGCCTTCATCCCCAGGGCTGGAGGAGCACTGAGTTTCCAGGCAGGGCAGGCGCTTGGTTGGATTTGAGTTTGAGACAGATCTCTGTATCCAGGGGTGCTCAGAGCCCGGGTGGGTGAAAGGGGCAGCCCTGACCCAGAGCGGGGTGGCAGCCATGATGGCGAGGAGGGGCTGGTTGAGAGGCGGTAAACCCACAGGACTGCCCACAGCTGCTGCAGGCACCAGGCCCTCTCCACCAGGCATTGCGGCTCGGGCACGGGGGGCTCTGGGAGACGACTCAGACTTCCCAAAGCAGCAACAGAAGCTTTCGTGCTGCCTCGCTGGGCAGGGCGACAGGGGGCAGGGGGCAGATGGCAGCCCCCCTGCCGACCACCGGGACCCCCAAGGGGAGGAGCACCCCAGACCTCACTCTGTGAGTTTCAACAGCGACCTCTGGCCCTGGCCATCCGATGGGTGGCCTTACTCAAAGCCTGGTGGACTCGGCTGACCAGGGTGTCCTCCATGGCCAGGGAATGGAGAGCAGCCTGCCCACCCCCCTTACGATGCACAGCAGAGCCTGGCTCCGCAGCACGCACGAGCACAAGACAGGAAGGACGGTGGAGGGCTGAGGGGTGGACGGCCATCTCCAAGTTCTACGTCCAGCATTTTGTTTGAGGAGCAAAAGCTCTGTTCAGAGAGACTTTGATGAGCTTACAGCAGCGGCATCAGTTGCTTCCATTTGAAAGGGAAAATACTGACCCTTTCGCTGTTGAATTTTTGAAAGCCCATCAAAAACAAAGAGTGCTTGTTTATCTTGCCTGTTTGTTTGCTGTAACTAGTGCTTCTGGGAGTATTTCCACAGGCAAAGTCATTTCCACTCAAAATCATCACTGTCCCCTGAAACTCTGGCCTCCTCAGGGCCCCAAGGTCTGTCCCAGGTCCAGCATCCCAGCCATTTCGGTTCGCCTCTAGTCTGTGGGGCTGCATATAGCCCCCCACCACCACGTGTGCATGCATGTATACTCCTACACGTGTGTACAAGTGCACACATTCACATGCACATGTTTGGCACACTCACACGCACACCCACCCACAAACACACATGCAAATTCCACATGAACCAAGCCACTCCTCACCCCCACACACTCCCCTGTGAGTGGCACCATGAGTCCCTGGAGGGCCTCAGCCCTGGCTCCAGCCTGGCTACCCTTCCCACAGCATCGTCGGGTGCAATGGCTTGCAGCTAGTGTGGGTGAAAGAGACCCTCGTGGCTCACTGCTGATTTCCCAGGTGCCTAAAAGAACACAGAGATGTTCAGCCCCAACAGCCAGATGGCTCCTCTCTTGGAACCTCACCTTGACTCAGCAGTCCTCGCCTCCTGACAGATGACCCCGCTGGACCTAAACGAGTGGCGTGCGTCCTGGTGACCCAAGATTTCCCCATCCATCCCCGCCTTCCTCTGCTTCGGCTCGGGGGCTGGCTTCCTCCCAGCACCTCATTCCTAGCTCCAGGCATAGAGCAGAGCACCTGTGCTCTGGGGAGGGGTCGGGGCCTCTGCTGAAATGCTGAGTGTGCACCTTCAGTGGCTGCCTACCAGCCAGGACTCGCAGAAAACAGCCCCGAGTCATAAGTCAGAATACTCGAAGGCTGTGGACTGAAGGAGCCGGCTTCAGCCCCTCACGAGAGACCGGTGTGTGCCAGGGTTCACTTAGCTGAGATGCCCAGGCTCCTCTGACAGACCTCCTAAGAGAAGAGCGCGCATTTGGCCTGGAAGGTAAGGTGCTGCTTGCGACACCCACGTCCCATGAGTATCTGGGTTCAAGTCCTGGTTCTGCCCTCAACTCCACTTCCTGCTAATGTGCTCTTCGGGAAACAGCAGGGGATGGCTCAAGGACTTGGGTCCCTGCCACCTATGTGGGAGACTTGAACTGAGTTCCTAGCTTCAGCCTGGCCCAGCCCCCAGTCACTGTGGGCAGCTGAAGCATGTAGATGAGATCTGGCTCTCTCTCTGGCTCTCAAATAAATATATATATATATATATATAAAGGTATCCTAAGATAACAGCCTGTGGAATCTGTGCACCTGATGGGAAACATCACCATAGGAATGCACAGAAAACCCCCCAGACTCTAGGGCCAGCACATCTCCTCCCACCCCACCCCAGTGTGAACACAGCTGACCAGCGAGTGGCCTCCCTGCCCCTGATGGGAGGGATTCTTTCTGAATCAGGCATGGTCTGATGGCATAGATTGCAATGAACTACTGTTTTCTTAGCATCAGTAACATTTGCATCTTCTTTTCTGCTTTTCCTATTTTTATTTATTAGAGACCTTTTTTCTATTTCTTCCTTATCTCTTTAGGGAGACAGACGATATCATTGGGAATTAATAAATACAGGATGATCGCCTGATTTGGTATTTCAAAATGGTGTAATTAACTTAGGGCACTGAAGTGATCACCAATGCACATACCTGTTCAGTCTATTTGGGTAAAAAAAAAAAATACGCACATAGAAATGTATTATCCTAGCTCCCTCGACACCATGGAAGGAAAACAGTTATTGACTTGTGAGTGGGAAGAGACAGAACAGGTGCTGCAATTATTAAGTCTCTGCAAATGAGGGTGCACCAGAGGTTGAATTAAAATAATCACAGAGCAGGAAAGAGACACCTTAAACCACCCCACGTCCAGAACTCCTGGCAAGAGTACGAATGAGCGGCATTCAGGAAACCACGGGAGGGACCCAGCAGCACGCGATGACAGCCTGTGCTATGCATTCAGGTTTGCAAAACACTGTATACAGTAGACAGCAAATGCATTCATTCCATGGTGAAGCTGCCGGCTGACCCACACAGATAGAAGGAACCTGGGGGGTCTGTCCTAGGGCAGTGCGCCAGGAACCACAGGGTGGCCCTGGGCCACAACGGGGCCTCCCAGGGTGCATTGAGAGGGAACTCAGCTCCTGGAAGCTACAGCCTTCGGAGCTCAGAGGCTCGCTTCTCAGGGAAAACACGGTGTCCACTCAGAGCCGCGCTGTGCATCCGTCAGCCCGGGCAGGGCATCTGCCTACGATGACAACTGCTCCATGCCTTTTTTTTTTTTTTTTTTAACTGGTCTATCATTTACTCCCTCTTTCAATCCAATTTGGTCACCCAGATGCCAGCGAGAATGAAGCAGCAACAGTGACCCCTGGTGGCCACATCCCTGCAGTGCCGGATTCTTCATCAAAAAGGTTGCAGAGGGCTCTGGTTCTCTCTCAGCCTGGTGGATGGGAGATGCCCTGTACAGGAGGCCCAGGAGCCAATGGGGCTAGCACTCAGTCTGAGCTGTGGTGTCTGGGATGGGGGCACTGCTGCCCAGAGCAGACACACACACACACACGTGCACAGACACACCAGGACCCACACAGATATTCATACCCACATATGCACACCCCCACATGTGCAGGCTCACCACATACAGATGCACTCAAACACATGTATGCCTGCACACGCAGTCACAGCCACACATGGACAGTCACATGTGCATACACCTTCCCACACTCACACATATATTCATATGCACACACTAAGAAGAATTAGCACAAGCCTTCTGGAAATTTCTCCCGCACTGTAGGCTTGCAGACGTCCCCCACGGCTGGGGTCTGTGCACCCTGACCAAGCCTTGTCCCGACGGGGCTCACGCTGCATGCCTGCTGGGTGGGCAGGGATGGGCCTTGCCCTGCCTCTCCCGCACTGCACAACCTGCTGTCTGAACTCCTGGAAGACACAGAAGCCCCCCGGGAAGGGCTGCAGGGATCCAGAGTCCACGGCTCTGCAGGGCAGGCCTGTCGCTGTGGAGGGGCAGTTCTGGGAAGGAGCAGGGAGGGTGACAGGCAGCTCTCTCCTCCCATCAGTCCCGTGCCAGGCCTGAGCCTGTGGCTCACTGACACATCGCCTGCTACAGCAGAGTCAGCTCCTGCCCCCAGCAGGTCTCCTCTCTGCTCTCACCCCCCAACAATGCTGGAAGCAGCAGTGACCAAGCCAGAGTCTGGCCCAGGCCCACAGATCTCACTGGCAAGGTCAGTGCCCGAGCAGAGGGTGCCCCATCTCTAGAGTTAGTGACCAGGGCTAGCAACCCTCACCTGCAGGGTCTGTGCCCAGCCCCAGCAACCCCATATGTCCGGTCAGTGGCCAGGCCCCTTGCAGGGAGGGTATAAATCTACGTTTGGATCTGGAAGTCCCAGTGGCCCTGGGAGGCTGAGTTGACTCCGCTGCTCCCTTTTTGCAAGAAGGCAGCAGCGTGTGGCCCGCGGCTCCCTGAACCAGCTGAGTTCATCCTCACGAGAGCCCTAAGTGGTATAAACCATCAGGGTCCCTTTTGTCCTGCCGAGAAAAGCAGGGCCCAGAGAGGTTGTGTGTCCTGCTCGAGGTCACACAGCCAACAGCAGGATGGCCTTGGAGTCCAGCCTCCTCACTGACATGCGACTAATAATTAACACCCAGTGAGGGAGTCACGGAAGCGAAGTCCCGTGTTCTGGACTGCAAATAGTTCCAGGACCTTCATTGTCACGATTACTTGAGCTTCAATCCAGGAAAAAGAAGTTACTCAGGGGCTCGCTAGGAGGAAGAATGGACAAGAGCCTGGTTCTCCTCAGAGTGTCTACCAGTGACCGGGTCTGAACACACTTCTGCACCAGAACGAGCCATGTGCCCTGCTACAGGAGCCCTACAGAGAGAGCCCCACCACGTGTGTCCCAGAAGCAGGCAGTGGCCCGGGCCTCCCACGTTCCCCCAGCCCTGCAGGTGGCCACGCGGTGGGAACCTCCCAGAAGAGGTGGTACCATGAGATAGAAGGGCCGAGGCCCCGCACAGGCATACTGAGTACTTGGGCTACTTCGTGCGGCCCAGAGCTTGGCCTGCCCACACAGGGGTCTCAGCGCTGGGCGCTTCCCCTTCAGCTGCCCAGGACAGATGCTGCTGGCCACAATCTGCAGGTGCACACATCTGTGGGTGCCTAGCAGCACCTACTCACATGAAACAGCGTGGCTCCGGCGCTGCTGCTCACTAGGCTAATCCTCCACCTTGCGGCGCCGGCACACCGGGTTCTAGTCCCGGTCGGGGCACCGGATTCTGTTCCGGTTGCCCCTCTTCCAGGCCAGCTCTCTGCTGTGGCCAGGGAGTGCAGTGGAGGATGGCCCAAGTGCTTGGGCCCTGCACCCCATGGGAGACCAGGAGTAGCACCTGGCTCCTGCCATCAGATCAGCACGGTGCGCCGGCCGCAGCGCGCCGGCCGCGGCGGCCATTGGAGGGTGAACCAACGGCAAAGGAAGACCTTTCTCTCTGTCTCTCTCTCTCACTGTCCGCTCTGCCTGTCAAAAAAGAAAGAAAGAAAGAAAGAAAGAAAGGAAGGAAGGAAGGAAGGAAGGAAGGAAGGAAGGAAGGAAGGAAGGAAGGAAGGAAGGAAGGAAGGAAAGAAAGAGCATGGCCACCATGGAAAATGGCAGCGGTTCCTCAAAAGGTTCAACACGGGGCTGCCACGTGGTTCAGCGGTCCCGCTTCTGGTATATACACAAAAGAACTAGAAGCAGGGGCTTGCACAGACGCTCACGCGCACCTGTTCACGGCACCTCTGAGTGTTGCTGCTGCCGCTCCTGCCATCACATCCACAATGAAGCGCAGGCAACAGGCTTTGGTGGAGGCCAAAGGCTGCACTTCCAGTCACCAGAGCAAGTTCAAGTTCAGCTCATTTCAGACCAGTGAACACAACCTCACCCCACGTGCCCCAAATCCAGAAGCTCACATTCAGAGCAGGACAGCCCCTCTCTTACATCTCAGCCCGATGTAGGGGACCCCCACCCAGCACCTTCCAGAAACACAAATATGCCCCCCGTCCCAACCCTGCCAGAGCCAGCATCTGGGTTGTTGGCGCAGCCATGACAATGGGCAGGACCTTGGCCTCAGGGACCCAAGACCACACGGGGAGGCAACATTCAGGCAACTCCTCACCTGCACAGGAGCCCCCAGCACAGCCCAGGTTGGAGAGGGAGCTGGCATGCCGGGTACGGCACTGGGCAGAGCCACCATCAGCACTTTTGCTCCAGCACAAAACAGACATGAGGATGTCTGATGAGTAAGCCCCAACAACGTGTGACTCCCCAGGCAGCACAGCTTGCTTTCGCAGTTATTAAGAGAATGCTGGCAACACCCAGCACTGGGTTTTGAGCGTGCAATTCTACCACCCAGAATGCAATGTAAGAAATGCTGGGGTTTGGGCAGAAATGTCACACAGGGATTTGGAATGGCATACAAACACGGAACACCAGACCCTTTCATCTCATAAGTAAAACCCCACCACGTCCAGGCCATCCACGCTGACATAAGCCTGCTCCCAGCCCCGGCTCAGAACAAGAGGTGCCCTCCACACGAGCAGACGTTAAAGAGGCCAGTGCCATGGCTCACTAGGCTAATCCTCCGCCTGCGGTGCCGGCACACCGGGTTCTAGTCCCGGTCGGGGCGCCGGATTCTGTCCCGGTTGCCCCTCTTCCAGGCCAGCTCTCTGCTGTGGCCAGGGAGTGCAGTGGAGGATGGCCCAAGTGCTTGGGCCCTGCACCCCGTGGGAGACCAGGAGAAGCACCTGGCTCCTGCCTTCGGATCAGCACGATGTGCCAGCCGCAGTGCGCCAGCTATGACAGCCATTGGAGGGTGAACCAACAGTAAAAGGAAGACCTTTCTCTCTGTCTCTCTCTCTCACTGTCCACTCTGCCTGTCAGCCTAGCAGCCCATCACCCAGCTAGGGTTCTGTAATGTGGGGTTCCCATGAGCTATTGGGGCCACAAGGACGTCTGCGGGGAAGCAGGCTCTTCATAAGAGACCCCGGGCGATTTCATGAGGAGCCAGGGCTGGCAGCCTAGGGGGGCTCGAGGTTTGGAGGAAGAAGGAACGGAACGAGGCCGGAGCGGCTGGGGGAGAAACGGAGGCAGCAGGGCCTGCTTCGGACTTACCTGTGGGGCTTCCAGTGTCCCCTGGAGAAGCCCAATCCTGCTCTTCCAGGGCCACCCCTCCCCTGTCCTGGGGGGGGTCCCAGGACAGCTGTCCATCCTGGGACCTGCTCCCGCACAGCAGGGACCCGGCACGGCAAGCACCCCACTGCTGCTCAGTGACGCCAGGAGGCACCCAGGGTTCTCTGCAAACCACAGCCCCTCCCTGATGTCGCTCTCTCTCGAAGACCGTCTTCTCACGCATCGGGTTGCTAAGCAGAAGCATGGTGGCCCAGCGTGCCTCTGAACACTGCCTGGAGGGTCCGAGAAAGCCAGAGACAAAGTCTCCCGCCAGGGGGCGCAAGCCAGATCAGAACCTCCTAAGAAATCCCACCCAACTCTGGTCTGCTTCGGTGTCTTGCAGTCCTGACCACGGCCAGCTTCCAGCACTGGGGCCCCTTGCCTCAGTGTCACACGTGAGGTCCTGGTGACAGCGGCAGGCCTGAATCCTGGCTACACCACCCTAAGGTTTGACACTGCAATCCCCAGGGGCTCTCCCACCCTGACAAGGTGAAAGGTCACTGGATGGTGACCCCACCTGACTCATCCCACTTCCCGTCCCCAAGCCCCCTGCACAGGGTCCCCATCCCTCTCCCCTGGGCAGCCCACCTGGCTTCCTTGTCACCTGAACGTGTGACTGCGTTTATTCCCAGGTGTGTCCACGGCAGACAGGGACTACGATAAAGCACCCACCCCTAACCCATGGCTGGTGGGAATGTATCTCCCATATGACCCAGCCATCCCCCTCCTGGGAGTTTACCCGAACGAAACGAAGTCAGCCTATGAACAAGTGAGCTGTGCCTCTGTGTGTATTCACAAGTGCTAAGACGTGGAATCAACCCAGATGCCCACCAACTGATGACTGGATAAAGAACGTGTGGTGTATCTATACACATGGAATACTACCCAGCTGTCAAAAAGAATGCATTCTGTCGTTTGCAACAAGCTGAAAACCATTAGACTTAGTGAAATAAGCCAGTCCCCAAGAGACAAACACCATATGTTTCCCCTGATCTGTGGTAACTAAAACCAAAAATGTAACGTACAGGAATGAGATCGGCATTTTGAGCTTCCATGATTGTTTGCAGCCCTTGACCCTAGTGTTGAGTTTTTTTTCTTCTATTTGTTGAATTCTTTACTCAGGGGAGGGTTAAGCTTCTGATTACAAAATAAACTGAACGTATGTCATTGTGAAAATTAAAAGAGCATGAAGGGAAGGAGGAGGAGGGGTAGGGTGGAAGTATGCCCAAGCTCCTAGAGCTGTATACATGGAATACATGGAATCTGCTTACATTATGTAAATTAAAAATTGAAAAAAAATTAAATAGACGTTATTGTCTTGGAAGTATTAATGAATACACTAACAAGTTATAATGAATAATAAATTAATAAAAACAAGCCTTTACTATCCACATATAATTTTTAATAAAACTTTTCTGGGACTGGCACTGTGGCGTAGTGGGTAATGCCACTGTCTGCAATGTCAGCATCCCATATGGGCACCAGTTCAAGTCCCAGCTGCTCCACTTCCGATCCAGCTCTCTGCTATGGCTTGGGAAAGCAAGAGAGACCTGGAAGAAGCTCCTGGCTTCAGATAAGCTCAGCTCTGGTCCTTGCAGTCGTTTGGGGAGTGAAAACCTCTCTCTCTCTCTCTCTCTCTCTCTCTGCTTCCCCTTATTCCCCAAATGACTGCAACAGCCGGGGCTGGGCCAGATCTGAGCCCAGAGCCAGGAGCTTCCTCCAGGTCTCCCACACGGGTACAGGGGCCCAAGACCTTGGGCCATCTTCTACTGCTTTCCCAGGCACATCAGCAGGGAGCTGGACTGGAAGTAGAGCAACCAGGACTCGAACCGGCACCCATATGGGATGCTGGAGCCACAGACAGTGGCTTTACCTGCTGTGCCACAGCACTGGCCCCAGGCTGACCCTTTCTAAGCAGAGCCGGAGCTGCTGTGAACTCGGCAGGATGCCCACAGACCCAGCAAGGGCAGGGAGATTTGGGAATAAAAACACAAGAACAGCTTCTGCCCTGACTCCAGCCCTGCCCATCAGCCTCTGTCCAGCTCCCACGCAGGCAGCTGGCACTAAAGAGCGACCGTGCCTCTCAGAGCACCGCTGACCACCGTCGCCTCATTTGCCGCCCGGGGCCACCCAGGAGGCCAGCTGCATGGGGCACAGGACCAGCCCCATGACCACCTGACCTGCAGTCCACCACCATCAGTCACTCACGGAAGCCCGGCCAGTGCCTCACTCGCACCACACGGGGGCCTGCAGGACGAGGAAACAGGCACGAGACTAAGTAGCTGGATTTGGGGTAGCAACGAAATGCACATGGCAGGGAAAAAAAAACTAATTTTCTGAAAAGTAAAAAAATAAATTAAAAAAACATCTTGGCATACAATTCATACGCTGGTTCCCCCACCATGAACTCCCAGGTACAACCAACCCATGAGTCCCTGCGGAGAACAACTGGACCACATCCAAGCTGGCTTCCAGGCCCTACCATGGTCCCATTAAAATGACACTTTGGGGACGCTGTCCCTGTCCCACGTTCTGTGGGCATGTGTGCGCACACACACACACACCTGGCTCTTAGGAACACACAGAGGAACCGCACAGAGGGCCACTGGCGGGAGGGTTAGTGTAGGGGTGTGGGTGCAGGGGCTCACTGAGCAGCCCCCCACCCCGGGGCTGGGGAAGGCCAGAGCCTCCCTTTCAGGAGCCGTGTGTCCCGGCTCAGCCCTCTCTCCCCAGCACCCGCCGATGCTAGCCTGCTACGTCCACGTCCGGTGCTCCGTGCTGGGCCACAGGTGTCTGGGGTGGCAGCCATGGGCTGTACTTGTTTTTCCTCGTGCTGGTGCAGTCACTCAAACCCACTGTCCCATGAGCGGCATTTTAAGGAACCGCAAGACGGTACAGGCATTTTAGCTCCCAGGTTTCTCAGTGCTGGCTATGAGTGCAGTAGCAGAAGGGGTCAGTCTTTCTGCGGGGCTGGAGGGGATAAATCGACAGGATTTCCACGTGAACCTGGCCCTGGTGTAGTCTCCCTCGCCGGTCCCTCCAAGGCCACTCCTGGGGACAGGCGTGTCAGAGTCCACGGAGAAAGCCTATTTACTAGCAGTGGGTTAGACTCAGGCAGCCAGAGTCCACAGGCCCACACAGAGAAGAGGCACGGCTACCCGGGAGCAAGACCACACGAGCACTTCTCAGATCCCGGCGTTGGCTGTGATGTGTTTTCCAGAAATATCTGAATGGCCCTTACAACAGCTCCCTCTCCCTCCCAGGATAACCACTGCACCCTGAAGTGCGTGAGGCTGGGCGGGAGTATTTGAACTTCTGACCAACTCCAACCCCTGATGAGGAGGTCTGGCAGCCGAGGTGCTGGGAGCAGCCGCGGGAGAAGGTTCCAGGCTCAGCGCTTTTCAGAGAGGAGTGATTGGGAGAGGCTGCACGGGGTCATCTTGAGTACAATATTGAGTGGCAAAAACACATCACACCTGAGCCTCCAAGCGCCTGGCCCATTCCCTGCATGGAAAACGCTCTCTTATTATCATCAACCTTGGCTTTGAGTCACTTGAATCTGAATGTTTGAGGCACGAGCAGTCATAGATTTTTTTTCTTTCTTTCTTTCTTTTTTTTTTTTTTTTGGACAGGCAGAGTAGACAGTGAGAGAGAGAGACAGAGAGAAAGGTCTTCCTTTGCCGTTGGTTCACCCTCCAATGGCCGCCGCGGCCGGCGCACTGCGCTGATCCGAAGGCAGGAGCCAGGAGCCAGGTGCTTCTCCTGGTCTCCCATGGGGTGCAGGGCTCAAGCACTTGGGCCATCCTCCACTGCACTCCCAGGCCACAGCAGAGAGTTGGCCTGGAAGAGGGGCAACCGGGACAGAATCCGGTGCCCCGACCGGGACTACAACCCGGTGTGCCGGCGCCTCTAGGCGGAGGATTAGCCTAGTGAGCTGCAGCGCCGGCCCATAGATTTTCAAATAGAGACATTAACCTTTTGGAGCTGCAGCCGGCTGCTCTGTCCCGAAACACAGGGCTGCCGCCGGGCACCTGCTGCACTCTAAACGCTCTGGGTGCCAACAGGCCACACGCCTTCCTCTGCCGGTCCCCTAACAGCAGGTCAACAGGCCTCCGGCTCTTATTAGTGACAGTAATCCATCTTTACTGACAGATGAAGAGAACGGCAGCCTGTCATTTATTCAAGTCCTGTGGTTTTCCAGGCAACAAAACTGAAGTCCAGAGAGACTGAATGGCCCACCCAGGTCCTGCTGGGGTCGGGGAGGGGGTGGGGGTGCATCTCCCACCCCCATCACACTGCCTGACCACCGTGTGGAGCCGGCCTCACTCTAGGTCCTGGTAGAACACCCTAGTGTCTGTTTTCCTTTAATAGAAAGCAGCAGAACAAAGTCAGAAGGCAGCACGTGGCTTCGAGCTGCATAAACAAGTCCTTAGAACGTGTTGACTGGACACTGCTCACTTTGCCAAGTGCAATATCGAGGCTACAGCTCAAAGCTTCTTACGCTTGCATGAGACTGCTTTTGCCAGACACGTCTCAAGCCGTCGGCTGTATCTGAGTTCTACTACAGATAGCACAGAGCATCACCATCATACGGGGCGGGGGAAGGCAACTTCCGGTCCCAGCCGTGCCACCAGCCTGCTGTGCACCCATGGGCAAAGCACATCTCTGCACCTCGCTCTCCTAAAATAGCACCATTGAATCAGACACTCTTTAAGATCCTTTTTTTCCCAAAGATTTATTTATTTTATTTGAAAGGCAGTTCCAGGGTGTGGTGAAGGGGGAAGCTTCCATCTACTGGTTCAACGGTGCAATGGCCAAGGCTGGGCCAAGCCAAAGCCAAGAAAGAGCCAGGAACTCCATCCAGGTCTCCCACATGAGTGGCAGGGGCGCAACGTCTTCTGCTGTCCTCCCAGGTGCACGAGTAGGGAGCTGGATGGGAAGTGGAGCAGCTGGGACTAGAAGTGGCGCTCTTACGGGATGCCGATGTCACAGACAGCGGCTTAACCGCCTGCACCATCACGCCAGCCTCTCTAAGAGCCTCTCTAATCAAAGGCTCTGTGTTTGCGTAAAAACAGCTGGGACACAAAATCACTTGCAAACCGGTTTTTCTGAGCTGCGAGAACTCCTTCATGCCATTCTAGGGCATCCGCAGCCAGCTCCATGTGGGGCTCCCTCCTCGCAGGGGCTCGCGCTGCATCCACTTGTGTCCAAACACAGAGCTGAAGAAAATCAGCAGATGGCGCTGGGCTGAGCTGACCATGGCCAAGAACGGTGGGAGCAGAAGCAGCAGGGGCACAGCGGGCCTCCCAGGAGCAGGACCCTCAAGCCCCCCCCCCCCAGCTCTGCAGAGCCATACGAGCCGCATCCAAAACCCAATATCCACTTGGGACTCCTGCCTCGCTTATCTGAGCGTCGGGATCCAGTCCTGGCTCTGCTCCCACGCCCAGCTTCTTGCTAATGCGCACCGTGGGAGGCAGCAGGCGATGGCTCAAGTAGTTGGGTTCCTGCCACTGACATGGGAAACTCAGCTGGAGTTCTCTGCTCCTGGCTTCAGCCTGGCTCGGCTCTGGATCCTGCAGGCATTTGGGGGCTGAATTAGCAGACGGGACATACCTCTGCCTCTGTCTCTCTGCCTTTTGGAAACAAATCAACGTGCACGCCCTAGATGACAGCGGAGGTCACAGGACTGACACACGCGGGGGCAGAAATCAGCTCACCAGGAGTGCCGAAACCTCCACACAGCACTCAGACCGTCCACTCGTGTCCACGGCTTACACAGCAGGCTGGTCACTACGACCAGCCGAGGCCTCAACCTCACGGGGACTCAGGATCGAGCTCCAAATCCAATCTCTTTCCTATCATGGAAAATCGCACGTTCCTCTGTGCTGAGCTGGCACACTCAGGAAAACCAATGGACGCTGTCTTGGTTTGGGGATTACTCACAAATGCCAATGTAAAAACTCACGTTTTGAACATACAGGCGATACGATCGGGTCATCCCTGTTGATGAAAACCCCCCTAGGTTCTAAAATAACCAGTCACTCGTGTCCTTGCCCAATACAGTATGCGAAATTTTTTTATTATTTATAAAACTCCACGCAATCCATTGTTTTCCCCTATATTCCTCTATTCCAGTTGCTTCATTAACCTTGTGTGGAACATTTGTTTCTTTTTCCTTTATCTGCATTTCAAATGCTTGGGGCCAGCGCTGTGGCGCAGCGGGTTAACGCCTTAGCCTGAAGCGCCAGCATCCCATATGGGCACCAGTTCTAGTCCCGGCTGTTCCACTTCTGATCCAGCTCTCTGCTGTGGCCTGGGAAGGCAGTGGAGGATGGCTCAGGTGTTTGGGTCCCTGCTCCCGCGTGGGAGACCTGGAGGAAGCTCCTGGCTCCTGACTTCGGATCAGCGCAGTTCTGGCCATTGCTGCCAATTGGGGAACCATCAGATGGAAGACCTCTCTCTCTCTCTTTCTCTCTCTCTCTCTCTCTCTGCCTCTCCTCTCTCTGTGTAACTCTGACTTTCAAATAAATAAATAAATCTTTAGAAAAAATGCATATGTCTTGTGGCTTATGTCTTTACTTAATAGTTTTTTTTTGGGGCGGGGGGGGGACATAATAAAAGCTGTTAACAGACCCAAAGGCATCAGGGTTGCCATCCATGGCACAGTGCTAAGCATACAGTAGATGCTCAACACACATGCCTTTTGAGTAAATGAATTAAATGTAAATGAATTTTGAGTAAATGAATTACTACCCAGATTCAGGACGTGTACCATCTTCCAGGGGCAGGGCTGAGAGCTGCACATGACAAAAATGCCAGGATAACGGGGCAGAGCTTATCTCCATTTCCCTTGAGGATCCAGAGAGCAAATAACAACAGCAACATGGAAACTGATGAAGGAGAGTAGAAACCCCCTCTAAAAAAAAAATAAAAACAAACAACAAGCAATCTTCCGCTTGCATTCCCTATGGGGAAATCCGTGAGTAATGTTTCTGCAGACCTGCCGACCTCATCATGGTCAGCACTGGAAGACTGAGGGGCTCCAGGGCCAGGGAGTCCCGCTGGCTCTGCGGCTGATCAGCTGTGTGACTTTCTCTGGCTGCTTGGCCTCTCTGGACTTCAGGGTTTATCTTCCTGCAGCTACCAGAGTGGAGCAACAACAGTGGCCTGCACATCTCCTCCAGTGCTGAGATTGGATGGTCCTGTACAAGCAACCAAACATGGCAACCAGGACGGAAAGGGAACAGAGGAGCAGAGGAACAAGTGAATGAGGTTGGCACGCGGGCAGCTCCCGAGCCCCGCACCCAGGAACGGGGACCACCTAGCTCCCCTGCGGCTCACTCATGCACCAGCCGAGCCCAGTGGGGGAAAAGCATTCAAAGTAAGAGATGAAGGGAACAGACACGAGCCCAGCAGGGGGTGCTGTGTGTGTGGGCTGCTGACCCAAGGGCCCTGCCCCAAAAGGTGAGGGCTGGGATCCATCACCCTTAGTGAATTTGATTTTTTTTTTTTTTTTTGTGACAGGCAGAGTGGACAGTGAGAGAGAGAGAGAGACAGAGAGAAAGGTCTTCCTTTGCCGTTGGTTCATGCTCCAATGGCCACAGGCGCACCGCGCTGATCCAAAGCCAGGAGCCAGGTGCTTCTCCTGGTCTCCCATGCGGGTGCAGGGCCCAAGCACCTGGGCCATCCTCCACTGCACTCCCGGGCCACAGCAGAGAGCTGGCCTGGAAGAGGGGCAACCGGAATAGAATCTGGCTCCCCGACCGGGACTAGAACCTGGGACTAGAATTTGATTCTTCATGGAGGTGAGGAGCTTATCATCAGCAGGAGGAGATGGCCACACCCTGGCGGGCTGGCTTCACTTACCCTGAGGCAGGAGCCTGGATGAGGACAGGGGACCAGCCAAAGGATGCTCAGGTCCACCCCCACGGCTGAGGGTGGCACTCCCTGCATGGCCGCGGCATCGTGAAACTAGGAGAAAAGCTGTTATCTGCACCGGCGAATCTCCCCAGGCAGCAGCTCCGGGGCTGTTTCCAAGAAGCTGAGTGGCTGCTCTTATCAGGCCCCTGAAGTCCCCTGGCCTATTCAGACAAGAACAGAAGGACCTGACATGCGGGCTGTGAGCGGTGTGAGATGAAAATGGCGTATTATGTGGGTGAGGGGAGAATCTGCTAGCCCTCACCTTATCTGGACAGTGGCCGTTACTCAAAAAGCAGCCACCCATCACTGTTTATTCCACCAACAGAAGTGTTCCGGGCCCCTCTTCCAAAGGGAGGGAGGGGACTGGCTCACAGGCCAGCTCACTGCCCTCCCCTCTTCTCTCCTCCCCGCTCTGACAACTGCCCCCCTCCACTGCCTCGAAACACTAGGTAGCCCAGAACAGTGGGTCCCACTTTCTGAGTTACCCAAATCTGCAGCCTCAGATCAAGGGAGGTGGGACCAGAGCTGGCCACACAGCATCCAGGCTGGGGGTGCACCTGCTTCCAGCATCACCCTCAGGAGGATGCCTCAAACCCCCTTGTGGACAGACCTGGGTCTGCTCCCTTATCCACTCACTCCTGGTTCTGTTCTTACGCTCATGGGAGGGAAAAGCAGGAGGGGAGTGGCCAGGAAGCTCACCCTGCCACAGAGTATCGCTTTTCCTGTGAACTCAGCCTTGAACTCACACCCATCCTCAGCAGGGCAGGCTGGGGAGGGTCGAAGGCAGCCCCCTACCCTCTGGCCTCCATAGACAAGGTGCAGAAGGCTGAGCTGTGTCTTTGCTTCTTCCTCGAAGATCCCCAGACCCAAGGACCAAGGGGTCCAGGTTCCTGTTTAGATGCACACCGTGAGACTGCCAGTTGCCCACCCAAGGCCAGGGGGGGAACAGCCCCAAAAGCCAGACCTTCCCAGCAGGAGCCTGGCCACCTATACAGTGCCGTGGCCTCTGTCTCTGAACCCTTAAGCCTCTCTGTTCTTGTGTGTACTCACACAGTCAGCTTCATGTGCTTGGCCGTGATGCCCTGGGCTGTACACCATGCCATCCACCAGGACACGTGGATCCAGAAACACCCTAGGCTTCCCTGGCTTGGCTGCCCCTTGTCTGTTTCCTCAGTGTGCATGCGCCCACCACGGGGAGACGTGGGGAGAATTGGGGACACTGCTCCCCTGTTTCTTCATTTCTACCCCCATGTCCACCAGGCCTGATCCAGCGGTTGGGGTCTCCATCTCCATGGAGCCCTTCATTCCTCCCTTGAGACTCACTGCGGGTGCCTGTTTGCCCTTCACATCACTCTAAGTTCCGGAAGGGGCCCAGGGAGCACTGCATTCTAGCATAGTGTGTCTGCTAGGAGGAAGACAGAGGGTTCTTCATCATCACGGCCCAGACGTCGCCATGCTGTGTCCTTGGAAATGGTTCACAGAAGTGAACAGAACCAGAAGTAAGGACTCAAAGGGGACATCTGCCCGCCACGGTTCACAGCACACTCTTCCCGACAGCCAGCAGGCGGAATCAACCAAAGTGTCCACGACAGATGAATGGACAGAGAACACCCAACCCATCCCTGGAATGGAGTATTATTACTCAACGTCAAAAGGGAAGGAAATCCCAGCTCATGCTGACTGAAACAAGGTAGTCACAGAGGACAGCTAGATAATCCCACTGATCTGAGCTCCCAGTTGGAGACCAGGGGCTGGGGGAGGAGAAACGGGACAGAGTTCCAGGGTGGGAAGATGAAAAAGTTCTGGACTCGGATGGTGGTGTGGGATACACAACGAGCTGAATGGGCTTTATGCCACGGACCTCAATGCTTCCACAGTGGCTAAGATGCTCAATTTTGGGTCATCCACATTTCACCACAATTTTTTTTTAAAGTTTACCAAATGAATGAGAAACTGAATGGAAGAGATGCCATCAATACTTTAAGGAATCTGGGATTTCAAATTCAGGCTAAGTACAGAATAAAGGTGTTGGTCTGCAGCAGTCCCGACCCCAGAGCCGGGACTGGCAAGCACTACTGGCTACGACCAGCAAGGCTTTGTTCCAGACTGGCCAAATGATCCCCTGTTGCTCCTGAAAGATTCCACACAAACCAGCAGTTATCAGAATTCATCACTTACGTGTGAAAATATCTTGGCTTCCGATTTGGGTGGGATCCTGTTCTAAGGTATGGAGACTGCTTCTTCAAGTAGATGTAAAACAAACACACTTCACTTGGTATCACACAGGCAAAGAGACAGCTTTCTAAGGCAACAGACAATAACCAAAGGAAACGCCACCCTCACTTCCCCAGCCAGAGACAACTCAACCAGCAGGTGCAGCATGCAAGGCCATTCTCAGACCAGCACAGGGAACTGTCCCAAGGACTCCCAGGGCCTCCAAGTACGGTCACCTATAGGACCACTTTCAGCAACACACTAGGTTGTTTTCCCAAAGACTAAAAAGAAATAATAATTTCTGTAAACCCAACATAGATCATCTTTAATTACTGCATTGCAACCATGGCTATTTAAAAACCAAGCCCCGGCAAAGTAGCTGACAAACAGTAATGAGCAGTAATGCACACACGGTATTGTAAATGAAAGGATAATGAAAGCAATTTATTTGAAAATTAAAATATGATTAAGAATGGCAGGCCGTACGAGAGCCCAGATGCCTGAAGAAAGACCCAGTGAGCAGCTAGCCTCTCGTTAATTTAGAAGCCAGATGACACGGCCATTCTTCCCCGATGGCTTCCAACAGATAGTAGCTTAACCACCACATGGGTTGGGGATCTGGGTGCCTCAGACAATCAGAAACAGGAGTAGAGTCAAAGGCAAGACTATTCCTCGGCTATCACGCGAGTATTGACCTGCACACAGCCTCGCTCAGTTGAGAAGCAAATCCTTGTCCATCCGCACCCCGGATGGCCATGCGGATGCTGCGTCCATCCACGACCAGGCTCCACCACGAGCTGGATGGAGAAGGGGACTGTGAAAACCATGCTGGCTCGTTCCTGCTGCTCAGACGGCCCACACCCTCCAACAGAAATCCTTCCGGTTCTATCTACGCTCTGGGCTCTAACAGCCAGACACTGAGATCCAAGTGACCACAGGGAGGGAGCTGCCTCACAAAAAGAATTTGAAATCTGGACCTAGGGGCCGGCGTTGTGGCGCAGCAGGTTAATCTTCTGCCTGCAGCACTGGCATTCCATATGGGTGCCAGTTCGAGTCCCAGCTGCTCCTCTTCCGATCCAGCTCTCTGCTAATGTCTGGGAAAAGCAGAAAATGGCTCAAATGCTTGGGCCCCTGCACCCATGTGGGAGACCTGGAAGAAGCTCCTGGCTCCTGGCTTCGAATCAGCCCAGCTCTGGCCATTGTGGCCATCTGGGGAGTGAACCAGCGGATGGAAGACCTTTCTCTGTGTCTGTAACTCTATCTCTCAAGTACATAAATAAAATAAAAGTAAATCTGAATCTAGTGTCGCTCCCCGTCTTCGTGGAGGAACGACACAGGACCCTGCACTGTTCTTTTGTCTGCTCGGCCCTCCCTGGGTTTGCTGCTGGTTCTTCCCGGGTTGGCTACCATCCCTTCCACCTCCGTGGAAGGGCGGTGCCCCCTGGCCACTTTCCCCACTTCCGCGGGGGAGTGGCACACCGCCGGCCGGCTCTCTCGGGGGCTGCACAGGTGTTCCTCTTAGATGTTCCCCTTAGATGTTCCTGGTGCATGTTGTCTCTCTCCTCCTTTACAGTCTTCTTCCACCAATCCCAACTCTGCTACCCACACGCCGAGTACACTGCTCTCCTCCAATCAGGAGTAAGTCCTACAGTTTATTGGTTGAACTGGAGGCAGCTGTGTAGAAGCTGTTTCTCCCTTCTCAGCGCCATATTGTGGGAGAGCAGATGCATAGAATAAGTCTTAATTCCAGTAACTTAGTCTAGTCCGAGTTGCTCCCAGTTGCTCCCCACAATCTAGTCCTTGCCTTCGGGACTTATTTTCAACAGGTGCTGAGCCACAGACCCTAGGGAGGTACAGACTGGTGACCGCCCTAGACAGGTATAAAGCCTGCAGTTAGGTGTGGAATCACAACCATTCACCGTGGACAGGCTGGCCGGCGTCAGGGCCTCATGTGTGTGCCTTAGCAAGCACTCTCCACTGCTCACTGTGCTCATAACTAAACCTTCCCCCATCCTCTCACATCAGTTTTCTGGCCTCTTCCCATCCATCCTGGGTTCTAACCTGGCGACTCATTGTCCCTCCTCTATTCTTTTTTTTTAAGATTTATTCATTTATTTGAAAGGCATTACAGAGAGGCAGAGGCAGAGAGAAAGAGAGAGAGAGAGAGAAAGAGAAAGAGAGAGAGAGAGAGAGAGGTCTTCCCTCCACTGGTTCACTCCCCAGATGGCCACAACAGCCGGAGCTGTGCTGATCTGAAGCCAGGAGCCAGGAGCTTATTCCGGGTCTCCCACATGGGTGCAGGGGTGCCAGCATCCCATATGGGTGCCAGTTCAAGTCCCAGCTGCTGCACTTCCGATCCAGCTCTCTGCTATGGCCTGGGAAAGCAGTGGAAGATGGTCCAAGTGCTTGGGCCCCTGCTCCCACATGGGAGACCCGGAAGAAGCTCCTGGCTCCAAATCGGTGCCACTCTGCCCATTGCAGCCATTCTGGGGAGTGAACTAGTGGACAGAAGACCTCTCTCTCTCTCACTCTGCCTCTGCCTCTCTGTAACTCTGCCTTTCAAATAAATAAAATAAATGTTTTTTAAAAAAAGGCATGGAGGAAAAAAATATTATCTCATTATTTTGCACATGCATACACAATTTTATTTTAGTTAACTTGTAAATAAAGGTGTATGAATTAAGACATCATAACAATTTTGTCCACCAGTCATCAAATTAGCGAAGGGTTTTATGTGATGATAATCTGGGTTGCTGTTGGATGATGAGAAAGATTCACTTGCTTGTTGCTGGGCACAAATTAGGTGGCCCTTTCTAAAGGACAATTGTGATGTATCATCCAAAAGCTTTAAAATGTTCAACTCCAAGATCCAGGAATTTCCCTCCTAGGAATGCACTCTGGGGAAGTCACTGGGTCCACGCATAAAAAGAAAAGCATGGCTGGTGTTGTGCCATGATGGGTTAATCTGCCACCTGTGATGCTGGCATCCCATAACAGAGCTCTGGGTTGAGTCCTGGTTGATCTGCTTCGGATCCAGCTCCCTGCTAATGCACATGGGAAGGCAGTAGAGGATGGTTCAACCACTTCCGTCGCTGAACCCACATGGAGACCCAGATGGACTTCCTGGCTCCTGGCTTCTGCCTCTCCCAGCCTTGGTAGTTGCAGCCATTTGGGGAGTGAACCAGTGGATGGAAGACCTCTTTCTATTTATCCTTCTCTCTATGACTCTGCCTTTCAAATAAAAAGAAATCAAGTTTGTCTAAAACAGTGGTGTTAATACAGGTGAAAACGCCCGCCTGGGGGCTGCCTGCAGTGCATCATCCCATGTGGGCACCAGTTCGGGTCCCGGCTGCTCCACTTCCAACCCAGCTCTCTGCTGTGGCCTGGGAAAGCAGAAGATGGCCCAAGTAGGAGACACAGAAGAAGCTCCTGGATCCTGGCTTTGACCTGGCTCAGCCCTGGCCATCGCAGACATCTAGGGAGTGAGCCACAGTCCACTTGGAGAAATAAAGGAAATCCTTGACCTTGGGCAAGTGGGGCAGGAGAAATGTACCTGGAGATCTGCACAAACATCATTCACTTCTGGGCCCAACTACCCAAGGGCCCAACGGAACCAAACCCCACACTGGACTGGCTCACACTTACTTTCACTGAGAACTGACCTTGAATCAGATTTAAACAAGAATGGCCTTGAACTGATGTCACTATGGGGCGGGCACTGTGGCATAGTAGGTAAAGCCACCATCCCATGTGGGTGCTGGTCTGAGCTCCAGCTGCTCCACTTCCGATCCAGCTCCCTGCTAATGCACCTGGGAAAGCAGTGGCAGATGACTGAAATCCTTGGACCCCTGCACCCTCATGGGAGACCCCAAAGAAGCTCCTGGCTCCTGGCTTCAGCCTGGTCCCATCCAAGCCACTATAGCCAATAGGGGAGTGAACCAGCAGGTGGAAGATCTCTCTCTCTCTCTCTCTCTCTCTCTGCCTCTCAAATAAAAATAAATTGAATAAAGAAAGAAACAAAGAAAAATCAAGTTTTATTTTAATAAATGACGTAATTGCAAACACAACCCACAGTTTGGCCCCCACTGTGTGGGTTGCATTGGAGCCAATCATCTGTGGGATGAGTTTATAAAGATGCATGCCTTGGAGGGTTCCCAGGTGTCTCCACTCGACAACACAAACTACAGGCCAGAACCCCACATAGTACAGTTCCACAGCTTGCCTGTCCACTGTGCTAACGTGGTTGATCCTCCATGTGAGTTCCAGCCCTGGAAGGCAAACGGAAGGATGCTGCCTTCAGTGGGGCAAGGGGAGGAACCTCCTCAGAGCCTCTGAGACTAAAACCTAAACTGGTGGTCGGCACCGTCTGCAGTGCCGGCATCCCACATGGGTGCCGGTCCGAGTCCCAGCTGCTCCACTTCCCATCCAGCTCTCTGCTATGGCCTGGGAAAGCAGTAGAGGATGGCCCAAGTCCTTGGGCACCTGCACCCATGTGGGAGACCCAGAAGAAGCTCCTGGCTCCTGGCTTTGGATTGAATTAGCTCAGGCCATTGCGGCTAATTGGAGAGTAAACCAACAGATGGAAGACCTCTCTCTCTCTCTCTCTGCCTCTCCTACTCTCTCTGTGTAATTCTGACTTTAAAATGAATAAAGAAATCTTTAAACAAATAAATAAAACTTACACTGGAGCTGTGCTGCGTCCAATTTTGGAACAACTAAAGACACAGGAAAAGTCAGTCCACTGAATCTGAACACACTCCTCTCACCGGAAATCTCACGCAATTTCTCCAAGTTTGCAAACCAGTTTCCAAGGAGATGTTTCTTTTGGTAGAGGGGTCTCTATTCATGATAGTTCACGTGTTATTTCCAAAATACACATACAAAGCACACTTGCACGGGAGACGACTTCATGTGAAAATTCAGTGCAACCTGCAGACACCTTGCGCAGGACACTGGGGCACCGGAGCTACTGCAGATGACAAAGCGAGGGCGGGGGGGGGTGGAGCTGGGGGACCTTTTCACTGATGCCCCCAAGGACGAGGCTTTGTCAGCAAGGCAGCCACAGAGGCTGGGTTTCCCCAGACTCCTCGTGGCAAGTCAGGGAGAGGAGAGCCACCCCTGGAGGGCGCGAGGCTTGACAATCTCTGGTGTCCAAATGCAGTGGACCAGGGCAGGACAGCAGAGCACCACAGGCTAAGACACCCACCTGCACGCGCACACACACACACACACACACACACGTCATCGGACATGACATCCTGACTCTGAGTATTTCACTAACCCACTCAATGACATTCCAGTCAATGGGATTTGGGGAAGGAGAATCCATTCTGGGTGACCCCTAAGAACCTGCTCTCCTAGGCATTCCAAATGACCCTAAATCTACTGCCAAACAGGTGTTTCCAGGGCTTCCACCTTCACATAAAGACTGAACGAGAACATCTCCTCCTCTGGTTTAGAGCAGAGGTCCATTTTTAGATGCCCCAGGATCTGAGAGGCAGAGATCCACATGTAAGTTTCATGAAGAAGTCCCTATTAAAGCTGGGATGGGTGTTCAATTAAACATCAAACGCCACATTGAAACACCACGCACGAGGGTCTCCAGGCAGACTCCTGCATCCAGGCACCAAAGCACCCGCACTCTGTTCTCACAGCTGGAAGGCCGCCATCCACACCCTCGACATGTTTGTGGGGCCTTATCTCCAAGCCAGGCCTTCCACCGTCTCTTCACACGCAAACAGGTCAGCAAAGCACACTTACTCCCTGCAGGAACCATCGCCTGGACACGCACAGGAACTTGATTTCTACCAAGAAAAAGCAGAGAGCAGCGACGCAGCCACCTTTGAGGCAGGCGGCTAACACAATGGGATTGTTGACCCAGCACCTCCCTGCGCATGGCTACTCTCACTCAAGCACGTGTCCACATGCATGCACACATACAACAAACACGCGCACCCATTCACGCCCATGCGCACGCATTCTCATCCCAAAGGAATGGTCAGTTTGGGTGATGTGGTCCACAGGGCTCTCAATAAACAGCCTCCACTCTTCAGATGTCATCCAGATTCAGAAACGTCTCCCCTACGTCAGGACTAGAGAAGAGACAGGTGGATGAACATGACCCTTGAACCTGTCCCAAGCGAACCACGCGGTCAGAATGTGTCTTCACTGATTAGGACTGCCGCTGGGACTGCTCAGAGTTCTAGAAGGCAGGCCAAGCTGTAAGACAGCCTAATTGGATCTTCTGAAAGCTGGGATTCTTTTTGTTTAAGCTCATTACAATCAACAAGGATGTGGTTTCTCTCTCCTCTCCTTCCTCCCCCAGCCCTCCCTTCCTTTCTCCAGAATAAACCATATTACATCTATTCGCTGATACCTAGCATCTGATCAGTCAACCAGCGTGACAGGAAGACATGTTCGCACCTGCAGGAAGTGGCACAGGCTCTGGCACGGGGCCGGTGTGTAGCTGCAACCCACTAGGACTGGTATGAGTGGAGTCGCACCTGTAGGGAAGGCAGCGGGCGGGTGCATGCACACACACACACGCACACGGCGTCACTGGAAGCAGCAGCCGCGGTCCATACATAAACTGTCAATACCCCGTGCGGGAGTCTCTCTGCGACTTGGAGATAATGAGGAATCACCATAGCAACCGTGAACAAGCACCCATATCTCTCCTTGTTTCTCTGAACACAGCTCCCTCACTGCATCTCCAGCTACCAAGACTCACGCTGCTTGAAGGGCACGAGGCAACTAGATCCTGGGGTGCTTCGTCTGTCATTAGTTGGGGCTTGTCTTAAGACATTTTCCTCCCAAAATCAATTACCACTTACGGCCAGGGTTCTCTCCCCTGCATTTGTTTTGTCTTTGCCTCTGGTTGCCAGAGATCCAAAGCTGCTGTCATTGAACGGATTCCTGTTTTCAGAGGTATTCTCGATGGAAAGAAACCTTGAACATAACTGAAAAGATTGCAAAGAAAGCAAAGAGGAGTCACAACAGCAAAGCATTTCATTTTCCAATTCCAGCGGGTGTTTCTGCTGCCAGAAGCCATTGTTGGTGGGCAGCTCTGTTCTCTGCTATGCAGGACTTGGGGGTGAGGTGGGGGGAGGGAATATCTTTGGAGCTTGGGATGAAAAAAGCTGACCTCGGCATCACATGAGCCCTCTGTGCATTACCAGGAAAGGCAATTTCAATTAGACGATTTCTTTTTTTTTTTTTGGGGGGGGGGGGCAGGCAGAGTTAGAGAGAGACAGAGAGAAAGGTCTTCCTTCCGTTTGTTCACCCCCCAAAATGGCCGCTACGGCCGGGGCACTGCGCCGACCCGAAGGCAGGAGCCAGGTGCTTCTTCCTGGTCTCCCACGCGGGTGCAGGGCCCAAGCACTTGGGCCATCCTCTACTGCCTTCCTGGGCCACAGCAGAGAGCTGGCCTGGAAGAGGAGCAACCAGGACAGAATCTGGCGCCCCGACCGGGACTAGAACCCGGTGTGCCAGCGCCACAGGCGGAGGATTAGCCTAGTGAGCCACGGCGCCGGCCTAGACACAGGATTTCTATCTGTGAGCCGGCCCCTGAAGCTTTGTAGACACAACACAGGCAATCAGACTCCTGCAGCCAAATGAGGAAGCGTGGCACAGGCAAAGGCCAGGGTGCTGGTTCAGGCTCCAGCACCAGCTTTCACCCGAGCTTCCAGTCCCTGTATTCATCTCTAAAACAGGCACGTTGTGTCACACCAGCAACATGCCTGGGCTTTACCACTGCGTCCCCTGCTACTCAGTGTTCACCGGGGTCAGGAGGAGGGCCGCCCTGGTCTTGAGGCAGGAGGAGCGGGAGATGGAGATGGCAATTGGGATGCCGCAGCCACTGCCGTTTGCCGGGCACACAGAAGTTAGTCAGGCTCCGTGTGCAGCCACAGCTGTCAGCTTCACTCATCCCAAGTCCTTCAAGGAAGAAGAAGGGGGCCGGTGCTGTGGTGTAGTGGGGAAAGCCGCCGCCTGCAGTGCCGGCATCCCAGACGGGCGCCAGTTCAAGACCCGGCTGCTCCACTTCCAGTCCAGCTCTCTGCTGTGGCCTGGGAAAACAGTAAAAGATGGCCCAAGTCCTTGGGCCCCTGCACCCACGTGGGAGACCCAGAGGAAGCTCCTGGCTCCTGGCTTCGGATCTGCACAGCTGCAACCATTGTGGCTATTTGGGGAGTGAACCAGCGGAAGGAAGACCTCTCTCTCTCTCTCTCTCTCTCTCTCTCTGAACTCTGCCTTTCAAATAAATAAATAAATCTTTAAAAAAAAAAAAAAAGGATGAAGGAGAGAAATGAGCCTGTGAGTGAACAAGGGTGCCGCATCCTTTGGAAGCAGAACCAAAAAGTGTGAGATAAAATGTAATAAAGTTGTTTTTTTAGTCCAAAAGAGTGGAAAACAACCTCTTGAGCACTTTCATGGGTGTCACCTGGCAGGCATCAGGATGGACAAGACTGTCCACTGAAACGCAGGCCTGTGCGTAACGACTTCATTTCAGGAGGCTCAAGGACATGAACAATCTCCACGGAACACAGACACAGCTCAACCCTGGCAAACAGCATCCAAAAATGGCCCATCTGACCCCGCAGTAACTTTGGGCTCCGTTCCTGTTTGCAGTCATTGAATTCCTAATCTGACTTCTACAAACCTCCAAGAAGAGTTCAATTATTAAATTGAGGAGCGGGCATCTGGCGTAGGACTTGTGTCGCTGCTTGGACCCTCACATCCCACGCTGGAGTGTCTAGGTTTGCGTCTCAGCCCCACTCTCCATCCAGCTTCCTGGGAGGCAGGAGGTGAGAGGTCAAGAACTCGAGTCCTTGCCACCCACGTGTGAGGCCCCTGGATGGAGCTCCTGGCTCCTGGCTTCAGCCTGGCCCAGTGCTGGTTGTTGTGGGCATTCAGGGGGTGAGCCAGTGAATGGGAGATCCATCTGTCTGTTCCTACTGGGGGAGAGGGGTTAGCTCCTGACCCACCCTGCCTCCCACCATCACTGAAGGACATGGCAGGCCTGGGACAGCCAGCACACCAGCTTGGATCCGTGGCAAAAAGGCAAGAACAACCAGGATCCAAAGCGCCTGGGAGCACACCAGGCAGCACCTCACCAGGAAGAAGAGAAACAGCTGAGCCCCCACTCTGGGCCACCTCAGAGCCCCAGGCCTACACAGCCCCTCACGCTCAGCTCGGAAATCCCTGTCCTGGTTCACCCAGGAACTGGAACTTCGGGGCAAGGAAGGTGAGGAGACAGGGCAGTGTTGGGAGCTTCTTTTTCCTGCTTATCTGGGAACAGAGTCCCAAAACAGCCCTCAACCCAGAACAGGGGTGCGGGCGGGACAGGACGTGCAGTGGAACCAGGCAACACTGCAGCTCTAGGACTTCTTTTTTTAATATTTATTGATTTATTTGAAAGTCAGAGTTACACAGAGAGAGGAGAGGCAGAGAGAGAAAGAGAGAGAGAGAGAGAGAGAAAACCATTCATCCGCTGGTTCACTCTCCAATTGGCTGCAATGGCCAGAGTTGCACCAATCCGAAGCCAGGAGCTTCCTCTGGGTCTCCCACGTGGGTGCAGGGGCCCAAGGCCTTGGGCCATCTTCTACTGCTTTCCCAGACCATAGCAGAGAGCTGGATGGGAAGTGGAGCAGTGGCTTCCTGCTACTGGGCCCAGGAAACAGCAGGTAAAGGATGAAGTACTTGAACCCCCGCCACCTGCGTGGGAAACGCAGGCGGAGACCCTGGCTCCTGGGTCCTGGCTGTCGTGAGCAGATGGAAGATAATCCGTCTCCCCCCTCTCCTGCCCCGCCTGTCAAATCTTGTATACTATTTGCATAGCAATTGCCCACATCCTCCTATAAACTTAGTTTTTAATACAAGAAATACTTTGGAAATTTTTATTTATGAGATCCAGAGCTTCTGTCCACCTGTTCAACTCTCCAGATGCCCCCAATGGCCAGGGCTGACGCTGGCAGCTGGGAAACATTTTTAAAAATCATGATTGAAAATTCTTGTGAACTCTAAAACGCATCTGGCTTGTCTTCTTAAGAAAACAGCTACTGTGAAAACACGAGGGGCAGGCACTGTGGCGCTGTGGGTGAAGCTGCCGCTTGGGATGTACCCAGCTCATACTGAAGCGCCGGTTCAGGTCCCAGCTACTCCACCTCCCATCCAGCTTCCTGCTAATGCGCCTGGGAAAGCAGCAGCAGACGGCCCAAGGACTGGAGTGCCTACCATCCTTGTAGAAGACCCAGAGGGAGCCCCTTGCTTCTGGCTTCAGCCTAGCCCAGCCCCAGCTATTGTAGCCAGCTGGGGAGTGAACCAGCACATAGAAGACCAATCAATCAATTCTCTCTCTCCTCTCTCTCTCAGCTTGTGTGTCTGTGTATATGCATGTGTGTATGTCTTTCTGTCACTCTACCCATTTAATGTTTTTTAAAGGAAAAATGAAATAATAATTCTACAGGCCAGATGTAAAGCAGACTAAAAGGCAAACACACAGGACCAAGAAAAGACAGCCCTGAAAATGGGAATCTGGATTAGAAACACAAAGAGGGGCCGGCGCTGTGGTGCAGTGGGTTAAAGCCCCAGCCTACAGTGTCAGCATCCCATATGGGGCACAGGATCAAGTCCCTGCTACTCCACTTCTGATCCAGCTCTCTGCTATGACCTGGGAAAGCAGTAGAAGATGATCCAAGGCCTTGGGCCCCTGCACCTGCGTGGGAGACCTGGAAGAAGCTCCTGGCTCCTGGCTTCAGGTCAGCTTAGCTCCGGCCGTTGTAGCCATTTGGAGAGTGAACCAGCTGATGGAAGACCTCTCTCTCTATGTAACTCTTTCTCTATGTAACTTCTTTCTCTCTCTATGTAACTCTGACTTTCAAATAAATAAATCTTTAAAAATTAAAAAAGAACATAATTATCTCTGTAGAACATCAAATCAAGAATGGGGAAGCTAAGCTTAAAAAATCTAAATTGCAGATGATAAAACAAAGTGATGAAAACTGTGAGAAGCTGACTTATGGAGGCAACTGAAAATGGAGAGGCAGCATGTGAATAATTGCCTTTATTTTAAAAAGGAGAAACCAGAATAAATGGGAAGGAAGCTGTCATCAAACATACGATACAGGAAATCTTTCAGGACTACAGACTCTAGTCTGAAGACTGGAAGGCTATACCCTTTTTAATCATTTTTAAAGACCGTTGTAAGCCATTATTGGAATTGAAGAAATCAAATGACGTAAATCAAAATGAAATTGTTTTGCTAAGGCAGACGATTGCAAGACAAAAGTAAAAAAAAATGTAGCAGCAGTTACCCTTAGAAAACAAACTTATCCACAACTGCACAAAAAACTGTCATACACCCAGTGATGATGTTGACAAAAAAATGAACTGGGGCTGGTGCTGTGGCATAGCAGGTTAAGCTGCAGCCTGCAGGGCCGGCATCCCATATAGGCGCCAGTTCGAGACCCGTCTGCTCCACTTCCGATCCTGCTCTCTGCTATGGCCTGGGAAAGCAGCAGACGATAGCCCACGTCCTTACGCCCCTGCACCCATGTGGGAGACCTGGAATAAGCTCCTGGCTCCTGGCTTCGGATTGGCGCAGCTCTGGCCGTTGTGGCCATCTGGGGAGTGCACCAGCAGATGGAAGACCTCTCTCTCTCTCTCTCTGTCTCTACCTCTCTCTGTAACTCTGTCTTTCAAATAAATACAATAAACCTTTTTAAAAATAAATAAATAAATAATTCTTAAAAAATAAAAGAAAAAGAAATAAGCAGGAAGAGTTTAGATGGATAGTTATCACATCTTAGATTAGGGAAGCCTTTCTAAATTTTTTTTTATTTAAAGTCAGAGTTGCACAGGAAAGGTGCGGGGGCGGGGAGGCAGGGAAGGAGGGAGGGAAGGAGGGAGGAAAGGAAAGGTCTTTCATCCACAGTGGTCAGAGCTGCGCCAATCTGAAGCCAGGAGCCAGGAGCTTCTTCTGGGTCTCCCATGTGGGTGCAGGGGCCCAGGCCATAGCAGAGAGCTGGATCAGAAGTGGGGCAGCTGGGGCTAGAACCAGCACCCATATGGGATGTCGGTACCTCAGGTGGCAGCTTTACCTACTACGCCACAGTGCCAGCCATGACCTTTCTAAATTTAAAGAAAAACAAAAGAAAATTAATTTCATAAAGATTTAACCTATAGTTTTTCTTTTTTGAATTTCTTTAAACTTTTATTGAAAATAATTGTACATATTTGGGGTACCGTTTGACATTTCAATACATGCATACAGTATGTACCGACCAAATGAGGTTAATCAACCATTCCCCTACTTTGGCATCAATTTATGATTAGAGACTTAGAGTTCCTTTCTTCTATTGCTCATCAAACATATAACAGGTCATTGCGAACTAAAGTCACCCACTATGCTGGGCAACACTAGGAACTAATTTTTTCTCTGATTCAGTACCCCTTACCCAGGTGCCTCTACAGTTCCCTAACCCAGCCAGGCTCCATTCATCACTATTCTGTGTTCAGGTTGAGGTGGTTTTTATCTGGTGTGTGTGTGTGTGTGTTTAGCATCCACCTATGAAGGGGAACATGCAATGTTTATCTTTCTGTACCTGACTTCTTTCACGTAACATGATGTTCTCCAGTTCCAACCATTTTGCTGTGAAAGGCAGGATTTCATTCTTTCTTGCCTGTGTAATATTCCACTGTGTACGTATACCACATTTTCTTTATCCATTTTAATTTTTTTTTTTTGACAGGCAGAGTGGACAGTGAGAGAGAGAGAGAGAGAGAGAAAGGTCTTCCTTTGCCGTTGGTTCACCCTCCAATGGCCGCCGCGGCCGGCGCGCTGTGGCTGGCGCACCACGCTGATCCGAAGCCAGGAGCCAGGTGCTTCTCCTGGTCTCCCATGGGGTGCAGGGCCCAGGCACTTGGGCCATCCTCCACTGCACTCCTGGGCCACAGCAGAGAGCTGGCCTGGAAGAGGGGCAACCGGGACAGAATCCGGTGCCCCGACCGGGACTAGAACCCAGTGTGCTGGCGCCACAAGGCGGAGGATTAGCCTAGTGAGCCGCAGTGCCGGCTCCATTTTAATTTGTATTCATGTGTTTATTTTATGTATTTGAGAAGCAGGGACAGAGAGCTCCCATTCAGTGGTTCACTCTGCAAAGCCAGCAGCAGCCAGGACTGGGCCTGGGCAAAGCCAAGGCATTTCCAACCACAGGTGAAGGTTATGTGGGCATTAGAGACTGTAGCTTTCAAACAGGTAACATGAGATGCTTACATCTGTGGAGTAGAGTTGTATAATCACATATGCATAATTTTCTACAGGATAAAGACAGATGAAGTATTAAAGATCAGAAGTAGCACTCAGCATCAACAGTGGCCGCAGGGCCAGAGCTGTGGCACAGTGGGTTAAGCCTCTGCCTGAGATGCCAGCATCCCATATAGGCACTGGTTCGAGTCCCAGCTCCTCTTCTTCCAATCCAGCTCTCTGCTATGGCCTGGGAAAGCAGTGGAAGATGACCCAGTGTCTGGGCCCCCTGCACCTGCATGAGAAGATCTGGAAGAAGCTCCTGGCTCTTGGCTTCGGATCAGCCCAGCTCCAGCCATTGCGGCCATCTGGGGAGTGCACCAGCGGATGGAAGAGGGTGCCTGAGCACTTGCATGGAAGAGAACCACTCTGCTGGCAGGCTCTCTCTGTTGGCTGTCAGTGGGGTTACAGAGCCTCTCTCTCTCTCTCTCTCTCTCTCTCTCCCAGCCCAGGCAGCTCAAGGCTGCATCAAGGTCTCGTGTACCGTGGGGAGTGGGTCCTGGGAGCTCACCCCCAGATAGCCATGACCTTCATCACCCTCTCAGACTCAGCTTCCCAGGCATCTCCCTTCTGCTTGGTATTTCTGCCTGTTATACAGTTTGCATTATTTTTAAGTGCAGAAAAAAAATATCTCCCCTGTGACTCAGGGACACCCAAGGCCACTCGGGACGGCCCCGTGGGAAAACCAAAGCGAAAGCCAGACCGGACCGTTCACCGGAGCTCAGAGCTGAACCAAGGTGAACCAGGAGGACTTCAAGCCAGTGGCACCGCACGGCAAGCACTTTCCTGCAGGGAAACTTTGACTGATGTGAACCAAAGGTGGTTCTGTCCGTACAGGAGCATTGGCAGTGCCACTTATACAACCAGTCAGACAGCAGTGCACGTCCTGGTGACGCGCACACACTGCAGAACCACACCATGGACACGGGAGAGCTGGTGACTTGAACCTCCAGCCAGCAGAGGCTAGAGGGAGGCGACGTCTGAAAGGAAACATTTACAGCCAAGTTACTCTTGTTTCTGCTAAAGGGTTAAAGACAGTTCTATTCCAACTGAATATGAATAACGGCAATTTCATAATGTCATCCTCCATGTTCTTAAATACATTTATCTTCAGTGAGTAAATTTATATTGATTTAAAAAAATTTTTCATTTTTGAAAATGAGTGTGCAGAAAGGCTGAGGGACCATTTCTGTGGCACACACACACACACTCACACACACACTCACATACACACACTCACACACACACTCATACACACACTCACACACACACTCACACATACACATACACACACACTCACATACACACACTCACACACACACATACACATACACACACTCACACACACTCTCACATACACACACATAAACACACACACTCACACACACACACGGTGCCTAAGAGTTCCTTTACTTGATCTCTTCGGAGGGAAAAATACAACAGCTACCCTGGAATCCAGTCACATCTCCCTGCTGGCGCAGATGTTTGGTTGTCTGGGGTTTGCCGACTGCTGTTTGCTGAATTAATGTGATTCATCCAACTCGGAAATGAAGAATTATATTGCAGTGTAGCCAATCCTCCAAAAACAAAAGTCTCCCAAGCAGGACTCTGAAATATCCAATTAAATAGCAGTTGTGTTTCTGATCACTCACCTGAAGAGCAGCCTGGCCCAGAAGCCAGGAAGGGAAAATGTGTTCACCTGATACACGGGAGCACCCCCCCTCCCCCCGCCTCCTGAGCAGGCTCGGCGTTCCATTGTGTGCCCACCTGCTGCCCCAGATGCCTATGGGAAAAATGAATGAGAAGAGGTGCTGGGTGTGGTGCTGAGCCGGACAGGGGTGTAAGCCCGCGTTGCATCCCAGGGACAGCAGCGAGGACGACACCAGGCGCTGGAGTCGACACCTTTTACCACCGCTGCCGCTCGTCCGTGGGATTCCTGTAGACATCACCCCATCACACAGATGTGGAAACTGAGCCTGCCCCTGAGCCTCGCCCCCGAGGTCTTAGCTAGAAGCAGCCGAGGGCAGAGCAGGGGGGTTTCAACACAACCTGATCTCGAGGCTCTGCTGCTGAGAACAGGGAACCGGTCTCCAGAATGGGCCGTTGGAAAGGAAAACTAAGACCACGGCGTGACACCACCACACACCAACTAGAACAACTGGAAAGACGGAGTTTGCAACTGGGCAGGATGCAGAGCCTCCGGCGCGCTCACAGGTTCCTGGTAAAAGGCAACAATGACTTTAGGGAGGACTCTACGGTCCTCCTTAAGTCGAACACGCACCTGTTTCCACGACCCAGCGATTCCATCCTAGGAACCTGCCCAGGGCAAGGAAGACATGCCCCTAAAAAGAAGTGTACAAGAATGTTCACAGGGACATTATTCAAATTAGCCAGAAACTGAGGAGGGAAGGACTTTCAAAAAAAAGTGTCCATCAACAGGGAGATGGATCCCATAATGCAGTCTTTCCTTACAATAGAATGCTGCTTGGCGACTGAAAACTAACGACCGAGGTCCACAGTGGCCAGAGCAATCTCTTAGACACCAGGCTGAAGTCAAAGTAGCTGACGCTGTAGACGTCTGTGCATGTGCTGCTGTGAGCTGGTAGCACCACGCACAGAGGGGACAAGCATCAGAGAAGCCATTTCCTGGGTGGGGGCCGTGATCTTGGTAGGAAAAAGGTGTTAAAGAACTCTCCAGATGACACAAAGTGCTCTATGAGTAACCTTAACAGAGGTAGGGGTTACACAGGGCACGCCTTTGCCAAAATGACCGAACCGAATACTTGAGATCCATGGATTTCTACTACATGTAAAATTTAACTGGAAAAATGTAAACAAAAAATAATAAAGAAATGGGGCTAAGGGGCTGGCGCTGTAGCGCAGTGGGTTAAAGCCCTGGCCTGAAGTGCTGGCATCCCATATGGGTGCCGGTTCTAGTCCCGGCTGCTCCTCTTCATCCAGCTCTCTGCTAATGCACCTGGGAAAGCAGTAGAAGATGACCCAAGTCCTTGGGCCCCTGCACCCACGTGGGAGACCTGGAGGAAGCTCCTGGCCCCTGGCTTCAGATCAGCGCAGCTCTGGCCGGCACAACCATCTGGGGAGTGAACCAGCGAATGGAAGACCCCTCTCTCTCTCTCTGCCTCTACCTCTCTCTGTAACTCTTTCAAATAAATAAATAAATTTTTTAAAAATGGGGCCAAAATGCCTTCCTGCTTAAAACCAAGACAGTGGTTGTGCAGAGATGAAATCAGAAAGGAGCATAACCCTGCAGGGGGCACGCTGGTCTCTCCAGCCTTGCTGACCCTCGGCCACGTGTCAGCCATGGATCTACTTTGCCCACCATCCTTCATTCAACAAATTCTTTGGTAGCACCTGACAAACAGGCAGAGTCTTAGGCCCCGGAAAACAGCAGAGAGAGTGGACGACAAAGTCTCTGCACCTCGGCAGACATTGTAGACCATGGAAGGCAACCAGGCACCAAGCACCTTGTGAGACCGACTCAGCCACGTCAGGGATATGAACAAGCAACCCTGCTCCTAAACCCACACATTTTAAATCCCTGAAAACCAGACGTTTTCCTGAGAAAAGCATCGTGGGCACAGTAGCAACTAGGACTGCCTGTGTTATTGAAAATCTTGATGTGTGCGCTTGTGTCTAAGACGGGCGAACAGTTACAAGGTAGAGGGGAGGCAGGGGTGTAGCTCAAGGTTCAGAGGGCAACATCCCACACCGAGTACCTGGGATCGACACTTGGCTCTCACTCCTGACTCCAGGTAGCAGTGATGGCTCAAGGAACTGAGTCCCTGCCACCGATGTGGGAGACCTGGGCTGAATTCCTGGCCTCTGGTTCCAGCCTTGACACAGCCCCAGCTGTTGCAGGCATCTGGAGAGTAAACCAGTGAACAGGAATGCTCTCTCATATGCTCGCTCGCTCTCTCTCTCTCTCCCCCTTCATCCTCCCACCCCTCGAGTAAGTACCTGCATACATGTGAAAGGTGCTGGTCTTCACTGGGCAAGAGATAAGGATGGCAAATAACCCCTGAGAAGATGACATCACTATACATAAGAATATTACAGCCACGTGGGACCCCACTGCAAACCCAGGGATGAAGAGGAAGGGACCCTACGAATACAAATGCTGAGAGGATGTGGAGTGAACAGTCCGCTCCACACAGGATGCACACGCGTCCTCTCCGTGTGACCCGGCTACAGCACCCCTGGTCAACAACCCAAAAGAAATTAAAATATCTGCTCCCTTTAGCGTGGCACTGTTTATTACAGCAACTCGCAACAGCAGAAAACTGAAAACAATGCAACTGTACAAAATTAAAGGATGTATTAAAAAAAAGAAAACTGACGGCACATTCATGCCAGGGAACACCACGTGGCCAGAAAAAGGGCTGAACTCAATCTCACAGCAGCATGAGTGACTCTCAAGTGCACCATGCAAATGAAAGACACCAGGCGCCACGGCCAGGTAGGTGCTGCAGGGCTCCATCTATGTGGCGTTGTGGCTAAGCAAAGCTGCATCGCATCAGCCATCACAGGTGTAGGGAGGGAGGGAGGGAGGGAAACTCTGGGCTAGGCAAATCTTAGACACCATCAGTCCTGGTGCTGTTCCCATGGAAGCATGGGTCAAGCTCACCCCTGTGCACTACATTTACTACATGCAAATTAAATAAATAAACCTCGATAAGCCTGACTCAAAGGTAGCTGGAATGCACTGGCCTTAGGACAACCCTTTCACAGGCTCGGGGAGGTTATCAATAACAACCGCAAAGACCTTGACAATGGCTTGTTTTTCTAACCTATCAAGCCACCGCAGCCCATCATCTGGCTCCAGGCAGTCCCACTCAGTCTTTTTTGTTTTGTTTTGTTTTGTTTTGTTTTGTTTTGTTTTTTGTTTTGTTTTTGACAGGCAGAGTTGACAGTGAGAGAGAGACAGAGAGAAAGGTCTTCCTTTGCTGTTGGTTCACCCTCCAATGGCCACCGTGGATTATTTTGGAAAGGAAAGCCCCATCCCAAGGAACCAGGTCCAAACAACCTCCCAGTGACATTGGCTCGCGGGAGGGTGTGGGAAAGTGTGCAGATAGGAAACCGCAACAGTTGCACGGAAAGAAATGGACAGAGGAAAGAGACCCACAGCAGATTCACGTGGGCACATGGCGTGTCTGAGCACAGATCCTACGCTGCAGGTAGGTGCCGGCTATTCCCAGAGGAGAGGACCCTTGGAGCCACCGTTCAAGACAGAATGTGCTGAGTCAAACCCGCCCCTGGCCCGACCTGGTGCTCAGATCTGTGTGCGCCCAGCCCCCGGCCGCTCAGCACAGCCCCTCTGAGAGCAGCCCCAGGGGACCGAGTTCCAGGCTCAAGGGCGCCAGCTCAGTCGCCACCTTGAGTTTGTAGACCAGTCTCACCCGCCCTAGACAACCCTGGCCTGTCACTGCACCTCACTCAAGCCTGGTGCTCAGCGGTGGAGCAGCATCCCATCTGCAAAGCACTGGAGAAATGCAACTTCCTCCTGTCTCCCACTCCCTTTCTTCTCCTCCCAGAAAATCGCCATGGAAGGAAGAAAGGCACAGCCTGTGTCTGGAGAAGAACTTCCTCGATGCGGTTCCACGAACCCTCTTGCAGCATACTAATAAAGACATCCATCCCTCCGACCCCCTCATGATGTATTAATGCAGACCCACTTCTCGACGCCCAGAGAACATGGATGTGCCCGTTAACGGGTGAGGGTGCCCTGGAAGACACGCCTCCCGAGCTGAACATCTGACAGGAGTTCAAAGGCAGACCTAATGTAAAATTCCTATTTAACAGCTTTGAAGAATTATTTTTATAACTCATTCAAAAAAATTTAAAAAAAAAGCCAACTGGAGGCAGACGTGGCAGAGGGATAAGGCATTTGTGTTACTGAGCCTATCTATTGGATACAATCTACGGTGCCAATATTTGCTTCCGATAACAGCAATAAGGCAAATAATATCAACCCTATAAATAAAGTAGAAAACAACGCGTACTTAACATGCTGAAGTACACTCTTCCCAAGAAGAGATCAGAGGCGCCCCTCTGTAGCTGCCCGTTGAAAGTGTTGAGTTTTGCCACTAAATGCGCTCTCGGTTTCTTACTAATTACACGAAATCAGAGACTTTAAATAGCCTACAGGGATCCCGAGAAATGATTTTTAAGTTAACTAGCTGGAGCATCAGAAACGTCATTTGAAATTCCAAAGTCAAGATGGTGCTAAATAAAGTCATCAAAGCGGGAGAGCTCTAAACGGTTCCGAAAAGGATCGATGAGCGGCCGGCGCTGCGGCAGCCCGGCTTTGCTTGTCGGGAGCGAGCATGCGTGCCCAGAAGCTCGAGTGGGCCGGGCAGGGGCTCGGCCAGGCGCCATCAGCCTTCACGTCAAGTGTGTCTCAACAAGAGATGCGCAGATGGCAAGAAACCACGGCAGAGTCGGGATGTCAGCGGCTTCTTTGCAGAAGTACGTCACAATGTCACTGCTGTGTTAGAAATCAATTGCTGCTGAGGCTGCTGTTGTACAGTGGGTAAAGCCACCACTTATGGGACCCGCATCCCACGTGGGCACCAATTAGCTGCTTCACTTCCGATCCAGCTCCCTACTACAGGCATGGGAAAAGCAGCAGAAGATGACCCAAGTGTGTGGGCCCCTGCCACGCACATGGAAGAAGCTCCTGGCTTCCTGGCAGCCATCGGGGAGTGAACCAGCGGATGGAAGATCTTTCTCTCTCTCTCTCTCTCTCTGTAACTTTGACCTGCAAATAAATAAATAAATCTTAAAAGCATCATTTGATGTGTGAGGATTACCATAATCAAGAGAGTTAAATACATCGAAGGATTCCTTCTTTTATTGAATCCTTGGATTGTTAAAACTTTCTGTTGAGAACTTTGATTCAGAGAATGGGGTAACTTTTAAAGATTTATTTATTTATTTGAAAGGCAGAGTTACAGACAGGCAGAGGCAGAGAGAGAAGGAGAGATCTTCCACCCACCGGTTCACTCTCCAAATGGCTGCAGTGGCCAGAGCTGGGCCAATCTGAAGCCAGGAGCCAGGAGCTTCTTCCAGGTCTCCCACACAGGTACAGGGGCCCACACACTTGGGTCATCTTCCACTGCTTTCCCAGGTGTATTAGCAGAGAGCTGGATCAGAAGTGGAGCAGCCAGAACTCGAACAGGAGCCCATATGGGATGCCAGCACTGCAGGCAGCGGCCTTACCCACTATGCTACGGTGCCGGCCCCGGGGTAACTTTTTAAATGAGAACATAAATGATCTTACCAATAAAAGATTCTAGCAAACAAAATTTCCTTTGAAGTACTCTAAATATCCTCCATCTTCCTCCTTGATCATCCGTATATTCTACATACTAATGACTTAGGTGTGTTTGGGCCATCCTCCACTGCTTTCCCAGGCCATTAGCAGAGAGCTGGACTGAAAGAGGAGCAACCAGGACTCGAACCGGCGCCCATATGGATGTTGACACACAGGTGAGGTTTTGCTTCTTTTTATTTATGTCAGGCATTGTATTCATCAGCTTTTCATTACTACAGTGAAATACCTGTGGCAGGATACCTTTGTAAAAGAGAAAGGCTCATTCTGGTTGAAGGTTCAAAATCCAAAAATCTGCCAGAGGCCTTAGCCCTCATTGAGGGAACCCTGGGAGATAGCAAAGTGCATGTGAAGGTAAGACCCCACGGGAGCCGGGGCACAGAGGGGCCTGGGCCCAAATCCAGACTTTGAACACCACCCTTGCAGGAGAAGTCCCTTCCAAGGGCACACCCCCAGTGACCCGATTCCACTAGGTCCACCTTCTAAAGTTCCATCACCTCTAGCAGAGCCACCTGGAGACCAAGCCTGACACGTGGGCCTCTGTGACATTTAACATCCAATCCGCAGCAAGTATGTCTCCCATCCACAGCATTGTTCACGTAATTGCACTTGGGGGCCACCCACAGAAAGATATGGCTAGGGTCAGTGTTGTCCTGCATTTTCAAACTCACAGAGTCCAGCAAGGACTCCTCAGCCTGTTCCCAACATGTCTCTTGGGAGCACAAGCTCACAAGACAAAGAACACCGAGACCAAACGCCCAAGTTCCTGGGATCATCAGCAACACAGGAAAACTAATTCAGAACTCCCAAGGCCATGTCTCAACCTTCCACAGGCTTTTCTGCTGCTCTTAATGGAAACTAAGTACAGGTGTTCGCTATAGGGGGTGGGTGACCCCTTAACTATTAAAGATCTCTGCAGTGTAACCTAAAGTACACAAAGCAAAAAAACACTTAAATCAGTGCAGGTGTCCACGATTAAGCTAATACAAGTGAGTGCGCCACATAGCAAAAGCCGTCTGAAAGGAGAGGCTGATCCAGGGGAGTGTGTACAGGACCAAATTAACCTCCCCTTCACCAACAAAGTCCTGCAATTCTTTTTTCAAATTTATTTTATTTATTTGAAAGACAGAGTGACAGAAAATGAGAAAGTGAGGGAGAGAGGGAGTGAAGGGGGAGAGAGAGAAGGAGGGAGGGGAGAGAGGGAGGGGAGAACAGAAGGAGAGAGAGACAGAGAGAGAGAGAGACTGACTCTCTCCATCTTCTGGTTCACTCCCCAAATGGCCCCAATGCCAGAGCTCGGCCACGTTGAGACCTAGAGCCTGGAGCTCCACCAGGGTGGCATCCACGTGAGTGTCAGGGACCCCAGGACTTGAGTCATTTCCCACTGCCTTCCCAGGTGCATCAGCAGGGAGCTGGCTGGGAGCTGGCGGAGCAGCTGGGATTCACACTCTGATAGGGGAACGCCAGCATCACAAGGGTTGTCTTAACACCACAGTGTTAGTCCCCAAACACTGCAAATTCTATACATATATAATTCTATACAACAAGACAGCAAGTCTCCCCTTATTCTGTAAGTAAGGTCTATTTGCATGTTTCTAATGAATTTAACTTACTAACATTATTATGCTTCCCTCTTGAATGTGCATTTGTTATATAAGTTACCAAAGGTATAAAACCTGAAGTACTAATATTTAGAAGACAAAAAAAACACCTGTACATTAGAACGGACCCCTACAGTGACGGAGCCGTGTTCACCTGTAACAGCAGGTGCGCCTCCTTCCTGGCAGTTCCCTGTGCTGGCTTCCATCTGGTACCTCAACGTTCCTGGACAGAGTTTTCTCTGCAAGCCCTCCGTCTCCCTCGGTCTTAGCAATGCCCTTGGCACACTGCCTGGTAAACCCGAAACCATTTCTCTCCTGATAACATAAACAAGGGCCTGACCATCTTCTGTGTAAACCAACATTGCATGAGTCCCACTAGAATAAACGCTGCTTTAATGTCAAGTCCTGGAAATAACTCCAGAGAGCAGAACCCCAAACAATGACAGTTTTTCCTGTCTCATTTAGGGCAAGATGCCATAGGGGGAAAAGTTTTTTTTTAAATTAAACCTATGAACATCTACTCTGATGAAATTTCAGACTTGAAAGTTTCTGAAGAAATGTGAAAGTAAACCTACAAAAACTAAAGTAGAATTGGCACCTGTTGTATTTCCATTTCAAAAATATCATTGTATAGAGACAAAAATGAACTATTGAAAAAGATTGGCAGGCGCCGCGGCTCACTAGGCTAATCCTCCACCTAGCGGCGCCGGCACACCGGGTTCCAGTCCCGGTCGGGGCGCCGGATTCTGTCCCGGTTGCCCCTCTTCCAGGCCAGCTCTCGGCTGTGGCCAGGGAGTGCAGTGGAGGATGGCCCAAGTGCTTGGGCCCTGCACCCCATGGGAGACCAGGAGAAGCACCTGGCTCCTGCCTTTGGATCAGTGCGGTGTGCCGGCTGCAGCACGCCAGTGGTGGCGGCCATTGGTGGGTGAACCAACAGCAAAAGGAAGACCTTTCTGTCTCTCTCTCTCTCTCACTGTCCACTCTACCTGTCAAAAAAAAAAAAAAAAAGATTAAAGCATAACATCACAAACTTGGGCAAATATAAAGCTTCCTGCTTGGTTAAAAATCTGTCACTACCATCAAAACCATAATGTTATTTTTCTCAGTGATCAGAATGCCAAATAATTTAATCTTTAATTTTCAAGTTCCTGGGAACATCCTTTTCTAGGTAACAATGGCCAGAAGTGATCGGCTCCAGCCAGCCCAAGATCCTGCCAGAATAACTAACTACTGAGGACCTGTGAGGGTGACTCCTACCTCCCCAGCAGTCCTCGGTCACCGATTCAGGTACCTCTGTCCCCCACGTTCCTGGGGCACACACCTGAGCCGGGATGGGCTGGCGTCATAAAGTTAGCCCTGTGAATTCCGTCCAAATGGGAAAAATGAAGAACAATGCAAGGTCATTCTCTTGGAAACTCGACCCTATCAAAACACACTCCCCAAATGCAGTCAGGGGGATTCTGAACCCAGATCTGATAAACTTGCTTCTCTTCATTTTGTGCTGTTCCTGGGGACGCAGCTGGCTGGTATAGGTTGTAAGACTCGGGAATCATCACAGCTTCTCGGAACAGGGGTCACACAGCTCAGAGGGAGAGCAGACACACCGGCAGGCAGTGTGCGCACCAGCACTGGGACAGGAAGGGAAGGGGGTCAGGTCCGAGAAGGAAGCTTCCTCCCTCCCCCAGTGGGACAGGGGTGTACCACTGCAAGGACGCCCTCCAGAGAAGCCCAAAGGGTTCCTCAGACACGGCAGTAAGTGTGTTCTCCCAGTGAGGACAGCGCAACGGAGCAGAAAAGACGTCAAGGAGATCGCCACCAAGTGCAAGGAAGACCCTGACTTGTGCTTTTCAGAGTGAAAGTCAGGGTGTTTCTTAGCAAAAGACCACCTCCACGAGCCCAGAGGACAAGAAGTCCGCACCTCTACTGTACTGAGTACAGTTCACTGAATTAATTTCTCCAGAAAGACGGCACAATTGTCCATAAACACCACAAAAGCCACACGGACAGACTTGAGAAAACAGCACCCAGTCCTTAGCACTGACAGTTCTAACTAAGGGGAGCTTTGGGCCCAACTGCTAATAACACTGGACAAATGCAGATGCTCATGGAGGTGACGTGACCAGCTTCCTCCTCTGGGGCCAGTAAGGCTCTCTGCAGGTGTTGGAGTTGGTCCCCAGGTCTGTATGGGCAACATTGCCAGTGTCACCCGGCACCCTCTGCTTGGCTGCAGGGAGGTTCTGAGCTCCAGCTCACCATCCAGCCAACCATGCCACAGCCTAGGACGAGGCCAGATTCGCATCTAACCTCTCTGGTTACATTCTTGACTTTCTATGGCTATAACTCGGCTGCGTAAATGTTCTCCTCTACATAAGCAAGAGGTGACAGGGTGCCACACGGAGGCAGTGTGAAGTGCCAAGTGCTGCAGACCCCAGGGACAGAGCCAAGCATCCATTCGGGCTCTGCAAGAGCGTTTGCTAAAATGTGAGGATTTGGTTGCCCCACCACTGAACGGCGTGGACTGGACATATCATTGATTTAAAAAGTTTTCATAAATAAATAATCTTTCTCAGGGAATAATTTTTTTATTTATTTTCTCTTGGAATTAGACATGTCTTTCAAAGAATAGAACTATTTTAAGAAATTTTTTTCACACTTACAGATCCACAAGCAAAAAAAAAAAAATAATCCCAAGGCACATGCTACCAAAAATGTAGGCAGCTGGGAGGTGATGTCAACAAGGTGGCTGATTTTCCACAAAACAAAGGAACGAACAGCAAGTACATCCGAGGTGTGCTTAAGGAAGAGCCCCAGGGCACAGTGGGCAGGAGACAGGGACCTTGCAGAGTACGGAGATACAAGATGGCTTACAGGGTGAACCAACGGCAAAGGAAGACCTTTCTCTCTCACTGTCCACTCTGCCTGTCCAAAAAAAAAAAAAAAGATGGCTTACAAAGAAGGAAACAAGCACACAGCACCTCCCTCTCCTTTCAAGATCAACCCTCCCAAGACCCCGCACGCACCCAGTCCGGGGAGGTGGCAGGTTACCATGGTGCTGAACCGCCCCAGACAAAGAGCTCAGCCACTGGGTGCTCTCCCCACCCAGGCACTGGCAGCACCGAGTCATCTTGAGACTCCACCATGCAGGAGCCTACGAAGCAGCCAGGCCATCGCCCCCAGTAGAACCCTATGAGGACGACAGGAGCTCCCACACACACTCTTACAAGATACCACGAAACACCTGCCTGGCCCTCTCTGGGCAGCCTGGCCTGCAGAAGCCCCCAGAAAAGAGGCAGGAGGCATCACTCCCTCCAACTTCCCAAGGAAGAAGCCATGCAAACCCTTTGGTCCTGAGAGGCAGCTGAGCACATGACCCTGAGCAAGTGGGCCCGTGGAGGTCCCAAGAAACCACCTTTGCAGCCCTCAAACACATACAGGTGGCCCCATGTGTGCCTACTCTTGTGGTCCAGCCCATGCGCAGTCCTCAGACACAAATAAAGCATTCTACCCCTCTACGGGGCACATCAGAGTGGCTCTGCCCTCCTACAACCCACACAAGCTGATGAGTTCCCCACATCTGCAGACAGGCACACCATGAGTTGCCCGTGAACCTGCCCCAGCTGAGGCAGCCACACCCAAGTAGCACTGCAGTCACAGAACTCCTGCAGCCTAGGCCACCTGTAGACATTGCCAACATTGCTTGGAGCCAAAGGAACTGCACAAACACCACATTAATGCTGAAACCAAAACCCATGCAGCATAGCCAATCAATACCCTAGCATACATCATCTCTAGTAGGAAGTTTTTTATACGAAAGCCAGAGAGAGAGACCAAATACACCAATACCAATGTAGCGACACACACAGCATGAAAAACAGCATAGCATCATGCCCCCATAATAACACAATAACTATCTAGCAACAGACCCCAAACAAAGGGAAATTGATGAACTACTGGACAAAGAAGAAAAGAAGGGGGAAATGTATAGAAAAACCTACTCATTTAAATAATTGCTGAACACTTTCCAAATCTTTGGAAACAGGGACATCAGGCCCTGGAAGCACAAGGACCACAAAAAGTAAAATCATCTTCAAGGGATATTACAGTCCAGTTGGCAAAAGACAAACAGAATCCTCAAAACAACAAGTTTCAAGTCATTTACAAGGGCCTCTCCATGAGTATGACAGCAGACTCCTCAGCAAGAACCTTACAAGCGAGAAGGAAGTGGCATGACACACACAAAGGCTGGCAAGGAAAAAAAAAAAACTGCCAACAAGGAGGCCCAGGAGTGCAGTGGAGGATGGTCCAAGTGCTTGGGCCCTGCACCCCATGGGAGACCAGGAGAAGAAGCACCTGGTTCCTGGCTTCGGATCAGCGCAGCACCGGCCGTAGCGGCCATTTGTGGGGTGAACCAACAGAAGGAAGACTTTTCTCTCTGTCTCTGTCTCTGTCTCTCTCTCACCGTCTATAACTCTACCTATAACTCTAAAAAAAATTTACCAAAAAAAAGACAGAGTCACACAGAGAGGCAGAGCCAGAAAGAGGTCTTTCATCTGCTGGCCCACTCCCTAAATGACCACAATGGCCAGACCCCAAGCAGGTCCAGGGGCCCAAGGGCCTGGGCAATTCTCCACTGCCCTCCCAGGCCACAGCAGAGAGCTGGACCAGAAGTGGAGCATCCGGGACCCAAACCAGCGCCCATATGGGATGCCAGTGCTGCAGACCAGGGTCCCAACCCACTGCACCACAGCGCCAGCCCCAGGAAAGATGTCTTAACACAAGCAAAAATGGAAGGAGTTCATTATTGCCACGCCAGACCTACAAGAAATACATGTGGGAGAAACGTTCAGCATGTAAATATGTGAAAGCATAGGACTCAACAGTACAGCAGACACACAAAAGACAAAAAGAATAAACCTATCTAACCACCAACCCAAAGACAAACGGGAGACGAATAAGGGTCCAAAGACATACAAAACCACCTTAAAATATTAACAGAATGATCAGGAGTATGTCCTTATTATCAATAACCTTGAATGCAAATTGATTTAGTTCCTCAATTAAAAGATAGACTGGCTGAATGTATTCAAAATTATTAATCCAATAAAATGCTGTCTACAAGAAACTCACTTCGTTAGTAGAGATACATAGATTAAAAGTGAAGAGACTGGATAATGCGAATAGAAACCAAAGGCAAGGAAGAGCAGTTAAATGTACATGTATTGGATAAAATGGACTTTAAATAAAAAACTGTGAAAAGACACAAAGAATCTCACTACATATTGATAAAGAATCAATTAAACAAGATGAAAAGCCAATTGCAAATAAATGTGCTTAATACTGGAACAGCCAATTATGTAAGGCAAACGTTACTAGATCTAAATGGAGAGATACATTCTAGTACAATAACAGTAAGGAAATTCAACATGTCATTTTCATCAGTGGAAAGATCACCAGACAAAAAAATAAATCAACAGATGAGGTGAAATGATACTACTGACCAAATGGATCTCTGAGACACTCACAAGATGTTTGACCCAACAGATGGGGAATATACATTCTTCTCATCAGCCACAGAACCTCTCCAAGACACAGCACATGTTAGGTCAAATTCAAAAATAACAGAAATCAAAGCATGTATCTTCTCACACCGAAAAGGAACAGGGCTAGAAATGAACAAAACGGCCATTATGCATTGTGCACACACAGGGAAACCGGACCACACTCTTGAACAGCGATTATGCCAATGAATACATCAAAAGGGAAATTTTTAATTTTGGGGGGGACACAATGAATACACGATACACCCAAACCTAAAGAACATAACAAAAGCAGTACTGAACTAAAGTTAACAATGAGTGTCTACAACAAAAAAGAATGAATGAGATTTCAAACTATCCCCCTAACAATGCAACTCAAGAAGCTACACAAACAAGAATGAGAAAACACAAAACTACTAGAAGAGAATAACTAAATAAAAATAGCAGAGCAGAAACAAATGAAAAACACTTCTGAAGTAACACAAAAAATTGAAGAAATGGTTGTTTGCAAAGATAAAATCTACAAAGCTTAGAGAAGAGAGTCAAATTAATCAGAGACAAGAGCAGACAGGACACCTGATACCACAGAAACATGAATGATCATTAGCGATTGTTATAAACAGCTATACACCAACGAACTAGAAATCCTGGAAGAAATGGATCAACTGCTGGATTCATACAACCTACCAAAATCAAACCATGAAGACAGACAACTCTTGAACAAATAAATAATACATACTCGTGATATAAAATCAATACTGAAACATCTTCCAACAAGGAAAAGCCCATAACCAGAAGTTTTCACTATTCAATTTTGCCAAACCCTTGAAGAACTAACACAAATTATTTTCCAAATTAATCCAAGAAATTGGAAGAAAGGAACTCTTCTAAATGTATTCTGAGGCCGGCATTATCCTTTTTTTTCTTTTTTTTTTTTTTTTTTTTTTTTTTTGGACAGGCAGAGTCAGACAGTGAGAGAGACAGAGAGACAGAGAGAAAGATCTTCCTTCCGTTGGTTCACCCCCCAAATGGCCGATATGGCCAGTGCACTGTGCCAATCCGAAGCCAGGAGCCAGGTGCTTCCTCCTGGTCTCCCATGGGGTGCAGGGCCCAATGACCTGGGCCATCCTCCACTGCCCTCCCGGGCCACAGCAGAGAGCTGGACTGGAAGAGGGGCAACCTGGACAGAATCCGGTGCCCCATTCGGGACTAGAACCCCGGGGTGCCAGCACCGCAGGTGGAGGATTAGCCAAGTGAGCTCCTTGTATGGTTTTAGTATTAGGATAATGCTGGCCTCTGCCGCAGCTTACTAGGCTAATCCTCCGCCTTGCGGCGCCGGCACCCTGGGTTCTAGTCCCGGTCGGGGCGCCGGATTCTTTCCCAGTTGCCCCTCTTCCAGTCCAGCTCTCTGCTGTGGCCCAGGAGTGCAGTGGAGGATGGCCCAAGTGCTTGGGCCCTGCACCTGCATGGGAGACCAGGAGAAGCACCTGGCTCCTGGCTTCAGATGGGCGCAGCGCACTGGCCGTAGCGGCCATTTGGGGGGTGAACCAACAGGAGGAAGACCTTTCTCTCTGTCTCTCTCTCTCTCACTGTCTACCTCTGCCTGCCAAATAAAAAAAAATGCACTCAATAAGTCAACACCCTTTCATAATAACAAAGCCCTCAAAAGTTAGGGATAAAAGGAACACACCTCAACACAGCACGGTCCGTACATGATAAACTCACAGCCTACATCAACCAGAATTGGGAAACACTGAAATAATTTCTTCTAGTATCAGGGACAAAACAAGGATGTCCACGTTAACTATAATACTGGAAATCTTGTCCAGAGTGGGAAGTCAAGAGAAATAAATCAAAGAGGTCAAATTATCCATGAATGCAAATGACATGATTTTCTATGTATACAACGTCTTAGGACATCACCACAAAAAATCTGTTAGAACTGATAAACCAGTTCAATAAGGTTGCAGGATACAAAATCAACGGGCAAAATATCAGTAGCTTTTTGAAGTATCAATAATAGAACTACTGAGAAAGACAAGCCGATGTCCCAGATGTGATCATTACACAATGTACGCATGTATGGAAGCATCACACTGTACCCCATCAGTATGTATAATTACTATCAAAAGTTAAAATTCTTATTTAAAAAAGTATCAAAGAAAAAACAGAAAAGTTCTAGGAAAGAAGACACACACGAAGCTTGAGAAATCTGCATCCTAGCAGTTACGCTGATTCTGGAATTTTCTACAAACCAAGGCTGCTCATATTAGATAAATGTAATTATTTTAAAGTATATTTTATTCTGTTTATATTTACTTAATAATTTGTAGTGTTGTAGGATCTTCAGGAATAGTATTCCATACCTTGATTCACTACAGTAATTTTTTAAAATGACAATAGTGATAATAACACCTTAGTCCATACAATAAGTCCGTGGCAAATTTTCCCTTTTAATGGGGTTTAGATATCACTCAAATTTTACACATGGTATATATGGAAAAGTACAAGTTCAGGGCTGCTAGCAGTAAGCTATGTACTATCAAAAAAGCATTCCGTCTCTGGGTCTAAAATTCCACAGCCTCGAGCAGGAAGATTGGTCAGTGACCCTGTGCATTTCTCCCATTGGGAACAATGCAAGATTTTATCTCCATGAAGATGGCTCTGCAGCATTTCCACCGTAAGTGATGTGCTCTGAACGTTTTCCCTGTGATGTGAATTATAGTTCACGCAGACATATTCATCCACTTCCCCTGGACCATGGAATACACATTCCCAGGCACCTCGGCAGGGCCAGTGGCAGAGTTTATAGCTACAGATGGGTGTAGGAAATGGATGCAGTCAAGACATGAACCCAGAAAAAAACAGATGAACACACTGTCAATCCACCCTAATGACCAAAGATTCAACCTGAAAAACAAAATCCCTATGGCTTTTCATTCTTTGTTTTCGTTACTATAACAAAATACCCGAGGAAGGCTAACGTTATGAAGAAAAGAGATTTGTTCAGCTCGGAGTTTTAGAAGCCGAAAGTTCAAAACCAGGCAGCTTCATTGCTTCGGCCTCTGATGAGGGCCTCACATGGGTGTGCGTGCAGGAGAGGGAGACGACTTTAGATAGGAAGCCAGAGAGATGTGACTCCCACAGTCCCTTCTAGGGGCACGTTTCTAGGAAGTCAAGGCCCACCCACCAGATCCACCGCCTCCCACCGCCACACTGAGGAGCAAGCCTCCAACATATGACCTGTTAGGGAACCATCCACCATAGTGCAGACAGCTAAGTAATGACCATAGCTAAGTAATGACTGCCTTCCTCATAAGCCAGATGTTGCCAACACAAGGGCTAATGACACAGCCTGAGTGTGTGTTAAAGACTAATGTAGGGGCCAGCGCCATGGCTCAATAGGCTAATCCTCCACCTAGCGGCGCTGGCACACCGGGTTCTAGTCCCGGTCGGGGCACCGGATTCTGTCCCAGTTGCCCCTCTTCCAGGCCAGCGCTCTGCTGTGGCCAGGAAGTGCAGTGGAGGATAGCCCAAGTGCTTGGGCCCTGCACCCCATGGGAGACCAGGAGAAGCACCTGGCTCCTGCCTTCGGATCAGCACGGTACGCCAGCCGCGGCGGCCACTGGAGGGTGAACCAATGGCAAAAGGAAGACCTTTCTCTCTGTCTCTTTCTCTCTCTCACTATCCACTCTGCCTGTCAAAAAAAAAAAAAAAAGACTAATGTAGGAAAACAGAGATGGAGCCCTACATTTGAGAAGGTATCTTTGGCCAGTGGCATCCATATCCCATCACTTCCTACAGCTCACCCATTGCTTTTCCTGCCTGTATGTGCTACGATGCTCAAGGTGTCACATCCCTAGAGAAATCTTTTCCAAAAAAACATCAAAATAATTATAACAGACTACACAAACAGACTAATCATGGCACAGACACATGTGTTGAAAAATCCAAGCTTAGGTTCCATCCTTAAGACAGTAAAATTACATCTAAATGTGAAATTCTTTCAGATGTACTTGAACTCCACACCCACCCACCCCCAACCTCAGGACCCTGTTTCCAGGCCAGAAAGCAGATGGTGGCTCCTCCTCCAGACACCCGGTGCTCGGCCTACGCAGACCTAGGAAGGGGCAGTACATCCCAGCATCGTGCCCGTGTGGTAGGAACACAGCACTGCACCAGATACTCAGAGGTGGCAGGTCACCCGCAAATGTGTCATCTTGAAGAATTCCCCATGGTGCTTACTCAACAATGCATGCACCAATGTAAGAAATGTGCTAAAGGATGTAATGGAACAGTAGGACCTCACTCCTCCACGCCCTCCAGCCAAAGTCCACTCATCAACATGCCCAAAGCAGTCTTCCTGTAATTAAAGGGATGGATAAAACTTCAGCCACACAGGCCTGCCCTGAACCAGAACGGGAAAAACACCACATCTGCGACAGGTGAAACTTTAGCAGCTGTACTATATATGTTTAATCCTGAAACTCAGCATGACACCAGGACGAGTTCCCATTCAAAGTCACTTGGAATAGGCTTAGGAGTCCTTCCTTCATGGCTGGTAACTAGGCACCTGTTCAGGAACCGCTTGAGGCCACGGCCAACAAGGCCTGGCTTTGGTCTGGCTGATTCTGCCCAGGCAGCCAGGATACACACTCTGCTTGGTCTTGGGCTCTGCTTGGTCTCTGCTGCAGACTCCACCCAACATCCACAATGGACGAATCACTTCCAGCCCCCACCCCTGCCCTTTGGATGCGGAGCACACAGGGGCACCCCACGTTCCAGGGACCAGATGCATCCCTGTGTCCCCCGCCAGGATCTGACCTCAGCCTGCCCTCTTCCTGGCTCCCCGACTCGGAGTCCTGACTGAGCTGGAAAGTTCAAGGTTGAGACAACGTCTCCTGTTGCTTGGCAGGGCAGCAGTTCAGCGCTGTCTGCCCCAGGTTCCTTCCTTCCCCTCAGTGCCCTTTCTGTCTGCCGAGGACAGATGAGCACGGAGTCGCACAACACCCAGCCAGCAGCGTCTGCCTGTAATCATCTGCAAATTTCCTCCACAGTTCCGCGTCACCGTGCCGGTCTTGGCAGAGCAATCCCAGTAGCTCCACCTGCACGTCAGGAAGGCAGCCCCCGGCCCAGCCAATTCAGTCTCAGACCAGTGCGATAAGGACCCAGGAAATCCCTTAGCGACCACGAGGTCCTACACACAAGCAGAGCAGGAATTTGTCCTGAGAATTCCGAGAGGAGTGCCTTTAGGGATGCGGTTCAGCCTTTGCCCTTGATGTCAATGATCCCTTCACTCCTGGATCTTACTTTAAGGGAAAAAAAAAAAAAAACCACCACTATGGAATGCAAGTCCACAGCCTACCAACCACCACTTCAAGGGACCCACAAATCAGCTGCAGCCCAGCCCTCCAGGGTCCTGAATCGCTCCCCACTGCGGCTGCTGCTCGGGAGAGTTCCATACGACAAGCCATGTGTTTGCTGTTGCTTTCCTTGGTTTTCTAGGTCGTATTATTATAGGGGTAATTCAAAAACGTTAAAAATCCCAGCAAAAGAAAGACTTGGTATTTGCAAGACTCAATCTTGCAGTTCGGAGCTCACTCTCTCGTCAATTTCCCATCTTGTCTGTGGTTGGTGGACACTTCCTTATGGTTCTGAGTGTCTTCTTTTAGCCTAACAGTATCTATAACTAACTTAATCACAAAAACCTGATAGGGCAGACATTTGGCACAATGTGTTAAAACACCATTTGAGGGCCGGCGCCGTGGCTCACTAGGCTAATCCTCCACCTGCGGCGCCGGCACACCAGGTTCTAGTCCTGGTCGAGGCGCCAGATTCTGTCCCAGTTGCTCCTCTTCCAGTCCAGCTCTCTGCTGTGGCCCGGGAAGGCAGTGGAGGATGACCCAAGTGCTTGGGCCCTGCACCCTATGGGAGACCAGGAGGAAGCACCTGGCTCCTGGCTTCGGATTGGCGCAGCGCACCGGACCGGCCGCAGCGGCCATTTGGGGGGTGAACCAATGGAAGGAAGACCTTTCTCTCTGCTCTCTCTCTCACTAACTTTGCCTGTCAAAGAAAAAAAAAAAAAAACACCATTTGGGAAGCCTACGTCTCATGCTGCAGTGCCTACGTTCAAGTCCCAGCCCTAATTCTATTTCCAGTTTCCTGTTAATGTGCACCCTAGGTGTGAGCAGGTGATGGCTCAAGTACTTGGGTCCCTGCCACCCACATAGAAGACCTGGATGGAGACTAGGCTCCTGGTTATAGCCTGGCCCAGCCCCAGCTGTTGCAGGCATTTGGAGCTTAAAGCAATGGATGGAAGGTCTTTCTCTTTCTCTCTCTGCCTTACAAATAAATAACATTAAGATAATAAAAATGAATACTTTTTTAAAAAGTTGACTGTTGGATTCTCTGAGGACAGTCAGCTCCCACCTGTCACCAGTTGTTGGTGTGGGCCCACAGCACACTCATAACGCATGCTAAGGATGTGGCTTTCTCCACTTGTTCCTAAACCAAGAAAAGGAATCCAAGATTTATTGCTAAAGGACCTGCATCAAACACACCTCCCATGCCCAAATTTTTCTTGTATCTCAAGCACATATAAAATGTGTTTCTTCTCCACCCTCACCCCCAACCATCTCGGCTATGACTGTGACGGGAAGGATGCACCTGTAGCACAAACTCAAGTCAACCCTCCAACTCGAACAGAGTCACGCTCGTCTCAGGAGCTGAGACCTCACTCAGCTTCAGCTGAAGACGCTACGTCCTGGCTGCCCCGCTCATGCCGACCTCCCAGGACAGCTGAGGACAGGAGACTCCACAAGCCAGGCCTGACTCCCCTGCACCACCCCTCGTCCTTGGGGGATGTCACAGCCATCACACACCAAATATACTGTAAGTGCTACGCCAGGCTTCCACGGCTAATCGTCAGCATATTGCTTGTAAAGTTGGATCTGGAAACTGGGACCGTGTCATAAGAGATGTTTATCACAAAAAGAAAAAGCAGGGGCCAGCACTGTGGCACAGCAGGTTAATGCCCTGGCCTGAAGTTCCAGCATGAGACCTGGCTGCTCCAATTCCGATCCAGCTCTCTGCTATGGCCTGGGAAAGCAGTAGAAGATGGCCCAAGTCCTTGGGCCCCTGCACCCACATGGGAGACCCAGAAGAAGCTCCTGGCTCCGGCTCAGTGCTACTCCGGCCGTTGCGGCCAATTGGGGAATGAACCATCAGAGGGAAGACCTCTCTCTGCCTCTCTTCTCTCTGTGTAACTCTGACTTTCAAATAAATAAATCAAAGAGAGAGAGAGAGCACAAAACATACCAACCAATGTCTATCAAACACGACATGTGGACCACAGGGAGTGTGCAGGTATGTTGGGGGGCCAGTAAGGAGCCTAGTGGGTTAATCCACAGCCTGCAATGCCCACATCCCACAGGAGCAAAAGTCAGAATCCCAGCTGCTCTGCTATGGATCAGGCACCTGCTAATGTGCTTGGGAAGGCATTGGAAGATGGCCCAACTGCGCAGGTCCCTGCTGCCCACAAGCGAAACCAGGGTGGAATTCATGGCTCCCAGCTGCAGCCTGGCCCAGCCCCAGCTGTTGCAGCCATTTGGAGAGTGAACAACAGATGGAGGATCTCACTCTGTCTCTCCTTCTATGACTCTGGAACTCTGACTTTCAAATAAATGGATAAATCTTTTAAAAAAAATATACAGGGGCCAGCGCTGTGCAGTAGTAGGCAAAGCCACCACCACCTGCAGTGCCGGCATCCCATAAGGGCGCTGCTTCGAGACTCGGCTGCTCCTCTTCTGATCCAGCTCTCTGCTATGGCCTGAGGAAGCAGTAGAAGATGGCCAAGGTGCTTGGGCCCCTGTACCTGCGTGGGAGACCCAGAAGAAGCTCCTGGCTCCTGGCTTCAGATTGGCGCAGCTCCAGCTGTTGTGGTCATCTGAGGAGTGAAGCAGCAGATGGAAGACCTCTCTCTCTCTCTCTCTCTCTCTCTCTCTCTGGCTCTCCTTCTGTCTCCGTGTAACTCTTTCAAATAAATAAATAAATTTTTAAAAATACAGATATGTTGCTCACCTTCCTCTGATTCATGGTCAAGTGGTAGATGCCCCCAGATGTCCACCTTCATGGACCTGAGTTTAATCAAATGTGTTTCATGGCTCACATACTCCAGTCTGTGTGAGTGTACCAAAATAATTAAGCCACATTTCTATCTTTAATGGGAGACCATGTGATTTCCAGTAGTGATGACATAACTCAGCACGTGCCTGGTGTCCCTGCTCAGTCACCATCAGGTGAGATTTACGTCACCATCTTCACACGGATCTCATGTTTGTATTGTTTCTTTATTTTACCTTTATCACAAATACATGCATGTATAGGTATAACTGTATGAACACATATGTCCATGTGTCCGGGATGTGGATATACATACAGATGTAAAATATTTATCTTAAAATAAACCAGGAACATGGCATTCTTGACTCATATGGATCATTTTAAAAAAATGCTGCAAGGTACAGCTCAGATTTTTTCAGACCTCACTCTTGATGACCCAAGCTCATCTTCCCTGATTTGTGCTCCCAAAACTGCCCCCTTATCTGCTCCCCCCACCACCACCCCCATGGGTTCTACCCCCACCCACCGGGAGCCTCTGCTACTCCCGCACACGTGGGATTCCCCACCCACATTCCACGCTGAGTCGGTTCTACTTCCCCGTGCCCAGGATATCACGCCCACACATCCCCAGGTTCTTGGGGGCAGCCTCATAACGCACAGGCCACTGCACGCTTCCTTTCTCTACATAAGGAAGATTCATCGTTCTCCCTCTTTTTTTTAAAAAAAAAAATTCATTTATTTATTTGAAAGGCAGAGTTCCATAGAGGGGGAGAGAGAGGGTGAGTGACAGAGAGATCTTCCATCCGCAGGTTCACTCCCCAGATGGCCTCAACAAAGCCAGAAGCTTCACCCAGCTCTCCTGATGGCAAGTGGAATAGCCAGAACACGAACCGGCACCCATATGGATTGCCAGGGTCACAGGCAGCGGGTTAACCCACTTATGCCACAGCGCCAGACCCCTTATTTCCTCTTAACTAATTGATTTTATGCTTTGGAGCAATTTAAGTCACAGGAAAATTGAGAAGAGGATACAGAGAGTTCCCACATAACCCCTGACCCCTAGGTGCACACCCCCCCCCCATTACCAGCAACCCCCACCTGAGAGATTGGTTACAACAGATGCACCTAGCAGATGCAGCATTACCATGGAGGGTGCACAGTCTAATACAGACTCCAGGGTCCTGGGTGTTACACGCTCCACTGGTTTTGGTAACTATCTACCACTGCACTTCCAACACCGTCTCTTCACTGCCCTGTCTGTCCTAACCCGAGAAACCCCACAGTCTTGCCTTTTCCAGAATGCCACCGCACGGGAATCGCCCGGTGCGCAGCCTCCCACACTGGCTCCTCCACTTGGCAGCGTGCACTGCGGCTGCCTGCCTGTCTTTTTACGGCTCTACAGCTCATTTCTTTTGATCACTGAAGAGCAGTCCACTGCCTGGAAGGACCACGGTTTATTGAACCATCCACCTACTGCAGGACATCTTGGCTGCTTCCAAACTGCAGGACATCTTGGCTGCTTCCAAGTTGTACAATGATGAAGCCTCGTGTAAGCTTTTTTTTTTTTAAAGACTTACTTATTTGAGAGGCAGAATGAGAGAGAGGCAGAAGCAGAAGCAGAGAGAGATCTTCCATCTGCTGGTTCACTCCCCAGATGGCCGCAATGGCTGGAGCTGGGATGATCCAAAGGCAGGCGCCAGGAGCTTCTTCTGGTCTTCCACATGGGTGCAGGGGCCCAAGGACTTGGGCCATCCTCTACTGCTTTCTCAGGCCACAGCAGAGAGCTGGATTGGAAGAGGAGCAGCCGGGACTCAAACCGGCACCCATATGGGATGCCAGCACTTTAGGCGGCGGCTTTACTCACTATGCCACAGCGTTGGCCCCTTAAGCTTAATTTTTAAGCTTAGTCACTTATAAGCAGACATAGGAGTTTATCCACTTATTAAACACATACATCCACCAAGGAATAGGTTTCAGGTGCTATGGTGGGTGTTAACCATAGAGACCACCATATCTACAGCTTGAGGTTAAGTGGACAAAGTGTTGCCATTTGCTCTCTGCTCTCTGTAATACTTAGAACAAGAGGGCAGGCGTAGTGGTGTAGCAGGTTAAGTCCCACCTGCAACACTAGCATTCCATACTGGTACCGGTTTGAGTCCCAGCTGCTGTTTCCCACCCAGCTCCCTGCTAACAGCCTGGGGAAAACAGCCGACAATGGTCCAGGTGCTTAGGGCCCTGTACCCACATGGGAGACCCAGAAGAAGCTCCTGGCTCCTGGCTTCAGCCTAGCCGAGCCCAGCCAAAGCCATTGCGGCCATTTGGGGAGTGAACCAGCAGATGGAAGGTGTCTCTCTCTCACTCCCTCTCTTTCTCACTCTCTCCAAAGGGGGTGGCCAGAGGCCATTTGCATGGTTGTACACCCCATAGAATGCTGCACGCCGCCTCTTTGCACATTTGTTGCCAGGTTCCAAGACAGAAGAAGACTCCTTCCCTGGACCCCTGGCATTTTCCTGCCAAACCCTAGCACTCAGAGCCAAGCACATCTCTTCTCCAAAGAACACAGTAGAGAATTCCCACCTCCCAGAACCTTTCTACCCAACCTCCAAATCGATGCTTTTAGTCTACAATGCTGTGACTGCCCCCAAGAGATGGGAAGACACAGCCCAACACAAAGGCCTCCTACGGGTCCTGGGACCACTGGGCCCTGGAAACACCTAGAAAGGCCATGCCTCGTGAGCTTCAGCAAGTGCATCTCACATTCAGAAATCCAGCTGAGCCCCGACAGGCCTCACCTGTCTGAATGGACTCAGAAATGCGGGAGTGGATGGCAGAGTTCTCCCCAACGCATGACAGGGAACAAGGTCTCAGCTCCTAGGCTTGTTTTGTTTGAATAAAAGTACATCTTCATAGAGACAGAACGGTTTTCAGAATGGGTCACACAGCAAGCCCAACTGTATGCTATCCATAAGAGACACACCCAAACAGAAAGATTTAGAAAGCTTGCGATTTAAATACACACCAAGGAAACAGCACAGAGAAAGCAGAGGTGGGTATATGAAGACCACATAATGTGGAATTCACGACAAGACCAGACAATGAGGAAGGAAGGGTAAGTTAGTACATAAGGGCTCCAGCCCAGGGACGACAACATGTGTAACTATGCACATACCAACTACTGCAGTAGCAGGACACTTCTCCATGGACGCGGAGCCAGGAGGGCCAGGTGGCCAGGACCCCACAGATCAGATCACCCCCTGGCTTAGAGGAGGTCCCCCAGCTGTGTCGGTCAGTCCTCGGGCTGGCATCTTGGAAAGAGTCCCCTCTCTGGGTCAGGGCAGCCTGGGGTCGTGGGAATTCAGGGCAATTGGTTATGGGAACTCAGGTTGTCTCACAGCAAGGACCCTGAACAGACCCAGGTTTTGGTGTTTTGTTTTGTTTTGTTTTGTTTTGACAGGCAGAGTTAGACAGTGAGAGAGAGAGACAGAGAAAAAGGTCTTCCTTTTGCCGTTGGTTCACCCTCCAATGGCCGTCATAGCTGGCGCGCTGCAGCCGGCGCACCACGCTGATCCGAAGCCAGGAGCCAGATGCTTCTCCTGGTCTCCCATGGGGTGCAGGGCCCAAGCACTTGGGCCATCCTCCACTGCCTTCCCGGGCCACAGCAGAGAGCTGGCCTGGAAGAGGGGCAACCGGGACAGAATCCAGCGCCCCAACCAGGACTAGAACCCGGAGTACCGGCGCCACAGGCACCCGCATGGGAGTCCAGGAGAAGCACCTGGCTCCTGGCTTCGGATCGGCACAGCGCTCCTGCCGCAGCGGCCACTTGGGTGAACCAACGGAAGGAAGACCTTTCCCTCTGTCTCTCTCTCTCGCTAACTCTGTCGACAATAATAATAATAATAATAATAATAAATCCAGAAAACTCCAGTGGGCCTGACGGACACTCCACAGGGAACCATGAGCTCTACAGGACTTCGTGGAACTGCTCTGTTCTCCAACCCAGGCTGCTCCTAAAGTCTCCTACTCACTGCTCCCCACCTGCTCTCAGTAAAAGAGAACCTGACTGTTTGGCAGCATCCAAGCCTTCTTTCAACCAGACTTGAGGTTCTTAGAAACACGGTTTTAGGGGCCAATGCTGCGGCATAGCGGGTAATGCCAAAGCCTGCAGCATTGGCATCGCATATAGGCCCTGGTTCGAGTCCTGGCTGTTCTATTTCCAATACAGCTCCCTGCTAATGCACATGGGCAAGCAGCAGAAGATGGTCCAAGTCCTTGGGCTCCTGCACCCACATGTGAGACCCGGAGGAAGCTCCTGGCTCCTGGCTTTGGATCAGCCCAGCTCCAGCCGTTGTAGCCATTTGGGGAGTGAACCAGTGTATGGAAGACCTTTCTCTCTGTCTCTCTGCAACTCTGCCTTTCAAATAAATAAATTTATTTTAAAAAAGAAAGTAGGGGCCGGCGCCGCGGCTCACTAGGCTAATCCTCCGCCTAGCAGCGCCGGCACACCGGGTTCTAGTCCCGGTCGGGGCGCCGGATTCTGTCCCGGTTGCCCCTCTTCCAGGCCAGCTCTCTGCTGTGGCCAGGGAGTGCAGTGGAGGATGGCCCAAGTGCTTGGGCCCTGCACCCCATGGGAGACCAGGAGAAGCACCTGGCTCCTGGCTCCTGCCATCGGATCAGCACGGTGCGCCGGCCGCAGCGCGCTGGCCGCGGCGGCCATTGGAGGGTGAACCAACGGCAAAAGGAAGACCTTTCTCTCTGTCTCTCTCTCTCACTGTCCACTCTGCCTGTCAAAAAAATTAAAAAAAAAAAAAAGAAAGTAGGGGCCGGCGCTGCAGCGTAGTGGGTTAACACCCTGGCCTGAAGCGCTGGCATCCCATATGGGTGCTGGTTCGAGACCCGGCTGCTCCACTTTCTGTTCAGCTCTCTGCTATGGCCCAGGAAAGCAGTAGAAGATGGCTCAAGTCCTTGGGCCCCTGCACCTGTGTGGGAGACCCAGAAGAAGCTCCTGGCTCCTGGCTTCGGATCAGCACAGCTCCAGCCATTGCGGCCAACTGGGGAGTGAACCATTGGATGGAAGACCTCTCTCTCTCTGCTTCTCCTCTCTCTGTGTAACTCTGACTTTAAAATAAATAAATATTTTAAAAAAAAAGTAGCCACTCTTATGAGTATTTTTTTTTTATTTGACAGGTAGAGTAATAGACAGTGAGAGGGAGAGACAGAGAGAAAGGGCTTCCTTCCATTGGTTCACCCACCAAATAGCCGCCATGGACGGAGCTGTGCCGATCTGAAGCCAGGAGCCAGGTGCTTCCTCCTGGTCTCCCATGCGGGTGCAGGGCCCAAGCACTTGGGCCATCCTCCACTGCCTTCCCAGGCCACAGCAGAGAGCTGGACTGGAAGAGGGGCAACCGGGACAGAATCCGGCGCCCCAACCAGGACTAGAACCCGGGGTGCCAGCGCCGCAGGAAGAGGATTAGCCTAGTGAGCCGCGGTGCCGGCCCAGCAGTCTCCTTTCTACAGCTACACAGCGCACCACCGAGTAGGTTCAGCATGACCTAGCGAGTCCTCTACGGACACATATTTGGCCTGTTGCTACTCCTTGGCTATAAATCAATAAACAACAGCTTAAAAAATAACTTGCAGATGACTCATTGTAATATCTGTCCAGACACAGCTGTCGGATATATTCCCAGAGGTTCCCTCTTTCAGACAGGAAACGCATCTGTGCCTTTCATAAACACTGAGAAATCGCCTTGACCACGGCTGCGCCAGTGTGCACGCACGTGAGCGGTCCAGGCGTCGGCTTAAACATGGCCCCAGCGGCAGAATGCATGTCGGCAAAGGCGGAGAGTTTTCCATACGTGAGAGGTGAAAAATGGTACCTGAGTGTGCTTTCTTTATGAGTAAAGTTGAGCAATTTTTCGTGTATGGAGCAGCCATTGGTATTTCCTTTTCTTAGAAAAATCTATTACTGTCCTTCATCCATTTAAACAGTTATGTTTCTGGGGCTTTTTATTTTCATTTCTAGGAGCATCTGATACAGAAACAAGGTCTCAGAAGTCCAGGACGACAATGACTTTTCTTTTCTTGCTGTGTTCTTTGCCATAGAAAAACTTTTCTTTTCTGGGCTGACATGACTCATCCTGCATAGCTGTTTGATTCTCGGGCGTGGTTAGAACAACCTTTCCCACTGCGAGGCTGTGAAAGAGCCCACCTCCTGCTCTTCCTAGTGCTTTTGCGGCTTTGATTTTCCATTTATGTTACTGAACCGTTTGCAGCTTATCCTGGTGTGTGGTGCGGTTATGGGTCAGGTTCCTCAGTTGGTCCAGCATTTTTTTTTCCCCAAAGCCTCAATTTTTTCTCCAATGACTTGAGATATTATTTTTATCATATATAAAATTTCAAAAAAATAGCTTGGAATTGTCCATTAGGTTCATTCGTCTGTCCATCTATGCCTCCAACAACACCAACTATTAAGATTGCAGAGGCTTGGGGCCAGCACTGTGGTACAGCAGGTTACGCTGCCGGTTGTTTCGCTAGCATCCTACCCTGGAGTGCTGGTTCAAGCCTTGGCTGCTCCACTTCCCACAATGAGCTGGGAAGGAAACAGATGATGCCCCAAGTACTTGGGCCCCTGTCACCCATACAGACACCGGATGGAGCTCCTGGCTGCTGGGCTCAGCCTGGCCCAGCTCTGGCTGCTGTGGCCATGTGGGGAGTGAACCAGCAGATGGACGGTATCTCTCTCTGCCACTCTGCCTTTCAAATAATTAAATAGTTTAAAAAGCAATTGAGGAGGGGGCTGGTGCCGTGGCTCACTTGGTTAATCTTCCGCCTGCGGCACCAGCATCCCATATGGGCGCCAGGTTCTAGTCCCAGCTGCTCCTCTTCCAGGCCAGCTCTCTGCTGTGGCCCAGGAAGGCAGTGGAGGATGGCCCAAGTGCTTGGGCCCCTGCACCCACATGGGAGACCAGGAGGAAGCACCTGGCTTCTGGCTGTGGATCGGCGCAGCGCCAGCCGTGGCGGCCATTTGGGGGTGAACCAACGGAAGGAAGACCTCTCTCACTGTCTAACTCTGTCAAAAATAATAATAAAAAAATTTTAAAAAAGCAATTGAAGAAACATTGTTAAAAAATACAAAACACAAAATTAAAATTACTGAGGCTGTAAGATATATTTTTCTATTTAGCAAAGTTTGTGCCACTCCACCAATGGCTCCCTTAGCCATTCATTTTTATTTTTGGTAGGCAAACTTTATAGTTAACTTTTCCAGTTCCAAACAACAATAGAAAATAAAATAGCTCATAGTGTCTCCATTGATATTGCATTAAATTTATGAATTAGCTGTGAGGTTGACAATTTTATGGTGTTGTTTTCTTATCCATAAACATATCTTTCCAGTGGTTCAAGAACAAATAATTTTTGTATCCTTAAATAAAGTTTTAAAATTTTTGTCTTATAGGCTCTGTGCATTTCGTCTTAAGCTTATTCATAGATATGATATAATCTGTGTTGCTATGATGTTATTTTGTTCTATTATATAATCTAATGAGAAATTTGAATATATTGATATAACCCACAACTTTAATGAATTACTTTATTATTAGTAATTGATGTTAAGTTTATTCTTTTGGATTTTTCCAGGGAAATAATAACATCATTACAAGTGATGACTGTTTCATTTCTTTTAAATGACACTGTGGCATAGCAGGTAAAGCCACCGCCTGCAGTGCTGGCATCCCATATGGGAGCGGGTCTGTGTCCTGGCTGCTGCACTTCCCATCCAGCTCTCCGCTGTGGCCTGGGAAAGCAGTAGAAGATGGCCCACGTCCTTGGGTCCCTGCACCTGTGTGGGAGACCCAGAAGAAGCTCCTGGCTCCTGGCTTCAGATTGGTGCAGTTCCGGCCATTGCAGCCATTTGGGGAGTGAACCAGCGGATGGAAGACCTCTCTCTCTACCTCTCCTTCTGTCTCTATGTAACTCTTTCAAATAAATAAACAAATCTTTTTAAAAATTACAGAAACAGGTAGGTGAGATGGACAGACAGACGGAAAACAGAAGGAGAAACAGATGGGAGAGTATGGAGACAGATCTATATCTATCTATATCTATATCTATATCTATATATGTATATGTATGGAGGAGAGAGCGTATGTGTGTCTTAATAAAAGTAAATAAAGTTCAGAAACTGGAGTTTTCTTGGTCAGTCACAGGCCCAACAGGGCCATAGGTAATACTACATACACTACTGCCAACCAAATTAACAGTTATCCTTGGAGGGGAAAAAAAAATCCATGGGAAAGAATCACAGGGCAGAAATCCAATGACCATTTTTTAAAACTCACTATCAGCCTCATATAACTACCTTCAAGTCAGGGTCTGGAAAAAAAAGGAAACTTGGACAAAATTCCAAGAATCATTTGAGGTAAACAGCTAACAGTTTATCCACAGATCCTGTCGCCAGAGTTTAAATGAAGAACCCAGATCCATGCGGGGCTTTGAGAGCAGGTGCACCCCATAGCCACAGCAGTACCCAGAGGGATTTGCTACATACTTGCTCCATCCTTCTACCTTCTCGCCTCCTAAGGGTGTGACACGTATGTAATCAACAAATGTATCTGAGCGCCTGTCCTGGGTTCTGCTGACCCTGTTGAGCAACCAGGCCCACTCAGTGTCCCAGGCCGTGGCCACCCCTGCTTTCTGCAAGAGGAAAGACGTCCTGAACCCACGCAGCGCGATTTTTCCTCCCTAAGTCAGTTGCCGCTCTCCTAATTGCTGCTCAGCCTATTTATGGTCAATCTATGCTCCCATCTTGCTGTGGTCATTTTAAATTTTAATGCAATTCTCCAGCGTTTTGGCCAACTCACCTAATCTTCCACCCCTGGGAGATTAAATGGTCCTTGGCTTCCACCTTTGGAGTCTGCACACAACACATGCAGTGGGCCCTGAACACTCGCCCACCACCCAGCTCAAGGAGGAGACCCGTGAGGGCAGGTAAAGCCCCGGGAAGCTCTTCTGCGGCTCCTGCTTCCTTCCTTCCAACCCAGGCCTCAGCTCGCTGCAGACTGTGCTCCTCATCTCACTGCGCATCTTTCTGGCAGTCTCCCTCCTCTCCAGTTTTGCTTTCTGGGTTTCAGTTACCCACAGTCAACCAGAGTCCAAAAGAAAAAAAAAATGAAGGGAAACATGCAGAAATAAAGAATCCATATGTTTTGGCCGGCGCCGTGGCTCAATAGGCTAATCCTCCGCTTTGCGGCGCCAGCACCCCGGGTTCTAGTCCCGGTCGGGGCGCCAGATTCTGTCCCGGTTGCCCCTCTTCCAGGCCAGCTCTCTGCTGTGGCCAGGGAGTGCAGTGGAGGATGGCCCAAGTACAGTCTTCAAGCCCTCTTCCAGATTGCAATTCCCCGTGCCTAATGCCTGGATGAAGCCAAGAGACAGGTGGTGGTCATCAACCAGGCACTGCCATGCACAGGAATTCACCATAGGGAACGCCAAACTGACCTGCTGGAGTGTGCCCCCCCGACCCCACCCACCAAGTCATGCCCACCAATGCATGCCTCGTGACCCTGCAGCTACTTCTCTTTAGAAATGAGAATGGGCAGTGAAGGAGGCGCCCAGCTGAACTGCAGGGCTCCGGGGCCAGGACCTCTTATTCGCACCACCCCTCCAGATCTCCGGAACCAGAATGGCATTTCAACCTCTCCTGCTCAACAAGGAGAGTCTCTTCTCCAAAAGCAGAGACTTCCCAGCTTGGCTGCACATGCTAATCACCGAGAGAGGGCTCCAGAAAACACTGCTGCCTGGACCCCACACCCCCTCCACTCCCACAGGCTCTGAAGCCATGGGTCTGGCACAGGGCAGGGCGTCATCGAGAGCTGTAAGGGTCTCTGCCCCAGCCCCCAGCAGCTGAGGTGTGCTGCTGTCCGAGAGCCATCGCATCTGGGTTCAAGGTGAGCCTCCCTGGGGTCCCCAAGCACAATGGCTACAGTGGAGATTCCCATGTACCTTCTCCGAGACTGGAATCACAGAGCCCGCGAGGAGTCTGGGAAGACCACCCCTGGGACAATGCCCTGCACTTGTGAGGGGCTGTCCTAACTGATAAGAGGGTCGATGTCATTGCAAACGTTGAGCTAGATACACATGGGGACAAGAGACATCCTCAGAACCAAGTCAAGGAGATAAAGCCAGACTCCTCCTGAGGCCATGCATCTGAGATGCCTGAAGCCAAGGCTAGGGCGTCATCTAAGGCAACATCTTGAAATGGGAGGCACCAATCTAGGGGCAAGGTGCTTCCTTCGGTGGGTGCCGCCAGCTGCCACAGCCACGGTCAGGTGGCGGGGTGAAGATGTGGGATGCCACCGTCAGCGCCGAATCACAGAACAGTGAGTGACCCTCTGAGCTCGCTGTGGCCTCCTCAACTCAGCCTCTCGCGAGATCACAGCTGTTCCAACGCGTAACCGCACACTGATTTCCAGACCGAGGAGCCTCACTCCTTGTCCAAGTTCTCCCACTGATGAGCCAAACGTGCCACCCTCAGCAGTCCTCACTGAGCAGGTGGTTCTCTGGAGTCCCTAGATTGTGGGGAAACAGGTAGATTAATGGACCTACAGCATTTCCAGAATCGTTCTATTGTCTGTCTTAAAAAACAATCATTTTCCTTTCTTGGATTACTGGACAGCTCGCCACTTAGAAATAATCTCCACATAGCGTGTGGCCTTCCCAGCACAGAGGGCACACGAGTGCCTGTTCATTCTTTCCTTTATTCTGGGTGTTGGGGATTTAGGAGGGAACGTCTCAGGTGCATTCTCAACGGACTGAGAGGAGAGCTTTTAAGTAAAGAGCAAAGGCCAGCAAAGAACAAGCGAGGGAATGAGTGGTTCAGATGGAATGCAGAAGCCCTGAGGAAGAAGCAGGCAGCGGGGGCTGGACGCAGGTGCAGGGATGAGGTTAGAGGAAGGAGAGGGTATGCAGGGAGGAGCACAGAGCCACCGAGGCAGGAAGGAGACCCCGGCGTGTGCAGCACTGGGTGGGAGTGGGCGGTGCTGGGAAGGGACCATGCACCAGGCTCCTAAGAGCCTAGAGATCAGGTAGCCCTGTGGGCGGGGCTGAGGATGCATGCAGGATGCAGCTCCTCTGCAGTGGCCCTGGGTGGGTTCAGAAATGGGAGTGCAGTGGTGTCCACAAAAATGAGAATCTTTGAGGGGCTTTGCCAGGAATGAAGCGGGGTGGGAAGAGGGGGAGTAAGAGATTCCAGAGACGTGAGGATGAGCCCTGCTTTCTCAGGAGGGCAGCCACAGGCCGAGTTTGGGGTCCCTCTCTCATCTGGTCATCCCACCCCCGGACCACGGCCTCGTCAGTGGTCAGAATCGCTGCTGGTGCTGCAAGCAGAGACAGGCACAGCCAATCCTTGCCATTTTCCTCTTCCCCACACAGTGCAGTCAAAGAACACACCACGCAATCTCATCAGACGCTTCTCAGCTTTGCACAGACTTAGAGAAGTCAAGGGCTAGAGACTGAACCCATGCGAGGTGACACCCAGGAAGTGATCTTGTATCAACACTACTGGGGCTGGCTGTGGGCTCTGTGACCGGAGGGGCTGGCCTTTTACCAGCCAGAGGCCAGCCTTTGGCCACTTTGACCCATCCACCCACTTGGCATTTATTGTTATTATTTAATAAATTCTTATTTATTATTTATTAAATATGTACTGGGGAGGGCTGGTGCTGTGGCATAGTAGACTAAGCCTCCACCTGCGCTGCCCACATCCCATACAGGTGCTGGGTCATGTCCCGGCTGCTCCTCTTCTGATCCAGCTCTCTGCTGTGGCTTGGGAAAGCAGTGGAAGATGGCCCAAGTGCTTGGGCCCCTGCACCCACATGGGAGACCTGGAATAAGTTCTAGGCTCCTGGCTTCAGATCTGCTCAGCCTTGGCCATTGCAGCAATTTGGGGAGTGAACCAGTGGATGGAAGACCTTTCTCTGTCTCTCTCTGTCTATAATTTTACTTTTCAAATAAATAAATAAAATCTTTTTTAAAAATTTACTGAGCATCTACTCTGTGCCATGGAGTATGCTAGGAATTGGAAACAAAAAGACAGAAACAGAATCTGCCATCTGAGGTTCACCCCAGCAGAGGGGACAGACGTATCACCATGGAAACCAACATGCCAAATGGCTTCATGATCCCGAGTGTCCATCACCCAGCGAGGGACCCTCTGAGCCAACCTGGCTGACAGGAAGCAGGAGATCTGGAGCAGGAAGCTCTGGATAGAGGAGCAAGGCCAGTCTGGGGCCGAGGGGTCCGCAGCTTTGAGACTCAGCAAGTGGATATGGGATAAGCGCAGGGCTGCAGGTGTTGAAGGGATTTGGGCGCCGTGTGCCAGGGACAAAGACCAAATCCTTGTTTTCCCTAAGCCACACATAGCTTCCGGTCTGCTCTGCTGAGCTCGGTGGACTTCCAGCAAAGGAGCCTTGTAAGACATAAGGGAGACACGCACACTGAGGACTGGCACCCTCCTGTGGGGGAGGCAGCCCAGGCCTGGCAGTCTCCCCACGGTTAAAGGTAAGCCTTCTCCAGCCCTAGCCTGGAAGCAGACGCGTGGCTGAGGCCCACCCCACGTTCCAGGGAGCAATTCCTAAGGAAATGAAACAGCAGCTTCATATCAAGGTGTGTCTTAAACCAGTGCACGCGTGGGGAAGCACACGGATGACCCACAGCCACGGTCAGTAACCACAAACAGTAAAACTCTGCATTCGGGCTGGAAAACCGCTTGACTCTGGCTTCAAGCTCTGAAAATGCAAGTTCGCTAGGAACAAGATTCGCTGCACCTGCTTTGGATCATGTGTGGCGCCTCAATTAATTCTCTGGTCACTGAAAAATGACAACACCTCAGCCCCCAGGCTCACCTTCTCACAGACTCATGCACTCACTACAGCACACGTGAGCCAGGGGAGTTTTGATTCTGCGCTACGAAACCAGCACTTCTTCTCGTTAAGCAAATGAAAAATAGTGGGATTTGTGCGAGATCAATACTTAAGAATAATGCATTTAAACTAAAAGGATGCTACACCCACAGTGTCATTCTGGATCCCTCATCAGCCTAGCTCGGGGGACGGGGTTTTGCTGTGTCTGTCTGTGGCTGCAGGGGTCAGATGAGGGACTCTTGTTAGATGCATTGGCAGATGATTCACAAATTGGAACCTGTAGCTCCCAAAATCAAAAATGGAGTAAACTACATCTGTTCTGGTACTTTTCTTCCTCCGTCTTTGCCCTGTCTCCTAAGTTTTCACAATGGGCTACTGGTTAGGGAGGAGGAGAGGGGGAGGGCAGGGATGACAGAGGAGTGGGTGCCCCTTTTGCAAGCTATGCAATCATAGCTATGCCCCAAAAGGTCAGAACCACTGGGCAGGGGCACCTGCCACAGCAGCGTGCACGCCCTCCAGGCCCACCGCTCTGCCGATGCCACGTTCCTACTTTCCACCTTCCAGGAGGACTCCCCCAGTGATGCCACGTGCCGTTGTGGTCCTGTCCACAAAATAAGAGCAATCAAGTCTCTAAAATGCCCGCTCAACTTGAGCCACTTCTATTCAAATCAATTTCTTCCATGTCTCCATCTCACCTCCCTTTCCACCCCCACCCAGTGGCCAAGTTCCCTCTGACGTGCAAACGTGGCTTCCCCTGGAATGCTAAGGCATCAAACATGGGGTCAAGGCCCTCCCGTTTCCTCCATGGGTCACAGGGCCCAGCACTGCTGAGAACCACAGCACACCGGGCAACCTGGGAAGAGGCAAGGGGTGTTTACTAACGGGCCATCCAAGGCATCGAGCCGCAGCAAAGTCAAGGCAAATGAGTTTGCCTGATGGGACACAGGCTTGCCTTCAAAGAGCACTAAACCAGAAACACAACCCAACGGGAGGCAGAAGGAGAGACCAGAGCAGACCCCTGGGCGGGTGGTCCCCTCCTGGAGGGCCTGGGCAGCATCCGCACATCCCTCCTCCATCCTCACTTCACTGAGTGACAACCCAGAGCTCTGGGACCACTGCCCCGCACAGCCTCGCTGGGGCGCCCTCCTGGGACACAGCGTGGAATCGAGCACTCAGGCCTGCTGGTCACTGAGGGGCAGGGGACCAAGCTCTGCTGAGGACACAGCATTCTGGGTTCCTTCCACTCCCCCGGCTGCCGGCCTGCTCTGCCCCTAGAGGGTGCAGGCCCGCCAAGTTCCCGACACCTGCGAGACCTGGCCAATTTCCCCCATCCCTCCTGACCAACACCCTGGGCGTCGGATCCATGTTATAAATATCCTCCCAAAAATGCCACACCAGGACCAATGCTCAGATCCACTCACGTATAACTGAGCAAACTGCAGAGGGTTTTGCAAAAAGTAGGAGGGAGCAGGCACCTGACAAACCATCCAACCAGCTGGACTATCGAGCTCCCAGGCTGTCAGGTGCCAAACCCCTACAGACAGGAGTCCTCCTTCTGAAATCTCAACTTAAACAGAGCAATTGCTTAGTTGATGCTGAGATACAAAACTGCAACAAATGCATTCTGAACGTGGAGACCCACCAGCTTCTGTTCCTTTGAAGCTACAAAGTATCTGCACGCCAGAAACCAACCTCCAGCTCCTGACAAGCAGCTTCTTAAGAATCCCACGTGGTGCTGCGAGCTCACCATCCAGGAGAAAGAGGCGGGGAGCCCATCCCAGCCTCCCCCAGCCTCCCCCTTCCTCCGCAGAACTGCCCCTCTCCTGGCCAGCCCCCAACACTTCCCGCATCCCAGTCCACGGAGAAGCTCCCAGCTACTCCCAGCTAGAGTCAGGTGGGAATCTCCTCCTTAGGGACAATGGTCTATAATCTGGATGGTCTACACTCTGGGAGGGACTCCCGGCCTCTTCCTAGGACCTAAAAGCACCCTGACAACAGTCTCGTTTTATTATGGGAAGAGGGGGACAGGAACTCAGACAGAAGCTGGGCCTTTGGCTCTGTGATCCTCACGTGTGCGACCTCACGCAAATCTCTCAAGCCCAACGTTGTCCCTTTACTATGGGGCGAGAAGCTCCTGCCCTTTGGAGGGAGGCTGAAGAGAGCGGGCTGACAGAGAGGACGCGGCAGGTGCACCTCCATCGGCAGGTTCTGTACAGGCTCATCAAGGCTGCTCGTGCATCTGGGTCACAGAGAAGAGAGGGCTGAAAGGGCACGGGAGCTGGGCACCTGTTTACGTCACCTCCTACCTCCCCTCAGTGGCTTCTTTTAGCCAAAAACCTGAGTTGGAAAAATTCTGCAAAGACCTCAGAGATCTGAGCACTGTGGTTACAAATGCAGAAAGGTCAAGTGTACTTAACAGACCCTGCAACCGACACGGTGCGGCAATGAAAGCTCTCCCCGTGGGTGGGGTGGAGAAGCTGCAGCCCCAGTTGAGCGGGGCAGACAGGCCTGGTTCCCCGTGTGAAAGGTGACATTTACAGCATAATTTGGAGGGTGAAAGCCCTGCTCCCAACACCACACAGGTCCCCTGCGTGGGTGCCTGTTACGGATCCAGCCCCCCAGCTGCGGGTTTCCAACCTTGGTGAATCTATACCGGGCAACGGAGATTGTACACCGCATCAAGTTTCTTGTTTTTCAAGGCAACGTCTCATGGATTATCAGGTGATCCTTCCACATGAGGGAACAACCCTCATGGCATTCGTGGCGTTCATCACAAGCTAATTACCTGACACTGGCGAAGATGGAACCAGAATGTGTGGGTGCAGCCTCCATGCCATGAAGCCCCGCCCCTCATGGTGGCGTGGCAGTCACCAGCTTTGCAAGAGGCACTTGCTCCACCTACAGACCTGCCCTGGACTTCCTCTCCCACCCCAGCCCCACCTGCAACCACGCAACACAACCCACCCCCAGGACGCCACAGCCCTGCTAGGGCTCCTGCTCTCCTCTGCACCTGTCCCCATCTAACTCTGCTCTCAGCCCCCTCCACTGGAACCCCGGGGAACAGCGGCCCCTCCCATGAAGAGCTGGTTCAGCCTCTGAAGTGCAGCCAGGGCGGGCGCCAGGAGCTCCCAGCTGGAAGCCATCAACAAAGGCTTCCAAGAGGAGAGAGTGCCCCAGAGGAGACCTGCGTTAGACGTGTGCAGGGCTGCATAGGAGGCATTCCCCATCGAAGGAGGATGCAGACTCACTGTCAGGGCCCTGAGACAGACCAGGAGGGCAGTGGGGCAGCTGGGCGAGACGATGGACAGGGACGGAGGCCCTACAGCTCCCCAGACCCCAGACCCCATCCGTGTAAAACCCAGACTCTCCCTCCCTCCAAGCCGGACGGCCACCAGCCCCAGGCTGCATTTGTCCCCCCCCAAAGCACAGGCAGTAGATAAGACACAAATGTTTGCTGAGCAAATGGAGAGACTTTTCACAACTGGGCAGCTGGGGACGAAAAGCAAATGTCAAAGCTTCTAATCCGGAAAAGCAGCCAGGACTGCAGGCAACTGACAGAAAGGCAGCCACAGCGGGCAAGACGGAGCCTGGCATTTAAAAGCACGCCCCAGCAGGAGCACAGGCAGCCAGGGTGCCCACTGCTAAGATTCACAGGACACAGGGCCGCAGAGCATGCACACGCCCACCCGACCTTTGGCTGGGACCTGGCAGCTTCCCTGGCTCCAGCTCAGGACCAAGCAGAGGAAGCCGGGCACGCTCCAACCAGTCACACAGCAGGGCGGGCTTCTCCAGAGCCCCCCTCCTGCCTCCCTGCTGCCCCACCTGCCTCTGCGTCAGGTCAGGGAGGAGCTTCACTTTTGCTCCTCACCTCTCCAAGCTGTGATAGAACCCATCTTTCCCACCGCCCTGCAATGCAAGTCAGGCAGAGAGGCTGCAATAGCAGCGTGCCGCCACAAGATGGCACCAGGGACAGGTCTTGGCTGAATCCGGGTCTAGCTACAGAACTCACCCCTGCCATTAGCACTACCAGTTTTCAGCAAGACAGGGGGAGTCCTCGCTCTTGGCCCACCAGACCCAGGAGGCAGGACTACTGCAAGCACCCAGGAGCGACAGTTCTGCAGCTGCAGGGTCCTGGTTCCGGCGGGCCCAGGTGAGTACCGAGGCTCCTCTGCAGCGGGACCAAGCGGCCCAAGTTCCCTGCAGAGGAAGAGGGAGCAGACCTGCCTGGGACACAGGGGCATGTGCACCTGGCGCTGCACAGGCCGAAGGAGCCACTCCCGAAGCCAGGACTGGCTTCCCCACGTCGACAGCAAAGGCCATTTGAGCATCTTATTTTTTTAACCAATACAGGGAACTGTTTGAAAGAGAATAAAGGCCTACTGGTGGGAAAACAAGGATTTTTTTTTTCAAATGCATGAAATGAAGCCAAATGAAAAGTCCTTTAAAGCTGCACACACAAGGTCACGTCACTGCAGAGAAATCCTGCGGAGTGGGTGGGGTCTCCCTCGGGCTGCCTCTCACGTCACGCACCAGTGACAAGCCCCCTTGCAATTCTGTTTCTCTTTCTGCCACGGTAGCCGCCGTGGTGAAGGCCAAACGGCTCTGCAGTGGTTCCCGAAACAAGGGCGTCAAAGCCCAGAAACAGCCCCCCAAAGCCCCGAGAGAAGGAGAACGGGCGGAGCAAGCAGGGGCCTCGCGGGCATTCGTAAGGTAGGGAAGACGGCGCCCCCTCGGTAGCCCCTGCCTCTGAGCAGCTCCTCCACCCATGGGGAGTTCCCACTGCTCTTTGCTTCTTCCAAAAGGCCTTGTGCCGTCAGATCTCCCTGTGACGCTGTCCTGCTCACTTCCAGAATCTTCCTGAAGGGCCAGGGGTCAGTGTCGACAAGGGGCCACTCCTGGAGAACCCCAGCTGGGCTGTAACCACCCACCTGTGCCGAGGGGCCCCAAGGCAGGCAGGCAGATAGGATCAAATGGATTAGGTTTGTGAGCTGGAAGGCCACGCCTTCACCACGCCTCCTGTGTGGTCCCTACCTGACCCTGCCTGTATGCCCACCTGCCAATCAGGCTGAGTAACCATGCCCCTTTGGAAGTGGATGAAAGGCCTGGAACAGGGTGGGCCCGGTCCATTTTTCCTTTTGTTTCCCCCTTACTGCCCTTTGCTGCCCTCGTTGCCCTGCGCCTTTGGGGCACGTGGCCTTCGGGCTGCTAGCTCTGCCCGTGCTAAGCTGCTTGTAGCCGCTATCACCAAACGCCTGCTGCATGCGGCTCCCAGCCTGCTCTCTGCTCCATATGGGTCTAGACTTCCCTTTCTCCCTTAGACAGAGCCCTCACTGCCCTCTCACTGAATGAAATCCTTAAAACTCAACCAAGCTTGCCTGGTCTGTTTGGGCCAGAATTCAGAATTCTTCTCTGAACTCCTGGCAAGAACCCACCCAGCTCCTTCCTTTCGGGAGCTACTGATAAGCAAGACGGATTCAGCCCCACCTTGCAGAGCTGCTGAGACTGGTGTGCTAAAGGCTGCGGCCCCTCGGGGACGGGGCTGCGATCAAGTCCCAAGGCCTCACCTTGTCCCCAGAGAAAGAGCACCCAGTGCCCCAGCCTATGAGGGACACACAGGACTCTGCCCAGGGGCGCTCTTGGGTGAGAGGAGCCATTTGCAACGGGGCCACGCCCAGCCAACAAACCCCAGGGAAGGGCAGAATACAGGTAGGATGCTGCCTCTGAAAGCCAAAGCCAGGGTCTGGGCCTGGTCCCGCCACCCGCTCTGTGCCTTCGCTTCCTATAAGGATGACAGCATTCCTGCCGCCCTCCAGGGCACCGGCATACAAGGCCCAAGAAATCATCGGTTCTGGTACTGCCAAGGCAACAGGACTTGCAACTCAGTACCTGTGTAGCAGGCTAGACTTTAAGCTGGTAGTTTGTACGGCCGGAGGATGAGGTTATAAACATCCAACCAGCCCTGGGCAGGGGATGAAGGCCTTTTGAGGCATTTTAACCAAATAAGAAACCAGGAAACAAATCTAGAATAAAAGTGTCATGATGCAATAAAAGCAATTGTGTGCACGCACAAACACACTGAACAGATCGAACTGAGAGCACACTCAGGACGGTGGTGTCTACATGTAATGATGAGGGTGTTTCCCCCCAAAATGCTAAGTGTATAAATCATAAACTGATGTGTGCATACAACAAAGGGAGTAGGCAGCTGGAGGGAGAGCCATTCAGAGAGAGAAATGCAAAACAAAAGGAGACCCGTCTGGTTCAGAGGGATCCACCAGACTTCCAAGGCTCTCCAGGGCAAGCATGTCTATATATCCCTGTGGTCCTGCAGGAGACAGCCTGACTTATAAATCTACCTGTAAATGTCCCACCAGAAGAGCAGAATATCACTCATCAGACATAAGCCAAGGCAAAATCTGCATTAGATTCAAAGCACCCCTCTTCATGCATCAGCTGCCCTGGAACAAACCTGGGTTTCAAAGCGAGGGTGCTGGCAAGACTGCCCGTGCCAGGAACCCCACCAGGAACAGCAAAGCTCTCCAGGCCTTGAGAAACCGCAGCTCCCCAGCGCCAATACCAGGGCGGACAGCGAGGCTCACCCTCGAGGGGCTGGCCACTCCCCACACCCTGAGGTCACCTTGCTGGGTGAGCACTGGGCGGAGGCTGAGTGCCGGCTCTCTGGTGCTGTAGCAGGGCGGCTGTCTGTCTCGCTAGGACAGGCTGATGGGCACATTTGTGGGGACAAAGAACAAACAGATCAGTTACATGTGTTTGTTTCATTGTTGCAGAATTTACTTTCTCCTCTTCGGATTCATTTCTCAACCTTTTACCTGCACCTAATTTGAGAAATTGAAGGCTTGTTAGGGCAACCAGCAAACCACCCCTTTTCCCCTGTTCTCCAGGGACCACGAGTTTCACTGTATGTGAGTGGTTTTCCTCTCTGTGTCTCTAAATGACACGCACACAGCTACTTCTCCGGTTCTCAGACGTGGAAGACGGGCCTGCCTCTATCACACACCACTGCACCCTCTTTCTCATGCGCACTCCTCACTTTGCTTTCCAATTGACATAGAAGTCGCCCTGCTGAACACCTGCACACTTGGGTCTGCACAGGGTTTGGGCTGCTTTACTGCTGTATGTTTCCCGACACAGCGCTCCCCATAAACCTGGAGGAAAAAAAATCTCTTCATGCCACGACAACAAAATTACAGCCATCAACGACACTGGAGTCATTTTACAATCGCTCGCGTCAATTTCTGAGGTTCCAAGCCATCTTGACACCAGGACGTGGCAAGGGGCAAGTCAATGCAGATCTAGTAGAAATGGTGGGAGTGCATTAACCTCTGGGTTCTGGTTTCCTTGAGGACCACGGTGAGGGATGACCACAAGTCGCCCTCCCGGCCAACTCCTGGTCTCCCGCTGTGGCACCGTCTCCTCCAGCAGCTGAGACCGACCTCTAGGCTGCAAGACAAGCCCCCCCCCCCCCAGCCAAGAGTGCAGACGGAGGTCTCCGTGGGGGAGTCTGGTCATTCCTCCTGAGGCATCTCATCAGAGGGGGGCTCTATGACCCCTAAGAGCCGAGCTGCAAAGCGTCCATCCTCTGTAGGAGTGATGGAGTCCCCCTGTTCCACCCCTGCCGTGCATACCCACCAGGCAGGGGTTTGGGGGCACATGGCACAGGACGGGGTATGAGGATAGCTCAGCATAGTCAGCATGCACCCCAGACCTTCCTCAGAGGAATCCCAGGCACACCCCGACGGGAGAGTGGGCACGAGGAGTTGTACTTGCGTCCCGTGACCAGCGAGTGACAAACCCAGGACATCCAGGTGCTGACTCTTGGGCTGTCCATGCCAGAGTGGTGGGACCCATGTCCCTAGGAGGCACGTCCATCAGTGTCACCCTAAACAAGCTGACCTGGGGGTGCAACCTCCATGCACGCGTGCACATTCCCTCGGAGCTGTAACCTGACATGCTGGTGTGGGCCCCTTTATGATACTGAGTCTGAGCTAAGGCACCCCACCCTTTTCCAATTGTTCTTATGCCTATGTTGAATTTACCCTAGTGGGAGTCAAATGTCCCTCTGGAATACAAATGCCATAGAGCAAACTCTACACATCACGTGCACTACTATAATCCCAGTGTCCTCCACGAGAGGAGCTCAATCAGTGTTTACTGGATAACAGTAAACTCTTGGGCCGGTGCTGTGGCATAGTGGGTAAAGCCACCGCCTGCAGTGCCAGCATCCCATATGGGCACTGGTTCATGTCCTGGCTGCTCCACTTCTGATCCAGCTCCCTGCTAATGGCCTGGGGAAGCAGAGGAAGATGACTCAAGTCCTTGGGCCCCTGTACCCACGTGGGAGACCTGGAAGAAGCTCCAGGCTCCTGGTCAGCCCAACTACAGCCATTGCAGCCATTTGGGGAGTGAACCAGCAATGGAAGATCTCTCTCTCTCTCTCTCTCTCTCTCTGTTCCTCCCTCTAACTCTGCATTTCAAATAAATAAATAAATCTTTAAAAAAAGTAAACTCTTCCCCCAAATTCAGCAAGTTCTTGACAATTCTCTTTTTTTTTATTTGACAGGCAGAGTTAGTGAGAGAGAGAGAGAGACAGAGAGAAAGGTCTTCCTTCCGTTGGTTCACCCCCCAAATGGCTGCTATGGCTGGCACTGCGCCAATCTGAAGCCAGGAGCCAGGTGCTTCTCCTGGTCTCCCATGGGGTGCAGGGCCCAAGCACCTGGGCCATCCTCCACTGCCTTCCCAGGCCACAGCAGGGAGCTGGCCTGGAAGAGGGGCAACCAGGACTAGAACCCAGCGCCCATATGGGATGCTGGTGCCACAAGGCGGAGGATTAACCAAGTGAGCCACAGTGCCAGCCCCGACAATTCTCTTTCTGATACTACTGGGCATGTGGCCTTGACAAGGCCCTCAAGGTCACAGGGCCAAAGAGGTGAAGGTGAAGGTTTTCAGGTTGGAGGCCCGGCTGTCACCTGTGCACTGCAACACCTGCTGACTGCAGGACCCCTGCTGAAGGGATCCGAGGGGCCATGTCCAAGGCTGGTGCGTGTCCGAGGCCTCTGAGGACAGAGGCTGCCCACAATGGCAGGGGGCGCCCAGCGCCGGCACAGCGGACCGCCTGGCCCTCCCTCTCTTTCCCCAGCAGCAAACGCTCACTTGACGGCAGAACCGCGGAGCAGGAAGGCAGCGGGTCAGAAAGAAAGACACTCTCCCCCCACGTCTCCGCAGCAACGCAGACCGCGGCAGCAGAGCGTGAACAAGAGGTGGTGATTAGGGAAGAAGGAAAACCGAGGGGATGCACGGCGCACAGGAGCCCCACGGGAGTCTCTGCACAGCAGCCAGCTGCCCGAGGCAGCCGTGTCCACTGGCCAGGAAGCCGGCCACTGACAGGCAGCAGACGCGCTGCAAGTCTCGGGTCTGTGGGACTCGTGGGTGTCATTCCCCCGAGGGGCTCAGTGCAGAGAAACCGACGCATCAAAATAAAAGCAAGTCTCCTCCATGCTGGAAAGCCCAGTCCAGCCGAGCCCTGCTGGTGTGCAGGACGCTATGTCAGGTGCATAGGCGGCCCGCGAGAGGGAGGCGTGGCTCATCCTCCCAGACCCACGCCATCGTCATCCACGTCTGAACACAAGCAGCTCACTCTCCCGTGCACCACAGGGTCTGCACCTGCCATGCAAGACTCCCACCCTCTCCCAGGTCCTGCCAAGAGGGTGTCGCACCTCTCCCAGATCCTCAGCGGCCAGCCCCAAAACCTCCATGGGAAGAAGGGAATCTGAATGACGAAGCTGAGTGAGGCAGGGAGGGCACAGGCTGAGCGCTGAGTGGGGCGCTGCAGGGGCCGCAGGGGCTGCGGGACACACGCTGGTTCCCTCGCAAGCCAGCGCTCCCATCGCTCAGCTCCCGTGGCTGCGGCTGCAGGACCCTCTCGTGGTGGGAAATCTGAACCTCAGGACCCACACCCTGCAAGGCGAACTTGTCCCCACCATAGGCATCAGGGCCAGAGCTGCTCACAGGGCTCCTCCCAGAACACTTAGAACCAGACATCGGGAACTGGTGCTGGACGGTGCCATCAGAGCAAGACAGAGGCGCAGACACCCACCTGTCAGCTCATTTACTCCCTGCTGGTCCCTGGGGCTCAGGGAACTGCACTCCGCACCACCACCACCCGATCTCAGCCCCACCTACAGGTCCCTTCCCACATCTCCCATCATCATCAGAACCAACGTCATGAACCCCTCCTCAGCCCCACTGCAGGGTGTCAGAGCTGTGGCTGAGCCCCACCTGGGCCCCAGAATCTCCATCTCGCACGCAGGAGCCCAGCTTGGGGAAAGCCACAGATACCTCCCCACCCAGCAAGGGCTGCAGGAACCACGCAGGAGCTGTTACCTGCAGGTGGACTTTGGGGAATAGCAGATAGAAAGGGAAGAAAGGAACGGTTTAGGGGACCTGGAGTCAGAAGGTCCACCAGGGAGCCTGGGGACACCTGGATGTCCCTTGCCCCCCAGTGCTTGTGAACTCACAATGGGAGGCTGTTTTGCTGTCACACACACTGATGCTCTGCTTAAGACATAAGGTCCAGACAAGCCTCGGACAACCGAGGGCTGCAAAGCCTAGACAACGTTTGCGTGGGGTTGGGCTAATCCGGGCGAGTCATTGGAGAAGATGTGTCCATCAGCCTGTGTCAGCATGATTCTCCCTCCGCATGGCTGCAGGCACCAATGGAGCAGCAATGGGCCCAAGTCCCAGGCACCAGCATGTGCACGCAGGGACCTGAGCTTCCAAAATATTTTCATATCTCACCATTGCAGTAATTAGAGTGGGCTCCTTCCTACAAGAACGGTTACCTTTCACCAAAGAACTGACACAGGACACTTAGCCTGGCATCAGTGCTGGCCAGCATGGTCACCGTCGTCACTCAAGGCCAAATCTGGTGGATAATCTTCCCAGAACTAAAGATGCAATCCAAGGCTGCCCTGGGAGACAGCACTGGGGACTGATGGCCTGGGCTGGCCTGGCGCTCCAACAGCTCAGGCTGTCTATACGATGTACCCATCCTTTCTCCTGTACATTTCAAGTCCATGAGTCAAGGGGTGGCGGCTCAGCCTCCTCTGCCCCGTCTGCCCACCTGGTGACCTCCACAATTGCTGCAAACCGGCAGACAAATGCACGGTCCTCCTGCAACCCAATTCCGTGTGGTCTGTTCCAGCCCCTGGTTCTTTCCAAGAGCCTGCGTGACAGCTGCTTTCTTCATTGAGACCCAACTCAACCCTCCAACCACATTCAGCACACGCAATGCCCATGCAGGTGTCATTGGAAGCAGAAGAGTAACTGTAGGTGCAAACAGGAGCCTTACTTGACCACTGTCTCCGTCGGTGCAGCAGATGTGTGGACACACCACGTCCACACATCACCTGCTCCATGGAGCGCAGTAGGGACGAGACACAGTGAATGCTCTCAATCCACTCGGATTTAGTTGGAGAGGTTTTCATCCACCTGCAGAAGCCCACTAGGGTTTCCCCTTGACGGCTGCGTGCTCTAGGTCAGCTCCAGGATTTGTAGCAACCGGAGGGAAGAGAGAACTCAGAATCCTGCATTGAATAAGCAACAGAGACAAACTTGACTGGAATTGGTTGTCTGGGCTTCCCTCCTCTCTGTCTCAGAATAGGCAGCGTTGGTCCTTGGCCAGCCAGACTTGAGGACGTAGGGCCAGTGGTCCCCCTTCCTTGGTTGTCAGTCACAGCTCGTGACTTGTAACAGAAGACACACAGTGTCGATCCTGCACCGTCTTCCCACAGTGTGCATGACCCCGTGCCCAGCATCCCAGGAAGCCAGGCAGAGGGAGTGGTGCAGGTGCAGCCAGGGCCACACATCTGCACGTCCTCCCTCCCTGCCAGCACACGGCTCTGTTACACCTTTCCAGAAACAGGTGCAGAGATTAGACTCTGCAACCTGAGCTCTCATCAAAGCTCCATGGCTGTGGTGACCTCATCAAGACGTCATCTCTGCTCCCAGAGAAGGTCACAGGCTTTGCCTGCTCCTGTCATTTTTAAGAGCGGCTTAATGATTCCAGAGAGAGAGAGAGAGAGAGAGAGACTGCTTTCAGAAAGAGACACCTAAGAATGTCCTTCCTGGGGCCGGCGTAGTGCGTAGCAGGTAAAGCCACCGCCTGCAGTGCTGGCATCCCATATGGGCACCGGTTCAAGACCCGGCTGCTCCACTTCTGATCCAGGTCTCTGCTATGGCCTGGGAAAGCAGTGGAAGATGACCCAAGGCCTTGGGCCCCTGCATCCATGTGGGAGACCTGGAAGAAGCTCCTGGCTCCTGGCTTTGGATCAACACAGCTCTAGCCATTGCAGCCAATTGGGGAGTGAACCATTGGATGGAAGACCTCTCTCTGTCTCTCTTTCTCTCTCTCTCTCTCTCTCTCTCTCCCCGTCTCTCCTTCTCTCTCTGTATTTAACTGTGACTTTCAAGTAAAATAAATAAATCTTAAAAAAATAAAAATAAAAAGGGGCCGGCGCCGCAGCTCACTAGGCTAATCCTCCGCCTTGCAGCGCCAGTACACTAGGTTCTAGTCCCGGTCGGGGCGCCAGATTCTGTCCCGGTTGCCCCTCTTCCAGGCCAGCTCTCTGCTGTGGCCAGGGAGTGCAGTGGAGGATGGCCCAGGTGCTTGGGCCCTGCACCCCATGGGAGACCAGGAGAAGCACCTGGCTCCTGCCTTCGGATAGGCGCAGTGTGCCGGCCGCAGCGCGCCAGCTGTGGTGGCCATTGAAGGGTGAACCAGCGGCAAAGGAAGACCTTTCTCTCTGTCTCTCTCTCTCACTGTCCACTCTGCCTGTCAAAATAAGTAAATAAATAAGTAAATAAAAATAAAAGAAGTAAAAAGAACGTCCTTCCTAGCATGCACGTGGGAGTTGGCCAAGCCAGCGAGCTCTTGGGAGTCGGGGGTCAGAGACCCCATGTCACCTTCTGCTCCCTGAAGAAGTGAGCTAAGCAGATGAGTAGGTAGATCTACCACCAAGACAGAGGGAGGGCTAGGCTCAGCTCAGGAGGTGGCCTGGGCTTCCGTAACAAAGCACCACACGCAGGGTGCCCAGAACAGCAGAGCTCACACTCTCCCAGTCTGGAGACCAGAAGTCCAAGGCCAAGGTGCGGGCAGGGCTGCTTCCTTCCGAGGCTGTGTGGGAGGACCTGTCCCAGGCCTCCCTGCCTGGCTTGAAGACGGCCATCAACCCCGGGTCCCCCTGTGTGTGTGTCCATGCGTCCTCTGATAAGGACTCCAGCCTCACTGGATGAAGAGCCACGCCAGGACCTCATCTCAACTCATTACACCTGCAAAGACCTGATCTCCAAGAGGGTCAGCTTCTGATGCTCTAAGGCTTCGGGCTTTGATGAATTTTGGGAAAGAGGGGACATGACTCAGCCCATGACAGAGCACACCCATGCTGTTTTCTCCAGGATCACTCCTGATTTCATGATTCTCCGTCAACTGCAGGGCCCTCAGGATCCCCCAGGGCTCTGTCCCCACAATTCAGAACATTCCAGAACATTCTGCCGCAGCACCTTCCCGAGGCTGTGCAGGAAGCGTCTGTCCCAGAGACAGTAGACAGACACCTGCCACATTCCCATAGGGTTCTGTTGGCAACAGCTCAGGGGGTTTTGGTGAACGTCTCCCTGGTGGGGTCCAGCACCACCCAGCACGGTGTCCACATGTGCTGTGGTTTGGATGTTAGTTTGGGTGCCTCTCAAAGGCACATGTGTTAAAGGTGTGGTCCCCACGGCAGGAGGTGGGGGAGTCCTTACTCACAGATCCTCTGTCACTGGGGGCACGCCCTCGGAAGGTAATTCTTGCAGGAGTTGATTACAAAGGCCTAGGTTGAGCCCAGCCCTCCCCTCCCCCCTCCTTCTCCTTCTCTGGTCTCTGGCTCTCCAGGAACTTCCTCTGCCTACACTGTACCGCTGCCACCTTCCACCCCCACAGACCACAAAGCAATCGGGTCACCCAAACATCGACCTGAACCTCTAAAACTGTGAGCCACCTAAACCTGTACTCTTTATAACGCTCAATTCACTCGCGTAATTCATTATGGGGAGAAAAGCTGACTAGTTGGGACTGGCGCCGGGGCTCATCGGTTAATCCTCTGCCTGCAGCGCCGGCATCCCATATGGGCACTGGGTTCTACTCCCAGTTGCTCCTCTTCCAGTCCAGCTCCCTGCTTTGGCCTGGGAAGGCAGTGGAGGATGGCCCAGGTCCTTGGGCCCTGCACCTGCATGAGAGACGAGGAGGAAGCACCTGGCTCCTGGCTTCAGATCGGTTCAGCTCCGACTGTGGCGGCCATTTGGGGAGTGAACCAATGGAAGGAAGACCTTTCTCTCTGTCTCTCTCTCACTGTCTGTTACTCTACCTGTCAAATAAATAAATAAAATCTTTAAAAAAAAAAAAAGCTGGCTACTGCCACACGGAAGGCAAGCAGATGACAAACACAAAGTCACACAAACAACAGAGACAGACTCACTTCCAACAAAGTGCTGATCTCCCTATTAACAGAGCCCTCCCTCACAGGAGCCCAAGAAAAGCAAATTATGCAAAACACCCAACAGGGGATGTCCCTTTCTGTAGTGATTCAGGGTAGTGTACTCACAGAAGTAACTCCAGAACATGCCAGAGGGTGCTTCTCCATCCAGGCTACACACACGATCCGGCTGAGGGCTTTTCCCATGAGCACTTTTACAGGTGCCACTCAGATCCTGGGATCAGCCCCAGACAATGGGTCGGCTCCCAGGCCACTCTCCTGGGCAGCGGAGCTGAGCACCATTGCCCACTGCACCTGCTTGATCCAGCATCTCTGCCTAGCAGGTCACTCGGCAGGAGCTTCTGTTGCCATGGTGATGCACCTCTCTCCTCTCTGCTCGTTAAAACAGCAACAAGCCGGGGTGAGCCCAGTGTAGTGCGGACAGGCTGGGAACCAGACGCCCAGGATCTGAAGACCCACTCGGGGGACGGGGGGAGACGGCACCCCCAGTCATAACACTTCAACCCGAAAGCCCATAGAACTGAGATGGAATTTTGATCCCCCCCCCGCCCAGCTCGTAAAACTGACTTGCAGATAACACACTTGGGAAACAGGCAACTGTGGTTGGGCGGGGTGGGTGCGTTGGTGGGAGGAGAGCGCAGACACTGGCTTACCTCTTCAGCTAACTAATCCAGGTCATAGAATCGAAATCTCAGGTTAAAAGTCACAAATCGCACCACGATTTCATTTTCACAAGTACTCATGCACGCAGCCACAGAGAAGCGAAGCCGACAGGACGTGCACAAAAATAACACCAAAATGCAAGGGTGACAGGACACCCGCACCTGCAGTTCCTTCCATCGCGTTACGTGCATCCTCTGAACTTTCTATCATAAAAGGTTTCACTGCGATAAGAAAAATCAATTTTATAAAAATCACTTCATCAGAGCACACTATCCCCCCAAGACTGAAATGTCACTTCACTGAATATAAATGTGACACCTTCAAGCTGGGAGAGAGAGAGCAGCAGAAACAGGAGAATAGAGTGGACCGAGGCACAGTGCACACAGGAAGGTTTCAAAGCTTCCCGGAACCTGGCACCCAGAAATGCCCGAAGGCAGAGCTTGGAGCCGGGGTGCTGGCCTGCTGTAGACAGAATGGCTCCACGGTAAGCCACCGAGTGCCACATGCCCCCCCGCCCTGCCCCATGGCAGAGCACTAGTGGAAGCCCCGGCTGCCCCGCCTCTGATCCAGCTCCCTGCTAACACACCTGGGAAGGTAGTGGAGGATGGTCCAAGTGCTTGGGCCCCTGCAACCACGTGGGAGACCTGGATGGAGTTCCAGGCTCCTAGCCCTGGCCATTGTGGTCACTTGGAGAGTGAACCAGCAGATGAAATAAAATTTTTCTCCATCTCTTGCTTCATCATTCAAATAAACAAATAAATCTTTTTTTTTTTTTTTTGACAGGCAGAGTTAGCGAGAGAGAGAGAGAGAGAAAGGTCTTCCTTCCGTTGGTTCACCCCCCAAATGGCCGCCACGGCCGCGTGCTGCACGGATCCGAAGCCAGGAGCCAGGTGCTTCTCCTGGTCTCCCATGGGGTGCAGGGCCCAAGCACCTGGGCCATCCTCCACTGCACTCCCGGGCCACAGCAGAGAGCTGGCCTGGAAGAGGAGCAACCAGGACAGAATCCGGCGCCCCGACCGGGACTAGAACCCGGTGTGCCGGCGCCGCAGGCGGAGGATTACAGTTGAACTTCAAACACGAAACACAGCACAACAAAAAGCCGAGAAGGGTCTCTGTGAGGCCTTGCCTGATGTGTCACCAAGGGAGCAGCAGAGCCAGGCAGCACCAGGAGCACAGACACCAGGGCCAGTCCCTCCTCGGGGACATCAGAGCCCATCCGCAGGGGGCACGTGTGCCAGAGCCCCACGCCTCGTGTGCAGCTCCCAGCAGGAACTAATCCCTCCCCTGCTGTCCCCTGCTCAGCGGCTGTGGCCAGCCCCACGGACAACCACACGAACAAGACGTGCCGGAGTCCACAAGCCCAGAGAGGGCCTCCTACCAGGGCGCTTGTTGGCTGCATCCCTTAAATCACGGTGACGCCAGCTCCAGCAGGTGCAGCTTGCAGGACTCCTGTGTGAGGATCAAGACATAGGGCCTCGGGAGTGCAGTGGAGGATGGCCCAAGTGCTTGGGCCCTGCACCCCATGGGAGACCAGGAGAAGCACCTGGCTCCTGGCTTCAGATCAGCGCAGTGCGCCAACCGTAGCGCGCTGGCCGCAGCGGCCATTGGAGGGTGAACCAACGGCAAAGGATGACCTTTTTCTCTGTCTCTCTCTCTCTCTCACTGTCCACTCTGCCTGTCAAAAAAAAAAAAAAAAAAGACACAGGGCCTGGGAGCTGCCTGGTCCCCAGCTCCCACCAGGAGGCCCTACTGCTGCAATGGCTTCCCACGCACCAAGACAGGAAGGAAAAGAAAGGACTCCAGGGTCCCACACGCTCCCAGGATTCTGGCCCCCGACAATGCAGACTCCGCCAGAGTTGCGGAGGCCAGAGGTGGCCTGGCTAACGGAAAACTCTCCAGATGCTTAAGCTTTGGCTGCAAGCTTCGCCCTGGTCCAGCAGGTCTGAGGTCTTCCTAATTAGGGCCTCGAAGAAGTTGCATCTCCCTCCAGCCCTGGGGAGATATGCTTTGTCAGCACTCAGCCTGCCAGGGACACAAACCTGAGCCGCAGGCATCTGCTCTCTCCGCCTAATTGGCAGGAACAACAAACCAGAAACTTCAAGGCTCCCTAATAAATGAGGTTTTACTTACACAATTCTTTCCCGCCTGCAAAACACGATTTATCCCACGTGGTATCGGGCATTTGAAAAATTTATTTTTCGGCTGGCGTTGTGGAAAGGTAGGTAAAGCCACCTCCTGTGATGCCGGCATCCCATATGGGTGCTGGTTCACATCTCGGTTGCTTCACTTCCGATCCAGCTCCCTGCTAATGGCCTGGGAAAAACACCAGAAGATGGCCCAAGTGTTTGAGCCATTCCACCCACATGGGAGACCCAGAGGAAGCTCCTGGCTCCTGACACAGGCCATGCAGCCATCTGGGTGTTAATTAAGAAGTTAAAAATTAGCCTACAGGGGGCTGGCACTGTGGCATAGCGGGTAAAGCTGCCGCCTGCAGTGCCAGCATCCCATATGGGCACCGGTTCAAGTCCTGGCTGCTCCACTTCCGATCCAGCTCTCTGCTATGGCCTGGGAAAGCAGCAGAAGATGGCCCAAGTCCTTGGGCCTCTGCACCCGCGTGGGAGGCCTGGAAGAAGCTCCTGGCTCCTGGCTCCAATGGCCCAACTCTGGCCATTGAGGCCATTTGGGGAGTGAACCAGCAGATGGAAGACCTCTCTCTCTCTCTCTCTGTGCCTCTCCTCTCTCTGTGTAACTCTGACTTTCAAATAAATTAATAAATCTTTAAAAAAAAAATTAGCCTATGTGTGTATGAGAAGGGCCTGAAGAAGCTAGCATCTACTTTGGAAGCCCCAGAAGCCCAGCATCAAAGTCCTGCCCAGACCCTGAGGAGCTCCCAGGTGGTCCCAGCCCTTCCCCCAAGGAAAGCTCCCGAGAGAATTCTCTCTCCTCAGGACCAAAGGGGTTACCTGATAACATGGGACAGCAAAACCTTCACAGAGCCCTAAGGGAAGCCCCCCTACTCTGCCCGGGAGCCAGCAAATCTGGGGAGGAATTTGCTAATTTTCACCCAGCAAACCCTTCTGCCAGGACTCCCCATCCTTTGTCCTGGAGGAGAGGGGGAGGGGGGTAAACAGGCTCCCTTAAAAACCTAGGGAGTCCAAATAGACAGCGCCCCCAGCCCTCTGCTCTCTGCTGAGCCGCCCTCCGGGCCTGCCCAGGTGTGTTCTCTCCACTCAATCACGTAACCTCACTCTCCCCCAGTCCGAGCAACTGGGCGCTCTGTCCCTTCCATTCTGATGGATGCCCTATCCCCAGTAAAGCCTTATTGAAGTAGACAGGCATACAGGTTAGAATTGATTAGGTTTGTGAGCTGGAAGACCACGCCTTGACCATGCCCCTGTGTGACCTCATGCCCCCACCTGGCCACACCCGAGTGCCCACCTGCCAATCAGGTTAATTAACCACTCCCCTTTGAAAGTGGGTTAAAAGCCTGGGACAGGGTGTGTTGGGCCTTCTCTTCCTTTCCCTCACCCTGGCCTCTTGCCAGGAGGGGGCTGGCTTAGCCCTGAGCCTTCAGGGCACGTGGCCAACCCGCCCTAGGTTTCCCGGCCTAGATGCTCCTCCACGTGGCTGGTTTCTGGTGCTCGGTATGAACCCAGATTTACCCCCTCTCTCTCTTAGATAAAGCCCTCACTCTCCTATGCATCTTACTAAATGAAAGTTTAAAATGCACCATGCTGCCTCCTTTATTTATGCCGGTATTCAGAATTCTTCTCTAAATATTAGGCAAGAACCCACACAGGCTTATCAATATTGGGAACTTATTAATAAGCATATGGTGACATAGTATGGCACCCCAAATTCCGATAACATATGTGGCACCTCAGATGGGACTTTCGGGGAACTTTAAGTGGGCCACACTTTGTATCGTATCTTAGGGGGCCAAATTCCAATATCATAGCAGGTGGGCAGCCAGGTGTGGCCAGGTAGGGGCATGAGGTCACACAGGGGCGTGGTGAAGGCATGGTCTTCCAACGCACAAACCTAATCGATTCTAACCTGTATGCCTGCCTACTTCATTATCACTCCGCTCTCTGTCTCACGCCTGAATTCTTTCTCGCGTGAAGACAAGTACCCCACAGCTTCCACGGCCTTCCCTCCAGTAACACCGCCATTGCCTGGTCTGGAGCCCGTCCTCTGGACGCAACAGAACCTTGTTGCTAGGTGGGAAGAGAGGATGAGTTAGCAACAGAGGGAAAGCGAGAAGGTTCTCCCACCATGAAGCAGCTCCAGTCTCTTAAAGTCTTCCCCCTTTGTTTCTAGGAGGCCAAACACGAAAGGTCACGCCTAGACCCAGAAATGAAGTCACCAGCCTGGCAGACGAGAGATTTCATTTGTTAAGTTACACTGACATCTGGTGGCTTCGGAGTGCAGGAAGAAATGCTGGGCCTTCTGGAATCTGAGCACCGGCACCAGCGTTGCCTTTGCATTTTCTTGGGGATTGAAAGCAAACACCGCCAGTGGCAGTATAAAATGTTAATGAGAGAGTGAATAAATTAATAGAGTGTCATTATGCATATCTTTAATTTTAATAAACCAAAATAATAAAGTATGATTTTCTTCTTCCCAGGCCAAATCTTCTTAGGGGGCAGATTAGAGTAGCTTCCTCCACAGCAGAATTCTTCAAATAGATCTTTTAAAAGAAGAAGAAAGAAAAAGAGGCGCAGCTGTGCACCGGCCGGGAGGCGCATCCCCCCTGTGCGGGCTGACAGTACAAAGACGGCGCTGAGCTCCACTACGTCTTCGTGGGAAGCAGATTACTTATTTGTGAAAAACGGTTTTTATTACCAAATGTGTCGCAAAATTACATTCATAACGGGTAATTTAATGGGCTCGGGAAAAGTCCAAGTAAGGAAAGATAAATGGCATCATGTAAGTTAAGATGTTGCCTGCGTGTGCGGAAATAAACCTGTGTCTCCTGATTTATGATCTGGCTGCAGCGAGAACCAAGCCAGAGGAGTAAGAAGACCCAGAGGGCCGGCGCCGTGGCTCACTAGGCTAATCCTCCACCTGTGGCGCTGGCACCCCAGGTTCTAGTCCCGGTTAGGGCGCTGGTTCTGTCCTGGTTGCTCCTCTTCCAGGCCAGCTCTCTGCTGTGGCCCGGGAGTGCAGTGGAGGATGGCCCAAGTGCTTGGGCCCTACACCCCATGGGAGACCAGGAGGAAGCACCTGGCTCTTGGCTTCGGATTGGCGCAGCGTCGGCCATAGCAACCATTTGGGGAGTGAACCAACAGAAGGAAGACCTTTCTCTCTGTCTCTCTCTCTCACTGTCTAACTCTATCTGTCATAAAAAAAAAAAAAAAAGACCCAGAGAAAAGGTCAAATTCTGACCCCCGGTGACACGTATGTCATCTAAAATGCCATTAGAGACGCCGGACTTAGTCCTGCATGTTTCTATTTGTCGGCCTGTCCGTTCCTACCCACGCCAAACACAGCTGCAACCTGCTGGCGTGACTATCACCTTAAGAGACACAAGGTCAGTCGCCACGTTTGTCACCTGCTCTGGTAATGACTTCCCTCTCCTTAACTGGAAACCAAAACGCACAACAAGGAATCCTCTGAGACCAGATCCGAGCGAAACGCTTTACATTCAATGTTCACAGTGCCCTAGACGCTACACCTCTCTATGTGTGATTCCCACCTTACAGGTGTGCAAGCCGCACATAAGGAGGTAGAGCAGCCTGGGCGGTCACTTTCCGGCCCTGTGGGGGAGTGTCAGTGGCCTGGACGTGCCTGCACGGCCCCCTGCTCTGGCCAGGGCTGTCTTGTCTTCCTCAAAAGCTCTTCCCTCAGCCCCTCCTGCTCTGGGTTAACATCCAGGCATTCTGTTCTGTTCATTCCTACAATGCTTGCCTCCTCCAAGAAGCCTTCCTGACTGCCTACTATGCCCTGGGCCCCAAGCTGGCCACCATGCTGTCCAGCACCCCTGCCCCTCTGTCCAGCACTGCCCAGCCTAGAGGCCTTGGCAGCTGCCACTGGACGGAGATGTCCAGGTTACAGCAGAGGCCAACCCCGCCCCTCAGCCTGCAAGCATGCAGGAGTGAGCGTGAGCGGGTACCACAAACTCTGCAGCCAAGGGCTCCACCTCTGCCCTGCCGCCTCCTCACAGGGGCTTCCCTGCTGTCGTGTTGATGGGTTTGCTGCCTGTCTTTCAGAACCTGCTCTCTACCCCACCCACAACTCCTCTGCACGTGCAGCTTTGAGCAGACGCAGCCGCAAGAGAACAGACGCAAGCCTGAGTCCAGCTGGGCTCCACAGCAAGGAGGCCAGGGCTCGGCTCAGAGCACAGCTTGGGGCCAGAGGAGACCAGGTTCTGTCCAAGCTGGGTTTGAGTTCATGCAGGCGATGGCGGCGAATGATGGCACAGCCCAGATACTACACAGTGTCCCAAGTGGGTGTCCAAAGTGGGCATCCGAAGTGGGCTTCCGGAAACAGCAGGTGCGGAGGGGCCCACCTGACGTCTGCAGCTGAAAGCCCCCACCTGCCTGTGTTCAGGGCCAGCCTGGCCTGGCTCCCTGTGCGCAGGTGGGGGCGTGGTCATCCACAGGACAATGCCCAAGGACTCGTACGAATGTGAGCATGAAGAGTCCGTCGGTCCACCAGCCCAAGGGAGGAAGCAGACAGACAGAGGCAGGCAGGTTTTCTCAGGCTGCTTCCCAAAGCCATTTCCCATACCATGAACAGGCCCAAAGAGGATGTGGCTAATACCACTGAAACCCAAGTTGAGCACAATGAAGAATTCAGGGAGCATCCTTGGAACGGAGCCAGGGAGGGTTAAAAGGGCGTCCCGGAGGTCTCTAAGAATATGTGACCATCTGGCTGGCTTTCCACGTCACCCTCAGGGCAGGGCCCGGCCAGCTGCCTGCCTGCAAACCCTCGCCTGGCTAGGGAGCACAGAGACTCTCAGAGCCTGCAGAGTCTGTGAGTATTTTAAGAACTGGAGAGCTGAGAAAAATGTGTTGACATCGCCTGTCAAAAAATCTGGTTTAAAAGGAGAAAAAAAGCTGGTGCATTTTGAGCACAATCCATGCACTTGCTTTCCAAAGTTTTCTGAAAACTTGAGGAGCTGGGGAGCGTGCCCTGGTCCCTATCTGCCCTGAGCCTCCCCCCCACACACATGAGCAGCTCAATCATGACACAGGAGGTGCCCCTGGAATTCCACTTCAGTTTCCCCCAGGGGCCACAAGCGAAACCCGAGTGCACCTGCTGATGATGGAGGACTTGGGACACCTTACCTCCTGGGCAGCGTTTAAGAAGTTCAAGGAGGAAAAAAAAAATGGTTCTATTCCCACCCAAACCTTAGGCACACTCATAGCCCAGATTGCCATTCTCTCTCTTTTGTAAAAAAGGTTATTTATGTATCCGAGAGGTAGAGTTACAGAGAGAAGGATAAACAGAGAGAAAGATCTTCCATCTGCTGGTTCACTCCCCGGATGGCCACAATGGCCAGAGCTGGACCAATCCAAAGCCAGGAACCAGGAGCTTCTTCCACGTTTCCCACATGGATGCAGGGGCCCAAACACTTGGGCCATCTTCCACTACTTTCCCAGGCCATAGCAGAGAGCTGGATCAGAAGTGGAGCTGCCAGGACACAAACAGGCACCCATTGGGATGTTGATGCCGCAGGCAGAGGCTTAGCCCACTACACCTCAGCGCTGGTCCCAGCCATTTCTCTTTCTATAGCACTTTCCTCCTCCACACCAAAACACCAACCTAGAGAGATGCATGGATGTGACTGTCCTCCCGGAGGTGGGGCAGGACACAAGCCAGAGGCTGTGCGTGCAGGCTCCATCCTACTCCTGTCTTCAGCTCCCCAGGTGAGGCTACACAAACGAGCCAGAGGGCTCCTTCTGGCAGGACAAGGTGATGTGACTGGCACCGTCCAGCTCCACGGAGGTTTCTTCCAGCCCTACGATGCCCTGGCTGTGAGGCACGTGGGGTCGTGGGGTCACCCAGCAGCGGCCCTTGGTGCGGCTCACCACCTCTGAGCTGCTCTTTTCCCGGCTATAAAGTGAGAAAAACAAAAACATCAGAAGCTCTGAACCTCCCCGCCCAGGTTACTGTCCTGCCAGTACCTCAGAGGCTGAGACAGAGGTGACCAGTGAAGGATTTCAACACGAGATCCGTGGGGCTGGCGCTGTGGCATAGTAGGCTACACCTCTGTCTGCGGTGCTGGCATCCCATGTGGGCGCCGGTTCCAGTCCCTGCTGCTCCTCTTCCAATCCAGCTCCCTGCTATGGCCTGGGATAGCAGTGGAGGATGGCCCAAGCCCTTGGGCCCCTGCACCTGTGTGGGAGACCTGGAAGAAGCTCCTGGCTCCTGGCTTTGGATTGGCACAGATTGGACCATCGTGCCCATGTGGGGAGTGAATCAGCAGATGGAAGACCTCTCTGTTTCTCCCTCTCTCTGTCTGTAACTCTACCTCTCAAATAAAATAAATACAATAAAAAAAAAAAAAAGATGAGATGGTCCTGCATTGCAATGGCCCCAGATGCCATGATGGGCCCGTGGGAGAAGAAGGGAACACCACAGGGTCCCAGGCCCCCAGGGCACAGTGTGTGGGCAAAGCACCCAAAGGACCTCACACGACACAGACTGCGAGCGGGAAATTTTGGTGGGGATGTGCACGAGCTGGGCTGCCACAAGTCTGGTCCTTCTCCCTGGGCGCAGTCTCGTCCTTAGTCTCGCAGGCTCTCTGGGTGATGGCCGGCTTCTGGGCCTTTGTTTTGCCAGTGCCCAGCAGGTCCTTTCAGACCAGTGAGCAAACCCAACACGTGCAACCGAATCAAAGCCCAGCCCTCTTCCTCCTTCCACAGCCACTCGAGTATTGTTTTCGCCCCATCTTAGAGAAGATTTCTCAAGTCTCTAAATGAAAACAGGTTTCTCCCCCACATTTTCTTTCCTTCATTTGCTTACCTTAAATTAGTGACCATTTTTTAAAAATCTGTTTTTATTTCATTTAAAAGGCAGAGCGAGAAAGAGATTTGTCTTCCATCTGTTGGTTCATTCCCTGGAGCCTGTAGCTGGGCTGAAGCGAGGAGCCAGGAACTCATGTTTTTGAGCCATCAGCTGCTGCCTCCCAGGGTATGCATGGCAGGAAGCTGGATTGGAATCAGAGGAGCCAGGCCCCAAACAGGTGCTCGGATGTGGGATGTGTGCATTCCAAGTGGGGCCTTAACCACACCAGCTGGATTTCTCAGCACCATCAGATCTTCAGAACAACAGTGACAGAAGCAGGTTTGCAGGCAGCTACGATGTGACCAGTGAGAGCTTTGGTTTCACCTTGCCCACGTACCTCAGGGAGACTTGGAGCCCCTGTCTGATCCCTCTCAGGGGAGTTCCGCCCCGGTGATCGTCTGTCCATAGACGATATCATGCAGTTCACCTGGGTTGAGCCCAGTGGGGAGGCACCCACGAATGCTGGAGTGCAAGCTTTGGGCCTACAGATGTCAAAATGTAAAGGTAGCTTGTGTCCTATCTTGATCAAGGGACTAAGCAACACCGTGGGCCGACAGGTGCGAAGCAGCCTCAGGTTGCACTATCTCTAAATGCCATCTAATAATAACTGCTATTTCAGGGCCAGAGACCAGCTCTCATTAGTGTTTTGCCTATTAATACAATTCCCTAAGCTCCTTATTTTTAGAAATACATCTGTTTCTTGCACCAGGACGGAAGATGCCGGTGTTTCCCCTTTTACCAGATCACAAAGTCAGGGGTTTACAGGTTTAGCGGTTGGTTCCAGTCTGAGACGGGAACAAGCTCTCGGCCTGCCTGCCACAGGAGCAGTGTTCCCCAGCTCCCAAAGTCTGCACGTCCCCAGGTGTGTGGTCATTGAATGAAAAGCTCTCACCGTTCACACCGGCACTGCCCGCAAACCTCCTGCTGTTGTGGTAACTCCATTCCAGGGGGAGACCCGACAGCGCTGGGGAGAACACGTCGCATGTTCCTGCTGGTCCTAAGAGGCCATCTCCCTGGTCATCCACACTGCGGGGAAGGAGATGGTATCAGGACGCACTGACTCTCCTCATTACCCAAAGTACTCAAGGTGGGAAACTGGCCTGGCCCAGCCTGGAAGTGCACACCACCCTACTGGGTGGGCACAACCCCAGAGGTCAGGGCACTGCAGGGGGAGCTGGGGGAGGGAACCAGGGTCACGGGCCCAGATCTGACTGCTGTAGAACCCCGAGAAAGCTAGGGAGCCTCCCCTCTCCTCCTCTGTACCTGGTCAGCCTGTCGGGACACCCTGAGGGTGCAGGGGCTCCCTGGAGGCAGGAGTCTGCGCGTGTCAGCACCCCGCACGTGGCTCCTCTGCTCTCCCCAGCACCATTCCCTTCCCTCTCACCACACTGAGCATCTAAACCCACATGCAGACAGAAGTGCAGTTGAAACTGTATCTTTAAAGATAAAACATTACATGGACCTTGCACGCATGGCATCTCACGAGAGGGTGCCTCATCCCGGCTGAGAAACTGGCCACCGCTCCCCTGCACCTCAAGTTAACAAATGGATGAGGATCCGTCTCTCGGCCTTTCTGATCCACCTGCTGGCACACAGCAAGGCGGGGAGCCCTCCCAGGAGGGCCATGGCAGGTCTCCATGGCAACCTCAGCATCATTGCTTTATCCCACAGAAAGCCCTACAGGGAGATCTCTGTGGGTCAGGGAGGAGTTGCTAGCCAAGACCCTGGGTGACTTATTTGAAATCTCTGAGCTGGGTTTGTCTACAAAATTGGCCTGAAATGTGGGTTTCCAGGGAAGCCCTGGAGGTCACAGTCACAGTCCATACAGTACATCTGGTTACCATGGCTCTTGCCCAGCTAGGCTGCTGACCCACGTGACCCTGCTGTGCAGGCAGGAATGGGAACCAGGACTGCAGCAAATCCCATACGGCACGGAGCACCGAGTGCGTTCAAATGACAGAAATGACATCCTAACTCCGGAGCAGTGCCTGGCACAGCTCACAGCCATGCACTTCCTCTCACCAGCCCCGCCCACCCCCCAGCAGCGGAGTGAATTTAACCCGCACATCATGAATAAGGATAACCACCACACCGGGAGGTTAGGACAAAGGAACTGACAGCGAGTGTTCACCTATGAGAAATTAAAGAGCCACATTAACGGGCCGGAGCAGTAAGTCCCAAAGGGCAGAGCCACGAGGGCACGCGCGTGCTTAACAATGGCTATTCACTCCTCGCTAAGGAGGAGAGGAGTGACCTTAAAATAGAATCTCGTCACATCCTCCTGGACCAGATTTCACTACAGTAATTGCATCTGTGAGAAAGAGAACTGCAGAAGAAATCAGGCCCTCTCGGGGCTCAGCTGTAAGTAATACATCAGAACCACCCACTGCGAATTCCCGTCAAGAATACGCCGGCCTGCCGGGGTGCTGCATCGGGGGGGGGGGGGGATGCTGGAGGCCCGCAAAGCCTCGCCTGCGAGGTCCTAAATCCAGCGTGATTGCCTGGGTGTGTGTCTCCTCCTGCCAAGCCCACGTCAATGTGGTTTTTAATGATCGGAGGCTCCCACCTAACACTCAGAGCTGCAACCCGAGGGGAGGGGCAGCCAGGGGCGGACGGCAGCCTCTCCACCCCAAATCCATCACACTAATTGAATGAACCAACTTGTTGGAGAGAAAATGTTATTAGTCACCCACATGAGAGGGGCGCTGCACGGAAAGCACGCTATGAAATTAATGGAGCCGTTCCCGTCGTAATTCTGTTTAACAGGAGCTGAGCAGTGCCGCACCGATAAAAACCAGTTTACTTCCCTGACCTATTGCACGGCCATAAATTGTACCTTCGGCTGATGTTTCCAAATCCATTTTTACTCTTCAATTACCACTCCGTGACCACACAGCTGCCTTGGTAAATAGCTGGAAATCTAATGAATGAAAGACAAATAAAAACAACCTTGCAGCAGGCTCTTTCAAGAAATCCTCCCTCCTGTGCTGGATAAAGAAGCAACCGGCTCTGCCCCCCCAGGGTTGGGCAGGTGGCCACGGCTGACAGCACCAAGCTCCCTCCAACCAGCCTCAGTCCTGGCCGCACAGCACGCTCCCTTGGGATGTTTTTGGTTTGTTTCAAAGACTGATTTATTTAAAAGCAGAGTTACGCAGAGAGAGAGAATCAGAGAAAGGTCTTCCATCCTCTGGTTTGCTCCCCAAATGACTGCAACAGCGTCATCCTCACCTCCCATGTGGATGACAAAGGCCCAAGGACTCGGGCCATCTTCCACCACTGCTTTCCCAGGCATCAGCAGGGAGCTGGTTTGGAAGTGGAGCAGCCAGATCACAAACCAGGGCCCATGTGAGGCGGCTTTACTCACTACGTCCCAATGCCAGCCCCTACTCAGGACTTTTTTTTTTTTTTTTTTTTTTTTTTTGACAGGCAGAGTTAGACAGTGAGAGAAAGAGAGACAGAGAGAAAGGTCTTCCTTCTGTTGGTTCACCCTCTAAATGGTCGCTACAGCCGGTGCTGTGCCGATCCGAAGCCAGGAGCCAGGAGCTTCCTCCTGGTCTCCCATGTGGGTGCAGAGCCCAAGGATTTGGGCCATCCTCCACTGCCTTCCCGGGCCACAGCAGAGAGCTGGACTGGAAGAAGAGCAAGCGGGACAGAACCGGTGCCCCAACCAGGACTAGAACCCGGGGTGCCAGCACCGCAGGCGGAGAATTAGCCTAGTAAGATACGGCGCCGGCTACTCAGGACTTTTAAAAGTAGGTCTGGCATGTCCATCTCTCGGACTTTCAAATAAAATGAAATAAATAAACGTCTTTTAAATTACTCAAATACTTAGGTCCCTACTACCCACATGGGAGACCTGGACTGAGTTCGGGGCTCCTGGTCTCAGCCTGGCCCAGTCCTGACTATTGCAGACGTTTTGCCGAGTGCCCCTTTCAAATAAATTGACAATAAACAAACTTCAAAAAAGAAAAGCAGGGCCACATATTGGCGCAGCAGGTAAAGTCGCCGCCTGAGACACCGGCACCCCACACAGGCACAAGTCTGAGTCCTGGCTGCTTCGCTTCCGATCCAGCTCTCTGCTGTGGCCTGGGAAAGTAGCGGAAGATGGCCCAAGTGCTTGGGTCCCTGCACCCATGTGGGAGACCCAGAAGAAGCGACTGGCTCCAGAGCAGCCCAGCTACAGCAGGTGCAGCCATCTGGGGAGTTAACCAGTGGATGGAAGACCTCTGTCTCTCCCTCTCTCTGTCTCTCCCTCTGCCTTTCAGATAAATAAATTTTCAGATAAAAATTTTTGAAGAAGACAGGGTAGGGATTTGGTGCAGCAGTGAGAGACCACTTAGCATGCCTGCCTCCCCTATCAGAATGTTCTGGGTTCAAGCCCTGGCTCTGCTTCCAATTCCAGCTTCCTGCTAGTGTGCACCCCGGGAGGCAGCAGGTGATGGCCAAGTACTTGGGTCCCTGCCACTCACATGAGAAACCCAGATTCAGTTCCTGGCTCCTGGCTTCAGCCCCAGCTGTGGCAGGCATTTGAGAAATAAACCAGCAGATGGGAGCTATCTTTTTCGCAAGCAAATAAATTGAAAATATATCTCTCCATTTCAAATCAATAAACAATTTTTAAAGATTTATTTATTTATTTGAGAGATAAGAGTTACAGAGAGTGAGAGGGAGAGACAGAGAGAGAGGTCTTCCATCTGCTGGTTCACTCCCCAAATGGCCACAACGGCTGGAGTGGGGCTGATCCAAAGCCAGGAGCCAAGTGCTTCTTCCTGGTCTCCCATTCGAGTGCAGGGGCCATCTTCCACTGCTTTCCCAGGCCACAGCAGAGAGCTGGATCAAAAGAGGAACAGCTGGGACTAGAGCCAGCGCCCATATGGGATGCCGGCGCCGCAGGCAGATGATTAAACAAGTGAGCCACGGTGCTGGCCCCATAAATAAATAATTTTTAAAATTAAAAAAATAAAATGAAGATCTTGGGGTAGCTTTTTGGCCCAGTAGTTAAAATACCAGTTAAGGTACCTATATCCTGGGGGCCGGCACGGTGATGTAGCCAGCATCACATACAGGCGCCGGTTCAAATCCCAGCTGCTCCACTTCCAATCCAGCTCCCAGCTAATGGCCTGGGAAAGTAGCAGAGAATGGCCCAAGTCCTTGGGCCCCTGCACCCACGAAGGAGACCCAGAAGAAGCTCCTGGCTCCTGGCTTCAGTCCAGCCCAGCTCCAGCCATTGTGGCCATTTGGGGAGTGAACCAGCGGATGGAAGATTTTTGTCTAACTTTCAAATAATAAATATTTTTAAATTTTTCACAAATATACCCGCACTCCACAAGGAAGCACCTGGGTTGGACACCTGCTCCGGCTCCCAGCTCCAGCTCCCTGATATGCAGACCCTGGGGGGCAGCACTGATGGCTCAAGTAGGAGTCCCCAGCTGCCAGCTTCAGCCTGGCCCTGCCCTGGCATCCACAGGCCCTGGGGGAGTGGGGCAGGGGGTGGGAGCTCTCTACTGTCTTTTCTTCTCTGGCGTAAAGAAATTAAACAATTAAGTGCAATGCAGATACTGAGTCCCGCCTCAGTAAGTAGCCTGGGAACTGGGCTTTTCCATGAGGTGCCCAGGCGACCTGCATATGCAGACAGGATTAGGAACAAGGGGCGGCCGGCGCCGCGGCTCACTAGGCTAATCCTCCACCTTGCGGGGCCGGCACACCAGGTTCTAGTCCCGGTCGGGGGGCCGGATTCTGTCCCGGTTGCCCCTCTTCCAGGCCAGCTCTCTGCTGTGGCCAGGGAGTGCCGTGGAGGATGGCCCAAGTGCTTGGGCCCTGCAGTGGAGGATGGCCCAAGTGCTTGGGCCCTGCACCCACATGGGAGACCAGGAGAAGCACCTGGCTCCTGCCATCGGATCAGCGCAGTGCGCTGGCTGTAGCGCACCAGCCGCGGCAGCCATTGGAGGGTGAACCAACGGCAAAGGAAGACCTTTCTCTCTGTCTCTCTCTCTCTCACTGTCCACTCTGCCTGTCAAAAAAAAAAAAAAAAAAAAAAAAAAAAAGAACAAGGGGCTATGCTGTGGACATAGATTCTGGGCCCCAGATCCCAATGTAGAATCATCCCTGGGACCTCTCTCTCTCTCCCTATCCCCTGCCTACAGTGGCTCATTCCCATCCCCTCCTCATCAAAGTCTCCCCGGCATCCACTCTCCCTCCCAGCTGGATGGAATACGGACGTTATGTTCTCAAGTTAAACAGATCCGGGTAATTCAGTCTAGAAGATTCTCCAGAGGAGTTTGTAAGGCGGGAGCCACAGAGGTCCTGCATCAGCAGAGTGTCGTCTCCTGGGCCCGCCTGGCTTGAGGTTCCTTGTGCTAAGCCTGCCTGCTGCTAGCTCCTGTAGGCATTGACAGCCCTGGTAGCCACCACCCCATGTCCTGCCTCCCCAAGGAATCAGTGTTGAGTGCTGGCTTTTTTCTCATCCACACCCAACCTGGGCCATGGTTTCAGTTGCAATAAATCTGGGCCAGTGCTTCCCACGCTTGACCACACGGCACTCCTAAATACACATTCCCACATCCCGTGCATCAGACAGCATCAGACAAAGTCTTTTTTTTTTTTTTTTTTTTTTTGACAGGCAGAGTGGACAATGAGAGAGAGAGACAGAGAGAAAGGTCTGCCTTTGCCGTTGGTTCACCCTCCAATGGCCACCGCGGCCGGCACGCTGCGCTGATCCGATGGCAGGAGCCAGGTGCTTCTCCTGGTCTCCCTTTGGGTGCAGGGCCCAAGCACTTGGGCCATCCTCCACTGCCCTCCCAGGTCACAGCAGAGAGCTGGCCTGGAAGAGGGGCAACCGGGACAGAATCCGGCGCCCCAACTGGGACTAGAACCTGGGGTGCCGGCGCCGCTAGGCGGAGGATTAGCCTAGTGAGCTGTGGCGCCGGCCCAGACAAAGTCTTAGTGAGACACCAGGCCTGGGTAGTCAGGAATCCAAGTTCGGTTTCACTCACTAATCAGCCAGGTTTGGGAGTCCTGCTATTGATGGTGTAATTCCATAAGGCTCCTCTCTTTTCGCTGGGTCCAGCATGCATGGTACCAAAAGTTAGTGACATATCGCCAGACCCCAACAACACAGTCCAATTGCTTGAAGGACAAGGGTTGCTACCGGGTCTTCATTCCTCAACCGCGACAATCCAGCAACCGTGCATCAGGATTGGTTGTCGTGTTGATCAATCATCGTGTCTCTGCTCCTGAGCTGACATACAGACAGCAAAGCATGGAGCTGTGTTGCCTCCCTGTCTGCCAGGGACAAACCACACGGCATTTCACAGAAATGGACGTACAGCCAAGGAGAAAAAGGGGTCACGCTAGGAGTGAAATCTGAATTGAAGGCCGATGGGGGTGTACTTGTAGAGGAGAGATGACCACGGAAAGCGGACACGGTCAGATGTGTTTCCAGTCTGCACTAAGAGCAGCAGTGCTGCCTGAGACACTGGAATCCCATATGGCACCAGTTCAATTCCCAGCTGCTCCACTTCCTATCCAGCTCCCTGCTAAGGTACCTGGGAGCACAGTGGAAGATGGCCCAAGTGCTTGGGTCCCTGCACCCACGTGGGAGACTAAGAAGAAGCTCCTGTCCCTTGGCTTTGGCCTGCCCCACCCCTGGCTGTTGTGGCCATTTGGGGAGTGAACCAGGAGACAGAAGATATATTTCTGTGTGTGTTTAATAAAAAATGTGTCTCCTTGGGAACTTAGGGGTTTGTCCACATTAACAAGGGAAGTGGTTATGAGGGAAAGGAGGAAGACAACACCAGCAATTTCACCATGTTGAAAGTGAATAGGAAAACACTGGAAGCGGATCCAGACTTAGAAAGGGGTAGGACAGTTCCCAAGTCATGGAAAGGATGATCCTCTCACAGTGTACAAGACAAGAAGCAGGCACTAGTCAAAGCACACTGAAGGAACCCTAACTCTCAAAAGTTCTAACTCTCAGGCCATAACATACAAAATCAGTACCGAGTGTCACTCTTTTTCATTTCCCCAGAGTGACATCCCAACGTATCATGGTCCAACTTGCTACAACTTACCAAGGTTCAGCATTCCACAACTGAAACTTGGCTCGACTTACTATTTTTTTTTTTGACAGGCAGAGTGGACAGTGAGAGAGAGAGACAGAAAGAAAGGTCTTCCTTTTGCCGTTGGTTCAACCCATACTGCCAGGTATTTCTCCTGGTCTCCCACGGGGTGCAGGGCCCAAGCACTTGGGCCATCCTCCACTGCCCTCCCAGACCACAGCAGAGAGCTGGCCTGGAAGAGGAGCAACCGGGACAGAATCCGGCGCCCCGACTGGGACTAGAACCCGGGGTGCCGGTGCCATAGGCGGAGGATTAGCCTAGTGAGCCGTGGTGCCAGCCACCTCGACTTGACATTTTCTGACTTGACAACTGAACAGAAGCGTTATCACACTCAAGGAAAGCTTGGCCCACCTATGATGTTCAGTAGTTAGGTGTGTTAAGTGTATTATAACTTACGATAATCTCAATAGAAAAATCACTGTAAGTCAAAGAGCCTCTCTACATTTATAACTTAAAGCTTTTAAGGTTTGAACAAAGATGTTAAGGTTTTCCCCCAGTGAACATGGTGGCTGTGTGGCCTCAGCTCACACGACCCCTCCTGAGGCTCTTCACTGTGGTGCGACACGGGGACCGCCTGGTCCTGGCTTCTGTGCCCGACTGCCACACCGCCCTTAGCACACACACAGTACGGCCCAGCTCTGCTGGCAGGACTGACCCTACAGGTTAAGGCAAGAGTACGTCTTGGCAACTGGTTCCTGAGACGGCCCAGCTATAACCCATGCGCACACCCAGCTTTCTGATATTACAGTGAGAGGCCAGCACAAACTTCAGGGGGCGGGGGAATCGACATAAAGCACTTTAGGCCAGGCAGGCTCCATTGTAGGAAGCGGCTGCTTTATGAATGCTATATATGCTGTAGCGAATGAGCGTTCCCTTCCAGCTTTAAGTACCAACCCAGGACTTAGAAAGCATCCATCAGTGCACCGGAAGGCATCATTCATGCGGACAGTCGGCTGCATGTCGGCGATTTCCTTCCCAGTGGCTGTTCCTAAGGGGTTGATGTTGATTCACACAGACCTTCATCTCCCCCTGCATGCCAAGGGGCCAGTCAGCACAGAACTGCCCAGTGCAACTAAAGTGACCCACCTGCCTGACTGCTCAGGGCAAGCAGTGCAATGAACAAGCCTGCTTCACTTTGCCTTGCCAATATTCACCACCACGAGATTGCTAAGACTGCAACTAACGCTTTAACGCATTCGGCAGCTCAGGTTCCAGGGCTGCATTATCCCCAAGTCCCGAAGCAGGTGGTGGTCATTACTTCAAAGGCCACCCCTGAAAGAGAAGGGTTTTCCGGTGCCAGGGCACAGACACTGAAAATCTCTCCTGTGTCAGTCTGACAGGAAGCTGTCAGATTTCTTCCACTACCTCTGTCATGTATCCAGCAAACAGCTCCTGCAAGCCCTACACGTTGGCAACTGATCTGACCCTTGACACGCCCAATCCTACGTGCCGAGAAGCCACGTGACGGTAAGTTTCCCCCACATGTGTGTCTGAACACCACAGTACGTGAGCAAAGAACAGGAAAGGGTTCTCTCTTCCTAAGCCTACTGCTTTCCTTCCCTACACCGGCACAGGACAGAGAGCAAACAAGCGAAGAGGAAAGATACTGTGACTCTTCCGTCAACAGAAACAGCTGCCCTTGGTTGACTAGGTCTGGCTGACCCAGGGTCACCTTTGGTCCTCTCACCTGTCGGGGCATCGGAGTCACATCCGTTCATTTCCAGGACATAAAATCTTACATTGTCTTTTTCTGGGGAGAGGGGAACCCAGGACTGTTTCAGAGGGACCAGCATGCATCGCTCTCTCTTCATCAAAAGTCAATCAGATCAGCATATTGCAAAACTGCCTGATGCTCTTAACTAAAGGAAGAGAAAGTTCGATGCATTTTGATTGGACGCAACATGTATGTACTTCCCCTCCACGGAGACCAGGCTGTCACGGACACGAGTCACGAGAACAAAGTCTTCACTGTGCTCCCAACGGGCTTCCCAGAAATAAGCGCACCAGTAAAGTGGCCCCTGCCCCTCTCCTCTGTGGCACTATCTGTGAAACGTGCAGCCCGCGTATCTTTTGTGAAAGGTGCTCAATTCTGGCTGGGGGTGCTGTTGTTACCCCTATGTGTCACTCTCCGCCGCGTCCCTGTTGACGTGACCTGCCGCGTCTCAGCACGGCCATCTCGGAGTGACCCATCTCTGCCAGAGATCCCATAATCCTAGCCATTATCTTACTGTAATTCCCTGCTGCTTTTCAGAAAACGCATCACACCCAACTCTGCCAATGTCATCTGCTGCTATAGGGAAGTATTTGGGTTCAAGTTCATTGCTGGACTGGTGCTTCCCACACCTCATGAAGCCCATGTGGTTCAAATCTTTATTTCAAGCTTCAGAATAAAAATAGACCATTATACCCACTTACCAGTTACACTGCCAGCAGGAAACACACTACTACATGTGTTATACACTATCATTTACTCTCAAGACCTCAGACAAGATATTGACTGGAAGGGCAGGCGTGGGCCTAGAAATTAAGACGCCATTTGGGATACCTGCATCTCACGCCACAGTGCCTGGGTTCAAGTCCCTACTCTATTTGCAATACCCACTTCCTACCAACGCACACTCTGGGAAGTGGCAGGGGCTGGCTCAAGTGGCCGACTCGCTGCCACCCACATGGGGGACCAAGAATGAGTTTCAGCCCCTGACTTCTGTATGTCCCAGTCCCAGTCATTGAATGCTTTTAGGGGATGAACCAACAGACTGGAGCTTTGTCTATCTATGTCTTTCAATCTCCCTCCATCTCTCTCTCTCTCTCTCTCTCTGCTTCTCAGAGAAAATAACATTTTTTAAAGATTTATTTATTTGAAAGGCAGAGTTACAGAGAAGCAGAGGCAGAGAGAGAGAGGGAGAGAGAGAGATAGGTCTTCTATCCATTGGTTCACTCCCCAGATGGCCAAATGGCCAGAGCTGCCCTGATCCAAAGCCAGGAGCCAGGAGCTTATTCCAGGTCTCCCATGCGGGTGCAGGGGCCCAAGGACTTGGGCTATTCTCCGCTGCTCTCCCAGGCCACAGCAGAGAGCTGTATAGCAAGAAGGGCAGCCAGGAATCGAACTGGCACCTATATGGGATGCCAGCACTGCAGGCGGCAGTCTTACCAGCTATGCCACAGTGCTGGCCCCGAAAATAATATTTTTAAACATGGACTAGGATCACACTTACAAGGAAGAAATTTAATCTGTTGGATATTAGAATAATATCATTAAGAATGATGAATAGGCCAGCGCTGCAGCTTAATAGGCTAATCCTCCACCCAGCAGCGCCGGCACACCAGGTTCTTGTCCCAGTCGGGGCGCCGGATTCTGTCCCGGTTGCCCCTCTTCCAGGCCAGCTCTCTCCTGTGGCCAGGGAGTGCAGTGGAGGATGGCCCAAGTACTTGGGCTCTGCACCCCATGGGAGACCAGGATAAGTACCTGGCTCCTGCCTTCGGATCAGCGCGGTGCGCCAGCCGCAGTGCGCCAGCCGTGGCGGCCATTTGGAGGGTGAACCAACGGCAAAAGGAAGACCTTTCTCTCTGTCTCTCTCTCTCACTGTCCACTCTGCCTGTCAAAAAAAAAAGATGAATATCAGATTCTTTTTTATTTAAATGTTTAAGGTGTATTCTATTTATTTGAAAGCATTACAGAGAGAGAGATAGACAGACAGACAGACATTTCATCCAGTGATTCACTCCCCAAATGGCTACAACAGCCTGGGCTGGGCCAGGCCTAAGCCAGGAGCCAGGAGCTTCTTTCCAGTCTCTTGTGTGGGTGCAGAGCCCAAGCACTTTGGCCCTCCTCTGCTGCTTTCCCAGGTGCATTAGCAGGGAGCTGGATCAGAAGTGGAGCAGCCGGGATTTGAACCCGCACCCACTTGGGATGCCAACATCACACGCAGAGGCTTTACCCGCTACACCACAGCACCAGCCTCCAGATTCTTTTTTTTTTTTTTACTCTTGGAGTTTTCAAATTGACTTTTAACTTGGGGTAATCCACGCTGGGTTTTTCAAGACTGAGTTGAATCACACTGACTTATTTATGCAAAACCCACTGACAACACGACATCTAAAGCTTCCGACATATTCCCTGTCTGTAGTTTCTCCAAGTGAGAGACGTCAAGGAGCAGCTTTCCTGTGGCGTGCCTCAAAACTAAATGGAAAGAAAGAAAGGTACCAGATGGCGCGGATGGAATCTGAACAGTGATAAGTAATGGCTCCGCTCAGAAACAGGTTTGATCTGAAACATGAAAACAGTCTTACGGTTTCCATGAAAATGAAGGGAAAATGGAGCTGAGGACTGGAGTGAATTGCTGGTTTCCTCCCCCAGGACGCTCTGGGCTGCTCTGAGAGCCATATGGTCTGTTGGAGATAAATGGAATAGAACACGGAAGTTTTTTAACATTTAAAAGTAGTGGCCAATCCTGTTGGAAAATAAGGAATTACTAATAGCCTAAGGCTTGGGGTATAAATAAAAAAATAAAAACAAGCCAAGGTTCCTTACCCCTAAGCAGTGTTGCTTCTCTTTCTTTTCTCAGATCTGTGAAGTACCCCCAAGCATGGGAGGCTGAAATGGCAGAGCGAGCTATTGATGAAAGGGGAGTTGGGTCACAAGCAGCCAGTGAGGTTTCCACACTGGCAGTGGCGTTCTATCACAGAAATACTTCAATAAAATCCACCACTCAAAGACCAGCTCCGAGAAGGTGTCATTAAAATGTAATTTTGCCTGCATTCATTAACGTTTACAGACTTCCTAAATCTTCCTCGGAGACCGAAAACGGTGACAGAGCCGTGGCCTGTGATGAATTAAACGGCAATCAATACTGTTTTGCAAAAATGCAGATGAGAATGCCAATCCTAGGTAGACTCTGAAACTGTGCAAGGCAGCACCCGCATCTCTGCACAGGGAAAGCAAGGCTCTGGGCTCTTTGGCCAACTGGGCTCAGAGAGAATTGGAATAGACACGTTGAGAAGTATCAACAAAGCCCATCAATGGCAGCTTCAAAACACCATCTGATTTTCTGAATTACAAATTTGGACATGAACGTGAGCTGGAAAATTCTGAAGGCTGCCAGATTCTCATTTCAGATGCATGTGTGTGCGCATGCACACACACATACACACACACACATGCTTTTGCATGTCTCAAAGAAAGTGAAATGAAAGGAAAACAGGAATAAGGAAAAAGAAAAAGAAACACTCGACTCTACAGGAATCCACCGACACCATCTGAGAGACCACAGCCAGCAGCTCTGGATACAGTGCCTGTGACCAGGGAGTGACCACCCATTCAGACCTGGTCACAAAATACCCCCCAGTGCAGCCAGCGGGAGCAAGCCCGGGGTTCTCATGCATGTGTAACGTGCATGATAATTAGCGGCAAAGGAACAACTTCCAAGGTCTAGCACCACTCCTTACTGCTCTCCAAACACAGAAAACAGGGGGCCCATGGCCCATGTGGAAGGCAAACCAAGTTCCTGGGTGGGAACCAATCTCACTCAAATCTGACAGCACAGCCTTTGTCCTCCCCTAGTCAGCCCAAAGCCACAAGAAGGCCTGGATGCAAACTTACTGCAAACACTTACTAAGGTCAGAATGGAAACCAGCTTGAGCTGAGAGGAAACTATAAATCACACCTGTTGCAAAACAGGCACAAGACTCCAGGCAACCAGTGGGAAGGAAACCATGACCCACCCACGTTCCCCTGCTCGGCACGAGCAGCTCCTCAAGTGAGGGCCGTGTGTCTCAGGGCCTCTCCCTCTGCCCTGAGGGTGAACAACACTGGCCACAGCTTCCAGGGGAGCACCAGTGACCCTGGAGCTCCTGCAGGCACTGTGGGGAACACAGCAAGCCCTTGGCACATACACTGGGCTCGGGCACCTGCGCTGATCCCGCCCCATCGACGCACATCCAACACACCCAATGCATTCTTCTTGGAGCACTTAATTCAGATGCTCTGATGGCGGGAGAGATCATAGAGATTAGGGCCTCTGTCTCCCTCTTCCAGATGAGCAAATAGAAAAACAGACATCAAAAAGTCACAGTAAAGCAGAGGTGCAGAACACGGTCACGGAAGTAGCTGCCACGCATTGCGCTCTCCTGTGATCATCAGTGTGCGTGTATCATTTCCCTTCGTCCTCACATCCGCAACCCTTAGTGACCACCTTCCGTCTTAGGCAGTGACTGTCATATTTTCACTCAGAGATGAGGAGGGTGAGGCAGGAGGAAGCCCACCGCCTTGCTGAAGGTCCCAGATCTAGGAGACGGCTGCCAGATCCCAGCACCCACTGGATCACCAGTGTGGCACCCATCCCACCCTACAGGGCATCAAATGGTTTATCACGAGGGCAGATGCACGCCTACACGTGCCCAAGGTGTGCTCTGTGGCACAGGACAGAGGCCCGGGTGGCAGGTAAACAGCATCAGCCATTCTGTCCACCGTGGGGTGGAACCTCTCAGCTTTATTAAGCAGCTGCCCATGTGGAAGAAAAGTGATGATAAAACAGGAGGTCGTATCGATTCCCTCTCCGCTGTAATAGAATTCAGTTAAGGAGCAAAGTGAGGCATCATTTTCAGAAACTCTGTCTATTACTGCCTCATCGCTCCTAAAGTCTGTGATTATAACACATTAGCTCTGAGTGACCGAGAGGGCACGGCTTCATGCAAACAGAGGCCATGTCCACGACAAGGAAGATGAAGATTGATTAGAGAATCAGCTCCCCCGGTTCCCTTCTTGATGCGCCTCGGGCTTCATTGAAACAAACTACGGCCGGCGCCGCGGCTCACTAGGCTAATCCTCCTCCTGTGGCGCCGGCACACCGGGTTCTAGTCCCAGTCGGGGTGCCGGATTCTGTCCCGGTTGCCCCTCTTCCAGGCCAGCTCTGTGCTGTGGCCAGGGAGTGCAGTGGAGGATGGCCCAAGTGCTTGGGCTCTGCACCCATATGGGAGACCAGGATAAGTACCTGGCTCCTGGCTTCGGATCAGCGCAGTGCGCTGGCCGCAGCAGCAGCCATTGGAGGGTGAACCAATGGAAAAGGAAGACCTTTCTCTCTGTCTCTCTCTCTCACTGTCCACTCTGCCTGTCAAAAAAAAGAAAAAAGAAACAAACTGTACGTGTGCAGAGAACAGACGCACGCACACACATCAATACGTGTAATACCGCTGCCAGGAGTTGCTCTTCTAACAAGGGGGCTGAGACGCCTGCAGAGGGCAGTCCCTGGAGCAGCGTAGGAACACAGCGCTCCTACACCGAGGAGGGCACCCAGCCCAGCCCACCTCTGACGACCAGATAGACAAGTTCCTGCCGGTGAGAAGCTGGGCAGTTGCTGCACTGGTTAATCTCCGGCATCAACCTGGGCAGGCTTTGGTGCCCGGCTGTTTGGTCAAACTCCGGTTCATGCCGTGCTGTAGATGTGAGTCCATCTATCATCAACTGACTTTAAGTATAGGAAGTGAGCCTCCATAAGGTAGCCAATCAGCTGAGAACCCAGAAGCAGAAGCAGGAACAGTGACGTTGGCTGCAGCTGAGAACTGGAAACAATGCATGGTGAGAAGGCCTACCCGATTTGCTAGGAGAAAAACAGCTGAAATCCTGCCCCATTCTACCTGATGCCTGATCTGATTCTACCTAGGCCCTGAGTTCTGCCTGGGGTCCAAATCTCAGCCGTTCTCTAACCCAGGACCAAGAATTAAAATAGGATTTGACAGAACCCAGAAAACCAATGAGAGTATGTAAATGAGGGCTGCGTATGAAATTCACTCCTACAAGACAGAAGAGGAGGTGGAACACTTTCTTTTACCCCATAATAGAAAAAAATAATTTAGAGGCTGGAGCTGTGGTGTGGTGGGCCAAGCCTCCACCTGTGACACCAGCATCCCATGTGGATGCCGGTTCTAGTCTCAGCTGCTCCACTTCCGATCCAGCTCTCAGCTGTGGCCTGGGAAGGCAGTGGAAAGATGGGCCATGTGCTTGGGCCCCTGGACCCACATGGGAGACCCAGAAGAAGCTCCTGGCTCCTGGCTTCTGATGGGCCCAGCTCCAGCCATTGCAGCCATTTGAGGAGTAATAAGTAGATGGAAGACTCTCTCTCTCTCTCTCTCTCTCTGTCTGCCTCTGCCTCTCTGTAATTCTGCCTTTCAAATAAATAAATAAGCTCTTTAAAAAGAGAGAAAAAATTAATTTAAAAAATAGGTGCAGGATGAGGTACACCAGAGTAGGGTCTGTTCTTGTCTGCTCCAAGGCGGAGCACGGTGCCAGTCCTACAAGCCACTCCGGCTGCCTTTTCAATAATTTTTGTCCTCACAAAGAAAACCGCAAAGCAGGAAAACTAAAATTGCCCATAACCTCACCAATCTGAGGGAATTGTGGCCAGCATTTTGGTGTGTTTCTGTACACGGATGACATCACATCATTGGTATAGTTTTAGAGCTTCCTTTTTCATTTAACATCATTCCACCAAGACTGTCTTATGTTCCTAGAAAACTCATCATAAATATGCTACCTCAATACAAAACTATTCTGTGCGCATCCACCACCTGTATGTGGTGCCACCTGGTGCCAAGGCTGTGTTACTGCAAGAGACACAGCTGTGGTGGCATCATGGTTGGGGAGCTGCACTTTACAAACTGTAACTGATCAAATGAATCGATCTGAGGGCACCTGGCTAGCTGGTAACAAACGGAATTTGCACCAAGCCTTCTGCATCCTTGTTCTGGCTATTTCATTTATTAAGCCATAGTATTCTCATAAAACTGCTCTGTTACTGCAGAATCCAGTCTCTGATCCAACGTGCTTTGGATGTATTACCTACACTTCCCGGGGACATACAAGCAAGGGGCTGTCCTTGAGTCCGGTCCCTGAGCTCCCTGCTCAGTCCAGGGGCTTTGTCAAAGTCAAGAGCATGGACACATGGCATCGGAAACTTCTCTTAATACTCTGAGCCGCTCAGTTTCTCCAAGAAGGGTCATGTTCAAGTCAGAACCAAAGCACATTCTGGTAGATCCATAGACTGCTGGACTCTCTCTCACACACACACACACACACACACACACACAGAGAGAGAGAGACCATGTGGCTGTGAGCCCACTGTTAAGGCTTCTCCTTGTCACAAACTCTTGGGATGGATCTTGTCTGAAGTCAGGCCAACCCGATGTCCAGCAACCACCATGCCCCCGTCACTGTCCTGCCATCAGCCTCCTAACTCACCGTCTGCCCCTCAGCAGTTTCTGCCTCCCACCCACTCTCCACCAGCTCTAACACTGCGTCCTCATCCTCAACTCTCACAGACTCCGGGGCCACCTGGTTCCCACCCTGTCTCACCCCTCCATGGACACCCGTTTGCCCCTGCAACCCCTACTCAAATCAGCCCCCCAAGCAGCTGGGCCCTGTCCTGGAGGAGACTCCAGCCCAGACCACCTGCATACAAATGTGTGGGAAGATGAAGTTAAACTCACAGTTTCTGATTTTTCACTAAATTCACAGCTTTTTAAAAAAAAAACTTAAATGTTAATTTAAATTCAAATAGACAAAGGCGTAGCTTTCTCTAATACACCATGGCTTATGAGCTAATGGGGTTTGAAATGTCAAGTCCAAATCTCCAAACGAAAGCAACCATTTGGAAGAAAGATGAGTGAGGAGAAGAAATACGAAGGCTGAAGACAAGCGATATCCCCACACCTAACCAGCTCCCACGTTGAGACAACACGTGGTAAAAATACTCGCTTGTGTAACACTCGATTTTCTCAAACAGCAATGCTTTGGGAGGGACCCAGCAGGTGAGGGAGCCCAGCAGAACTCGAGTGGCCTGAAGAATGCAGTGAACAGACTAAGAGATGGAGCCAGGTGAGAGCAGTCCCTGCCCTGTGCTAGGAGGGGCTGTGGTCTCACACCCAGAAGAGGGCTGTGCCAGTGCAGGTCTATGTTTTATGTGGATCTGTGAGGGTGAGAATGACTATGAGCAAATCCATGAAAATATGCAAAAGGTCGTGCATAGGTGGCTCTGCGTGAGCTCGGCTCTCTTGGGATGGACTCAGGCTCAGAGAGTGAAGGTCACTCTATTAGAACGTTTGCTTTTTGTACTTAAACAGTTCAGGAGCGCAGGATACTACAAGAGACACACTGTGGCTATGAGATCATGACGCCTGTAAGACCCACTCAAGCATCTCACAGAGCTGATACTATGTATATCTGGCCCACAACCCATCTTACAAGAGCACAGCCAGAATAAACCTCTGGAGCATCAGATGGTGTCTAAAATTCATCTTGGACTTGAACCTAACCCTAGGGAGGCTGGACAACTAGAACCACTACAGAGCATCTAACCCAACAGGTGGGAAAAGTTTAGCTTGAGAAAAACAAGTTGGAATTCTCGGTCTTTAGTAGCTGTGTGGTTGCAAACAAGCCAGATCGAATCACATTTCCGTCTCAGTTTTCCATCATAATCAGAAAATGGGAACCAAGCTGACTTCAATGCAGGGAAAACACTGGGGCATCAAAGGAGGGGCTTCCCCAAAGGGTTCCACCATGACCCGTGATCTGCCTCGATGCTGACACCACTCTTGGGACCAGCAGCCCCCAGGACCCTGCATCTCTGTCCACCTGAGCAAGGCAAAGGGTCTTCCTCAGGATTCTCAGAGTCCTGTAATTCTCTGACGGGACTGGCCCTGCTCTCCTGATCCCTCCTGAACCTATCTCTGGAGCCGGGGCCCTGGAATGCTCTGATTGGCTCCAGGACAGAAAGGGAGGGCCAGGGTCACCACATGGACCTTGGATGGCTGTGCAGAAGAGAAAATGGGTCAGCAGAGACCATCACTAATGAACTCTGCAGAGACCTCAAGGAAGCCACCCACGGGAGGACTAGGAGTGACATGAGGACAGGGGTTTTCATGGTCAAAAACACACAGTGGACATCCAGTAATCACAAAAGTGTTCCCTAAATGAGCACCCAAGTTTGTCAAGCAGCAAACTCCTTACAGCAGACTTCAAAAGTGTCACTTACGAATCTCTGGTCTCTACATCACCTTCAGACATGCTGGAGAGAGAGGTTCCAAGCTCTGGCCCAGCCCACCTCTGCCTGGTGAAGGTGAAAATTTCCCGAATGCCAAGCGTATCAGCTAAGACGATGTATTTGAAGGCTTCCTGGAATATGTTTAAATTGTTATGCCAACAGACCACAGCTGTTGGAACGAAAGCAATGACTCATAGGGTTAAAAACACAAACCAAAGTTTGCCTATTCATTGAAATTTTGAAATTTATGGGAAAAGCTGTTTAAAGATGTTTATTTTCTCATTAATGTCTGTAGGATCTATAGCTATATCTGGGTTTTTTTAAGGATTTATATATTTATTTGAAAGGCAAAGTTATAGAGAGGCAGAGGCAGAGGCAGAGAGAGAGAGAGAGAGAGAGAGAGAGAGAGAGAATCTTCCATCCACCAGTTCACTGCCCAGATGGCTTAATAGCCAGAACTGTGTTGATCCGAAGCCAGGAGCTAGGAGATTCTTCTGGGTCTCCCACGTGGGTGCAGGGGCCCAAGGACTTGGGCCATCTTCCACTGCTTTCCAAGGCCATAGCAGAGAGCTGGATTAGAAGTGGAGCAGCCGGGAGTCAAACCAGTGCCCATATGAGATGCCAGCACTACAGGCGGCAGCTTTATCCGCTACACCACAGTGCCAGCCCCTAAATCTAGTTTTTATTACTAATATTGGTGATTGGTCCCTCCCTCTTTTTTTCTTGACCAACATTGTCAGATATTTTGATTAAAATCTTTTTAAAGAATCAATGATTGGCTTTGTTCATTCTTTCTCCTGTACATTTGTTTCCATTACATTCCATTGCTTTTAAAAAGCTATTTATTCCTCTTCCTATTTGAGTTCAATTTCCTGTCCTTTTTCTAAATTCTTGAGATGACTACTTAAGATTATTTATTTTCAACTTTTCTTCTTTTGTAACAAAAACATGTGAGACTAAAATTTCCACCTAACCATAGCTTTGGTTGGCTCCCACATGTTGTTAAATATTGTGTGTTCATTAACATTCAGATCAAAATATTGTCAATTTCTACTGGGATTTCTTCTTTGACATATGGAGTATTTCAAAGAGTACTAGTCAGTTTCCAAACAACTAGGTTATCTTTTTTCATTGATTTTTATCTTAATTCCTTGGCCATGGAAATACTTTGATTTCAAATCCTAGAAATATGTTAAGATTTGCTCTATCATATCAAAAATAGTTGTTCTGATAAATTTTCCATGTGAATTTGAAAGGAGCTTATGTCCTACTTTGCAGGTTCAGCATGTTGGTCTAGAAGTTGGGCCAAGCTTAGCAATCTTGTGTCCAGTTCTTTGCCATCTTTGCTGTTCTGAGTTTTTTAAATTGGACTGTTTGTTCTATTACTTAGAGCTGTGGTAAGGGTTTCAGCAATGGGAGTGCATTTTTCTTTCCCTTTATTTCCCTCAATTTTTGCTTTGCTTTGAAATTGTATTACCGGGTGCATCGAATGTTTAACAACTGTGAGTTCCTAACACACGGTCTTTTTGATGATGATGATGATGATGTCCCTCTTTACCTCTAAAAATGCTCTGTGCCTTAAAATCAACTTTGTGTTCGTCTAGATCCACCAGCTCTCCAGGTTAATATTCTCATGGTACCCTCTGCCAGCAGCCTTTAACTTGCAACACTGTGCATGATCCCTTATAAGTAGCATATAATATGGTTTGTTTTTTAATGACAATCTTTCATTTTCAATTAGAATATTTAGTCCACCATTTTCAATGCAATTACTAACACTGGAGTATAATCTACCTTCTTATATTGTTTTTTCTTTTGTCCCCATTTTATATTTCTTTTTTCTGTATTACCATCTTTATGTTTATTATTCCTTTTTATTGCCTTTCTTGGCTTGTCAGCTATTCTTTTCATTGTCAGCCTCTACTATAACATGGATGGATCCTTGGCTTGCACCATGGAACACACATCATCATACCCCAAACGGCATCAGAAACATTGAACATCTGCGTGCAGAGGATGAAACTGGACCCTCGTTTTACACTACCAAAAAACACCTCAAAATAGATTAAAGACTTAAACATAAGACCTGAAACTATACACTTCCTACAAGAAAACATAGGAAGAAATCCTCATGACTTTGATCTTGGTAATGATTTTTTTTGTATAGGGCACCAAAACCACAACCAATTTCGGCAGCGACAGAACACAACAAAAGTAGAAATAGTCAAGTGATACTACATCAGACTACAAGGTTTCTGCACAGCAAGGGGAATAATCGACAGACTGAAAAGGCAACCTACAGAAGGGGAGAAAATCTTTGTAAACCATGTATCTGATAAGAGGATTAATATCCAAAATATATAAAGAACTCCCAGGACTCAATAGCAAAAAAAATTATCCGATCAAAAAGAGTCTGGACAGAAGGGCAAGAATTCATGATTCCACTTATATGAGGCGCCTGACATAGTCAAACCCACAGAAGCAGAGAGAATGGGGGTTGCCACTGGCCACGGGGCAGGGGTTTAGAAGGACAAGTTGCTAATCGATGGGTATAAAACGTCCATTATGTGAGATGAGAAAGTTCTAGGGCTCTGTTGCACATCATGCCTGTAGTAACCAACACTGTATTGGATACTTAAAAATACGTTAAGAGGGCAAATCTCCTTGCTGTATTCTGATTGCTATTTTAAAAACGGACCCTGAGTTATCCCAGCGTAGCAAACATCACCCCATGGCAGATCATGCCGAACCCTAGAAAAGGAACGTCTCGCCTCCTGAGCGCCCAGGTTTCTGCTTCTTTACCCACCCCCGGCTCGCCACGCCTTCCTGCATTTCCCTGTGTGCACGTGCGATTATTGTTCTTAGAAAAACTCCCTTGAGGGGGAGCCGACCACGGATGGAGTCCTCGGGTTCCGTTTGTCTGGATCTCTCCGAGCAGCACTTCCAGCCGGGGCAGGAACGTTCCCCCACCTCCTCAGAGGGGCCTCCACAGCCGCTTCTGTTTCCCAAGACTCCTGCTGAACCCGCTGGTGCCCAGCAGCACGTGCCCTTAGGCTGGCTGCCGTCCAGATCTGCTCCTCGGCTTCGGTTTTGACCAGTTTCACAGTGATGTGCGCAGGTGTGATTCTCTGTATTCATTACGTGAGGCTGAACTATACAAAACCCCCAATATTCAACCCCTTTCATCTACCAAATAGCAACACAATAGCTCTTTTCAAAATCCGAGGTTTGGTGTCTGTCTTCAGGTTTTTAAAAATTTTTTATTTATATAAAAGGAACATGTTTCATATATTTCATATACAGTTTTAAGAGCATGATACTTCCCACCTTACCCTCCCTCCCTCCCTCCCACCCTCCCACCACCTTCCTTATTTTTCCTATAATTTTGATAAAGTCATACTTTTCAAATAACTTCATAATGACAAGCTTAACCCACCACTAAATAAAGAATTCAACAAGTAAGCTGAAAAACCACTGTTCTTCAGGAGTATTGACAATGGCTGTAAGGGATGATGAAATATCAAAACGTCCATTCTGTTCATATACATTCCATTTTTTTTTACTCTGTAGAATAGTCACCACAAATCAGGGAAAACATATGAGCGTTATCTTTGGGGACTGGCTTACTTCACTAAGCATAATGGCCTCCAACTGCATCCATTTTGTTGGGAAAGATAAAATTTCATTCTTATTTTTACAGCTGGGTGGCATTGTACCATGTATATATACCACAATCTCTTTATCATCAGTTGATGGACATCGGGTTGGCTCCGTATCTGTGCTATTGTGAGTTGAACTGCTACAATCATGGGAGTACAAATGCCATTTTCACATACTGATTTCATTTCCTTTGGGTAGATCCCCAGAAGAGGAGCAGGTGGGTGATACGGTAGATCTATCTTCAGACGTCTGAGGACTCCATACTGTCTTCCATAGTGCTTGTACTAGCTTGCACGCCCACCAACAGTGTATTAGGATACCCTTTTCCCCACATCCTCGCCAGCGCGCTACTTTGTTTCGGATGACAGTCCTTCTAACTGGGTAGAGGTGAAACTTCACGGTGGTTTTCACTTGCATTTCCCTGGTGTCCAGTGATCCTGAGCGTTTTTCACATGTCAGTTGACCATCTGTATTTTATCCTTGGAAAAATGCCTGTTCATGTCCTTAGCCCATTTCTAAACTGGATTATTTGTTTTGCTATTATTGATTTTTCTTGGGCTCCTTATATATTCTGCACATCGATCCTTTGTCCGACCTATAATTTGCAAATATTTTCTTTCATACTGTTGGTTGCCTCTTCAGTGAGTGCTTACTTTGCTGTCAGAAGCTTCTTTTAGTTCGATGTAATCACATTCATCTTTTTTTGCCTTTATTGCCTGCGCTTCTGGAGTCTTATCCAAGAAGTCCTTGCCTGCATCACTGTCCTGCAATGATTATCCTGTGTTTTCCTCTAATAATTTGATGGTTTTAGGTCTGATCGATTATGAGTCGATTTTTGCATAAGGTGTAAGGTAGGGGTCTTGTTTCATACTTCTGCCTTAAGAGATCCAGTTTCCCCAACACCATTTGCTGAGACTTGCTTTTCTCCAGGGAGTGATTTTAGCTCTTTTGTCAAAGATTATTTGGTTGTAGATGCACAGATTAATTTCTGGGGCTTCTGTTCCATTGGTCTGCGTGTCTACTCCTGTGCCAGTACCAGGCTGTTTTGATTATAACTGCCCTGTAGCATACCTTTAATACGTCTTGAAATCTGGTATGGTGATGCCTCCAGCTTTATTTTTGTTGTTTAGTGTTGTTTTAGCTATTCAGGGTCTCTAAATCTAGGGAGCGGAGTAGTGGCATAGCAGGCACAGCCACCACCTACAGCAGCACTGGAATCCCAGAGCCGGTTTGAGTCCCAGCTGTTCCACTACTGATCCAGCTCCCTGCTAATGGCCTGGGAAAGCAGCAGATGGTGGATGAGGTGCTTGGGTCCCTGCCCTTGGAAGACCCAGATGTAGCTCCTGACTCCTGGCTTCTGCCTGGCCCAGCCTTAGCCATTGCAGCCATTTGGGGAGTGAACCAGTAATGGAAGATCCCCACCAATTCTTTCAAATAAATAAATAAATCTTTAAAAAAAGATAAAAAAAGAAATCTCAGGCATTGTTCCCTCAACTACTACTTCTGCACTGTTTTCTCTCTCCTATTCTGGGACTCCAATTATATGCATGAGGGGGTTGAAATAGTGGAAAAACATAATCAAAAGATAATGTTTCTGTTTCCTGCTAATGTGCACCCTGCGAGGCAGCAGGTGATGGCTCAAGTACTTAGGTCCCTGCAGCCCACGCTGGAGAGTCAAATTATGTTTCTGTCTCCTGGCTTTGACTTCAGCTAGCCTTAGCTGTTGCACACCTCTGGGGAGTGAACCAGTGAATGGAGAACCCGCTCTCTCACTTCTCTCAAAAAATTTTTTTTAAATTTTCCTGATAATGCACTATTTCCACAAACTTCTTGAGGCCCCTCATAGAGTAGACCTCTTCAATATATCTCATGTGAGTCACGTACCCTTTTCTATAATTATTATAAATTCTGCTCTGTTCGCCTGGATATTTCCCACCAACCTACTTCCAGTTCACTAATCTTCTCTTGCTCCATACCCTATCTTTTATGATATGCAAATATGAAATTCCTAAATTCAGTTCTAGTACTTCTACTAGATGACTTTATTTATAGAATTCATTACCTTGGTGACATTTTATATCTCGTCATCTATTTTCTTACACAAGTAAGTCACAGCTATTTTTAAAGTCCTGTGTGACAAGTATGATAACCATCTGTGGGCATACTTCTATTATCTGCTTTCGTGCCTTAGACTTGTCTCTTGACAACTGAAGACTGGACATTACGTAGGAAACTGCAGAGGATCCAGGTGATGTGATATTTCTCCCTTCCTTTTCTGCTAGGCAGCCAGACTGGCATGGACCTAAGGCCTCAACCAACGAGACAGAGTTGCCATTCTTGTAAGGGTCAGTCTCCCTTTCGTTCTTCCCCACACCCAGGGTGTAACTCATCAGGGTTGAGATCTGCAGCGTAAGTTCTGTCCCCTCTCTCTTAAAAGTTTCTGAATTCCAGGGAGCAGCGTTGTGGTGCAGTGGCTTAAGCCACCCCCTTGTGACAACCACATCCCACATTACAGTGCCAGTTCAAATCCCAGCCACTCTGCTTGCAATTCAGCCTCCTGCTAATGTCTCTGGGAAGGCAGGAGAAGATGGCCCAAGTACTTGGGTCCCTGCCCCCTTGGGGAGACCAGGATGGAGTTCCTGGCTCTTGACTTCGGAGCTGTTGTGGCCATTTGGGGAGTGAACCAGTAGACACAAGATATGTCTCTGTGTGTGTGTCTCTCCCTCTCTGTCACTCTTTCAAATAAGTAAATATTTTTTAAGATCCTGAATTCCCATTTTACCTCTTCATTATCATGAGAATGCCAAAAATTCTGCTCTGTTTCCCCATGCTTTCTGATCAGCCACTATCCATGTGATTCAAGAATTAGTCAAACACCTCCAGGGAGAAGCCACAGGGGCTAACCTCTTCTCCGTACTTATTTTCTCTTTGGATCTAGAACCCTGCTGTTCTGGAAACTCTAGCCCCCATGAGACTGCAAACTGCTCTGCTGGACTCTGCCTCCTTCCTACACCCCTGCCCAGTGTCCCAAGCTCTTCCGCAAGACTCATAGATGCCCCAAGAGAGAGCAGGCTGCAAGCACCTTCTCCCCAGAGCCTCCGCGCTGGACCTCAGCCTCTGAACCGCAGGGGCTGCAGCAGCTCCCAGAGCCGCTGGCCGGATGTCCCACGTGTCTCATCCCTGTGCACAGGGAACCTGGTCAACCACAAAATACAACATCGTCATCGCCGAGAGGAGACGCCTGCAACTCACTCCTGGCCCTTGGAAACTGCCAAATACAAACACATGCTATGTGAAACATACTTTGAAACCCTGGCTAAGCCGGGTGCTCCTCTGGTCAAGGTAGGGTTTAGCAGAACTTCCGCCATGAATAACTTTGTGACCCGCTAAAGCCTTAGACTCTTTTTACAGGGAGTTTGAGCTAAGAATAATGTTTACATTTTTAAAGGGAAAGAGGAGGAGAGATAGAGGAGTGGCAGCTGTAGCAGTAACTTTGTGTATGCTTCAAAGCCAAAAATATTTATCACCTGTCCTTTTGCAGAAAAAGTTTGCCAATCTCTATTTCCGATCATTTTGCATTATTTTCAGTATCAGGTTTGAGTGTGTGTTGGTACAGAGATTTTATACTAAATATGCATAGGAGGGGCCAGTGCTGTGGCGCAGTGGATTAAAGCCTTGGCCTGAAGCGCCAGCATCCCATATGGGCGCCGGTTCTAGTCCCGCCTGCTCCTCTTCTGATCCAGCTCTCTGTTATGACCTGGGAAAGCACTAAAAGATGGCCCAAATCTTTGGGCCCCTGCACCCACTTGGGAGACCCAGAGGAAGCTCCTGGCTTCGGATTGGCACAGCTCCAGCTATTGCAGCCATCTGGGGAGTGAACCAGTGGATGGAAGACCTGTTTCTTTGTCTCTACCTCTCTCTGTAACTCTATCATTCAAATAAATAAAATAAATCTTAAAAAAATAATAAATATGCATTGAGGGGCCGACACCGTGGCGCAGTAGGTTAATCCTCCACCTGTGGCGCCAGCATCCTATAAGGACATCGGTTCAAGTCCCAGCTGCCCCTCTTTCAATCCAGCTCTGCTATGGCCTGGGAAAGTAGTGGAAGATGGTCCAAGTGCTTGGGCCCCTGCACTCATGTGGGAGATGGGAAGAAACACTTGGCCCCTGGCTTCGGATCAGCACAGTTCTGGACTTTGTGGCCATCTGGGGAGTGAACCAATGGAAGGAAGACCTTTCTCTCTGTCGCTCCCTCTCACTATCTGTAACTCTACCTCTCAAATAAATAAATAAAATCTTTAAAAATAAATAAATAAATAAGCATTGAAAAATGTGGAAAGTATAGGACTTAGACACCACTCCGTATTAGTTGTACATTATGCCTTGGAAAGACATCTGTAGAAACCCCTGGGAACATTTTAATTGACAGGTTGTGAGATAGAGCAAGCTCCCATCTGCTGATCCACTCCCAAAATGCCCACAAACGCCAGCGCTGAGTCAAGGCCAGAGCCAGGAGCCAGGAATTCAACCCAGGTCTCCCACGAGGGTGGCAAGGATCCAACTACTTGAGCCATCACCACTGCCTCCCGCGGTCTGCATTGGCAGGATGCTGGACCCAGGAACTGGACTCAGTGAGATGAGGCCGACACCTACCCAAGAGCCTGTTTAAAGGATGTAGCCCCCAGTGCCCACAGGGAGGCGAGCTCTTCTAGAATACTGGGTCCTGGGAGTGCCCAGGTTGACTGCACCCACGGAGGAGAAGCCCACAGAGGAGCTGGGTTCGGGCTCTCTGAGGCCATGCTGGGCCCCACCTGCACTTCATTGTGTCACTTAGGGAAGAGTTCCGTTTCTGTGTGCTCACAGGGGTCCTGCCAGGCCCGGCCTCTCACCCAGTGTGTGCTCACCTTGGAGGACAATTCTTGCAAACTCAGCTGTAGGGACAAAGAATGATGCCTCAAACGCACCAGAAAGGCGTGGCTGGCCAGCATCCAAAAAGGTAGAGACCCGTGCTCCACAACTGTCCTCTTGTGGGCAGAGACCCCTTGATCATATCTCTATCCCCACGAGCTGGACGGAAGCTGTCTGCAGGGACAGAATCAGAGGCCTCGGCTCACTGTGCCCTGGTACCTTTGGGATTCTAGCACCACCAGCCAGGCTGGTAGCACCACGCTGACCACAGTGATGTGTTCTCCGGCCACCCAGCACGGTGACAACACTGAGAGCAGTGGATTCCCACAGCACGAGCTGGGAATGCCAAGACATGGTGACTACAGGGGCTAAAACCAAGACCATCAAAACCCACAGCACCGAGGCCGGTGCTGTGGTGTAGAGGGTAAAGCCGCTGCCTGCTACACCAGCATCCCATACAGGTGCCACTATATGTCCCGGCTGCTCCGCTTCTGATCCAGCTCCTTGCTAATGCTCCTGGGAAAGCAGTAGAAGACGGCCCAAGTCCTTGGGCCCCTGCACCCATGTGTGAGACCCAGAAGAAGCTCCTGGCTCCTGGCTTCAGATCAGCCCAGCTCCAGCCCATTGTGGCCATTTGGGGAGTGAACCAGCAGCCGGAAGATTCTCTCTCTCTCTCTCTCTTTCTCTTTCTCTCTCTTTCTTTCTCTCTCTCGTTCTCTATCCCTCTCCCTCTCCCTTTGAAACTCTTTCAAATCAATAAATAAATCTTAAAAAAAAAAAAAAGCCAAGACATTTTCCACCCAGCCCTCTCCACACACAAACATGCAGTGGCTTAGAAGTGAACAGCTATTCATAGTTGTCATTTGAATAATGAAGAAATGCTGAGACCTAAGTTGTCCCCCTAGAGGGCTGGCTTGATAAATAATGGCACATTCCATGATCTGTCTATGGGACACTGTCTGTCTGTACCCACCAGTGGGAGAATGGCAGCCAACAGCCCTAAGAACGTCTGTGTTTTGGTATGCAACAAGAGAGGTCTGTAAAATTAGAGGATTCCATTTTTGTCCTGCGTTCATGTATGTGTGCAGGAGTTCAGAAAAGCATCTGAAAGGATACTGACCCAAACACTTTTCACAGTGAATATTTGGGGTTTTAGTACAATCAAGGGGTGATTTTGGTTTTGTTTCTTATGTGTTTCCTTTGTTTCAAATCATTCCTTTCTTTCAATATGTTTCCTTTTTTAAAAAAATTGTGTAGATGCTTTAATTACAGTAATGGAAGACATACATTTGAAAAGAGCATGTGTCGCTCCCCCTCTTCGTGGAGGAACGACACAAGACCCTGCGCTGTTCTTTCGTCTGCTCGGCCCTCCCTGGGTTTGCTGCTGGTTCTTCCGGGGTTGGCTACTGTCCCTTCCACCTCCGTGGAAGGGCGGTTCCCCCTGGCCACCTTCCCCACTTCCGCAGGGGAGCGGCACACCGCCGGCCGGCTTTCTCGGGGGCTGCACAGGTGTTCCCCTTAGATGTTCCCCCTTAGATGTTCCTGGTGCATGCCGCCTCTCTCCTTCTTTATAGTCCTCCTCCGCCAATCCTAACTCGGCTGCCCACACGCCGAGTACGCTGCTCTCCTCCAATCAGGAGCAAGTCCTACAGTTTATTGGCTGAACTGGAGGCAGCTGTGTAGAAGCTGTTTTCTTCTCTCCCAGCGCCATATTGTGGGAGAGCAGATGCATAGAATAAGTCTTAATTCCAGTAACTTAGTCTAGTCCGAGTTGCTCCCCACAAGCATGGAAGGGCATTTATTATCTTATCAGAAAATAAAATATACATTTCTCATTTTGGGAGAATTAAAACAGATTCCTCTACTTCCACCCTCCTTACAGGAAACATGAAGAGGAGAGACAGACCCGAAACAAACAACTGTGTTTAGAGTTGTTTTGTTGTTGTTTTAAAGACTTATTTTACATGTTGGGAAGGCACAGTTCAGAGACAGAGAGGGAGAGACAGAGAGAGGTTTTCCATCTGCCGGTTCACTCTCTAAATGGCCACAAAGGCCAGGGCTGGGCCACGCTGAAGCCAGAAGCTTCTTCTGCGTCTCCTATGTGGGTGCAGGGGCCTGAGCACTTGAGCCATCTTCTACTGCTTTCCCAGGTGCATCAGCAGGGAGCTGGATCTGAAGTAGAGCAGCAGGGACTAAAACTGGTGCCCATATGGGATGCCGGCATTGCAGGCAGCGGTTTAACCCACTACTCCACAATGCTGACCCCAAATGATGGCTTTTATTAGCTCTTTTATAAGTTAAAAGAGGGGCTGCTGTGGTGTAGCGGGTAAAGCCACCGCTTGCAGTGCTGGAATCCCATATGGGCACCGGTGTGAGTCCAGGCTGTTCCACTTCCAATCCAGCTCTCTGCTATAGCCTAGGAGAGCAGAGGGAGATAGCCCAAGTCCTTGGGCCCCTTTACCCAGGTGGTAGACCCGAAAGAAGCTCCTGGCCCCTGGCTTCAGATAGGCACAGCTCTGGCCATTGCAGCCAATTAGGGAGTAAACCAGCAGATGGAAGACCTCTCTCTCTCTGTGTAACTCTGCCTTTCAAATAAATAAATAAATCTTTAAGGGGGCTGGCACTGTGGCACAGCAGGTTAAGGCCCTGGCCTGAAGCGTTGGCATCCCATATGAGCGCCAGCTCTAGTCCCAGCTGCTCCTCTTCCAATCCAGCTCTCTGCTATGGCCTGGGAAAGCAGCAGAAGATGGCCCAAGGCCTTGGGACCCTGCACCCACGTGGGAGACCCAGAAGAAGCTCCTGGATCTTGGCTTCAGATCGGCGCAGCTCCGGCCGTTGCAGCCATCGGAGGAGTGAACTAGTGGATGGAAGACCTCTCTCTGGTCTCTACCTCTCTCCGTAACTCTGCCTTTCAAATAAATAAAATAAATCTTAAAAAGAAAAAATAAAGATCCCAGCCACAGTGGCAGAATACTCTAAAAAAAAAAGAAAGAAAAGAAAAATAGATAAATAAATAAATAAATCTTTAAGAAAAAAAATCTGTAGAAACCTAAAATGCCAAAGCCTCTGACCTAGGATGATAATGTACCAGAGACACCTGCTCCGCAACTTAAGGATCTCATTTTGAAACAGATCTTTTGTTCTGTTTAAGCCAGAATGCTTTTCAGTGCTGTCAAAAAGCAGGAGAGGAACCACATCTTCCCACCAGGTGGACAGCAAGCCCTGGGAGGAGCAGCTCCCTGGGCCCGGGAGGAGCTGTGCAAGCTGCGGAACCCGCCTCTGCCTTCACCACCAGCCACACTGCCAGGTCTCTGCAGCTTCTCACCTCCAGCCCGAGTCTCCCCTAACCCAGGGGTCGGCTTGTCTCAAAGGGATAAGTGAGTTTAACTTCTTGGCAAAGAATAAAATGAATCCATGGAGAATTAATGAGATCTTTTTCCCCACTAAGTCTTTAAGAACTATGTCCCATGCCCTACCCCCCAGCCGGCCAATCCCATTATAGAGCTGTTAAATTTCATTATGTCGCTGTGCACCTGTGCTGCCTCCAGCCGCCAGGCACTGAGCAGTGAGAGGAAGGGAGGAGGAGCTACTGGGAAGAGCAATGCCTCTGCGAATTCCTCCTGCCAGACGCCAGCGGCCACGGCAGCCGAAACGAGCCACCCCCTCCCTACTACAGGACGCGCGGAGCTGCAGCAGAGACCCCGCCCACGGCCCACGGCCACCGAGCGGACCACGAGGAGCTTGTTTTACTGTGTGAGCCTCTGTGGGGGTCTTCGTTCTGGGTGACTGACATCGGAGCAGCTGGGCAGCCGGGAGTCACCCAAGTGTCACCTGGGGTGGGGGGAGAGGGGTGTGTGTGACACCTGCCCTGGTGTCATGCCTGTCTCCTCCCACAATTCCAACAGCACCTTCTCTTACTCTCGGAAGTGCCCCAGCTGGGACTGCTGCCTCTTCTCACAGCAGTGCTGGGAGAAGCTGTGGCCACCAGCCCCTCGGGGCAGCGCTGGGACCTCAGCACCAACCTGGAAGGGCAAGCTCAGAGTCCAGGGGATGAGGTCTTGGCGGGGAGGGGCCATTCCCTCCCCTGTCCCCTAATTCTAGTCCAGTCCCTAGCAAGCTCAGCAACACTGGTACCTGAGCCAGCCCCTGGCTGCGATGGAGCCCCCATCCCCCGACCAGCCCAACCTAGCTAGAGCTTCAACCGCTATGACAACAAGGTCAACCCAACACCTGCTTGTTTTTTAATCTTTTATTTATTTATTTATTTTTGACAGGCAGAGTGGACAGTGAGAGAGAGAGACAGAGAGAAAGGTCTTCCTTTGCCGTAGGTTCACCCCTCAATGGCCGCTGCGGCCGGCGCACGGCACTGATCCAAAGCCAGGAGCCAGGTGCTTCTCCTGGTCTCCCATGGGGTGCAGGGCCCAAGCACTTGGGCCATCCTCCACTGCACTCCCGGGCCACAGCAGAGAGCTGGACTGGAAGAGGGGCAACCGGGACAGAATCCGGTGCCCCGACCGGGACTAGAACCCGGTGTGCCGGCGCCGCAAGGCGGAGGATTAGCCTAGTGAGCCGCAGCGCCGGCCTGAGACGAACATTCTTAACAATGCAGACAACCAACAAGTACTTGCCAATGGAACATCTCAGAAAACTCACTGCTGGATCTTCGTAGCCCCCAACCTTTTCCCTGCTTCTCGTCCCCAGTTCTCCCTGGTGGCCCAGCCATACCCGCGTGGAAGTCAGCTCTCACTCCACCTGCTATTCAGGAGCCCGGGAAAGCCTCCTTGCTTACCTGCTCTGAAAACTCACACCCCAGACTCACCACTTCCTACTGCAAAGGTTGACGGATTCAAAATGGAGTCGCTGATGCCAACCCCTAACAAAGCCGGCAGATTGGGAAGGAAGTGATCTGGTGTACGCATGCCTCAGGACCAGGGCCACCACAAGGGATCTGCACAAAGGCCCTGCAACTCTATGCAGAAAATACTTCTGGGAGGAGCTCTGCCCGGCACCTGCCCGTCCAACCTCAGCTGGTGTGACCCTTGCTGCTAATCCTTTTGAACCAGGATTACTGTTTTAAGATGACTTACATAATCATCCTCATTTTTTCTTTAAAAACTTCCCCTTGCCTTAACCTCCTTGAATAGGTCATAGCTTATTTTAGCACACAGAGTCCCTACTCCCAAACCTATCGATCTTCAGAGAATTTTTCTAGATGTTATTGAGGTTGATAGAACCCATTTTCTTCTATCTGACTTCCCGCCCTGCATCCTCTCCTAGCAGATCCATCACGCTGAGCCAGAACACTCTGTCTCACCCAGCACTGGAGCCTCCCGTAGCAGGTGCAATGGTGCCACCTGCCACCCTGACCCATCTCAGCAAGGGCTAGGGCAGGTGAATTCTCACACCACACCACACTGGCAGATGTCTCCACACTGGGCATTCCCCAGCCTCAGGGCTCTCTCCCCAGAGGCAAGCAACAAGGGAGAATGGAAGAGAAGAAGGTCAGGTATGGGGGACAGAGCCTCTCCCAGCCCCTGCTGCCCTGTCTTCCAGGCTAGCCCACTCTTTCACATCTGTGCCACTCCAAGCTACTGGCATGCAGCTCCACAAACTTGTTCTTCCACAAACTTATTCTTACCAGCAAAGAGAAAGCCAGACTCTCCCTCAAACCACTGACCTCTGCCTCAATCAGCCCAAAGGGCAAGCTCCTCGCTAATTAAGTCCAAAGAGTAGAAAACAATTAAGTCCAGGCGCAGTGGGTTAACACCCTGGCCCACAGTGCCGGCATCCCATATGGACGCCGGTTCAAGACCCGGCTGCTCCACTTCCAGTCCAGCTCTCTGCTGTGGCCTGGGAAGGCAGCAGAGGATGGTCCAAGTGCTTGGACCCCTGTACTACATGGGAGACCTCTGGAGGAGGCTCCTGGCGCAGCTCCAACCGTTGCGGCCAATTGGAGAGTAAACCAGCGGATGGAAGACCTCTCTCTGTCTCTGCCTCTCCTCTCTCTGTGTAACTCTGACTTTCAAATAAATAAATAAATCTTTTATTAAAAAAAAAAGAAAAAGAAAAGAATTAAGTCCATTGTGTGTTCCTCCAGGAAGCTCTCCAGGGAGGTGACTTCCACCAGACCCCCTCCCTGACCCCCAGATCCCTGCTGAGGGCTGCAGCTGAGAACACCACAAAGCTCCATGGCAGAGCCTGGATCAGACCAAGGATCTCTCAGGAAACAAGTCAGAGAAGCTCAAGGGCCTTCGGGTTCATCCAGCCCAAACTCCCTCTGACGCCCTGCCCCACTCTAAATTTCTCCATGCACGCATGTATACAAAGACATTAGCATTAAACGTAGGGTGTGCCTTCCTGGCTTCTGTGGGAAAGAACTTCCTGTCCCGTCCTGGGGTCTGTGCAGCCTGCAGGGTGGACGGCAGGAGATGGGGGGAAGAAGCTCAACCAGAGCCAGTCCTGCCCTCCGGCTGGTTCCTTGACCAAGATGGTCACCAGTCTGGCATCCGAGAAGCCTGGGGCCGCACCAGATGGCTCCTGGCTCCAGCTTCCTCCATCCTCTGAGCCACAGAGACACCAGCTCCACCCCTGCAGTGCTCATCACCTCCCTCTGGCTGTGGGCACAGCAGAGACTGCGGGAACAGGAACCCACTTCCAACTGCCTCGCACAGAACAAAGACAGAGCTCAGTCAGGAGGGGACAGCTCCAGGTCACACTGTGTCTGGCCACTTGCAATGAGTAGCCATGACTACTTTAGAAGAGAAAAGGGCAGGGGACATAGGTGCCCACAAGGGAATGCATCCAGGACACCAGGTGGGACGTGCCGACAGCAGGTACTGAACAGAATCACCGTTCCCAAGTGAGGACAGAACCACGAATCTATGACCGATCCAGGACCCTTATCAGGGCCCAGGCAGCTGCTCCTGGATCCCAGAGAGCACTCAGTGCCTCTCTGCAGCCTCCACTGTGAGGAAAAGGCACCAAAGCATGGTTCCGACTTACACTTTAGCTAACCGCTCACATTCCAGCCATTAACTGCCTCAAGCTACATGGTAAACTGCTGTATCAACTCCCCAAATGAAATCCTTTGGCACGCACACACAAAGAGGAAAGCAAGCTAATAAATCACACACCGCCCCAGACTCAGCTCAGTAACTAAGCCCTGAGAGACCCAGGCCAGGGCACCAACCCCCTGCCCAGCTGCCCCGAAGCTGCATGGCCACCGCCCAGCCTGCACAGATGTTGCCTTCCACAGCCTAATGAGGCTGGGGTCTGCTCAGCTCGCTCCTCTTTATCAGTAGCCTCTTCCCTGCCGCCCCAAGAAACTAGACCACCTGCACAAGGGGCTGTCTGCTTGTGTCCGATCAGGACCCCGGACAGCAGACAGCCCTCCATCCTGTCAATGCCTGTGTTGTGCTGTTGCCAAGGTAGAAATGCAGGCCGAGGCTGCCCCCAGCGGCCAGGCACGGGCCTCTTTCTGCAGCAGAGCCAGGAGGGCAGGCAACTCCAGAGAGGCCAGCAGAATATTTGCAAATCGTCCTCAGGTCAGAGAGACAGCTACACATGAACTACACATCAGAATGGTGGCATATCCGTTTCCTTAGCACTTCTTACGTTTTCCCTGTTCTTTCCTAACCACACATTACGTTTTCACTAGCAAAACCAGTAATTTAGCAGGAAGCCATCACTGCCAACAGCAGGTAAGAACAGAGGAGGAGGAGGAGAGGGAGGAAAAGAGGGGAAAGGAAGGAGGAGGAAGAGAGGAGGTTAGTTCCTGCCCTGCTGTCACCAAACCAACCTGCAGAGGGGAGTCTCAGTCCTGGCACCCGGGAGGAACCAGAGGCAGTCAGAAGGCTGGTGCACAGACAGCAGCAGCGGACTCGGGCCCACCTGTTCCCAATTATCTCAAATGAGGTCACACCGGACGCCATAGCAGCCGGCAGTGCTGGTGGGTGGACAGAGTGACAGGGCAGCAAGGGGCCTGGTGCAGGTGGGTGTCCCTCTGCACCTGTGTGGGCCACAATGCTTGCAATGGCCCCGCCCAGGAGCCTGGCATAGAAAGGATCACTGTGGACTCACAACCATGCCATCCCTTTAGAAGCCCCCAGGGTGTCCCTCTGTGAGTGTAACTACTCAGCCTGGCCCCAAACGCCCTGCACAGCAGGGCTCTCCCTACACACCAACGGGGCTCCTGCCAGACCGCAGCCCTACCTGCTCCGCAGGCAGCCCTGCCAGGCCTTTGCTGGAGCCCGATGCTGGCTTTGCCACCCCAGGCTCTGCAGGGCCCTGCACCCACGAGGTGGCCCTCAGATGGGAGGACAGGAGCATGGAGGGGCCAGGGCAGGACTTGAGGGACTGCAACCTTGGAGGGCCTCCTTGTCTCCATGGAGCAGTCCCGCCATGGGAGCTGGGCTGACCTTGTGTGAAGTCTTCCCCGAGCACCCAGGAGCAGGCCCAGGAAGGCCACCTAGTGAAGGTCTCCTTCCAGCCTAAGGAGACCCGCAGGCTAAAACCAGGCTACAAGACCTGAGCACCCTGGGCCATTCCACCCCCAGGGCAAGACCAAGAGACTTGTGGGACCCAAGGTGTCTGTGGCGGGAGGGGCACTGGGGTGGAACTCCGATGACATGGTCTCGCCCTCCTCTCCACAACTCCCTTCCATGGTGGAGGACATGGAATCCCCATGACGTGAAGAGAAACTAAGGGAAGGTGACGGGCCACTCAGAGCTAGGGCCTGAGACCCCTTCTGCTCCGCGTCTGAGCAACGGGAGAGCCCAGGGCCCAGGGCATTCCACACCAGAGGGAGAAATAAACCCAGCTTCTCTCCCCACTCCCCCTGGGTTCAACCAACCCAGGGAAACAAACAATAAACTCCATTGCCTCCCAGGCCATTCACGGCCCTCAAGGAGGCTCCTTCCCACCAGAGAAACTCAGCAAACCCATTCCAATCCCACGTCGACTTCACACACTCAGCTCACACACGGGGCTGAGCCCATCAGATGGGCTCTGATGGGGAGGGGCCGACAGAGCCGCAAAGGGGGCAGCCTCCAATGCACAACCTTGAGCTGCAGACCCTCAGGGTAGAGGACAGTGCTGTCGCGGGTGGACAGCCATGAGAAGACGCCCAGCGTGGAGCAATCTGAGCAGCCATAAGGAAGAAACCCTGGGCCATCCTCCACTGCCTTCCCGGGCCACAGCAGAGAGCTGGCCTGGAAGAGGAGCAACCGGGACTAGAACCTGGCGCCCCAACTGGGACTAGAACCCGGGGTACCAGCGCCTCAGGCGGAGGATTAGCCTAGTGAGCCGTGGCACCGGCCTCATGAGACTTTAACGTATAGTGATGACAGCTTCGGAGGAGGTGGCTCTTAGTGTTTTGCCTTCCCTCTTTCCAAACTCACCCACATCACTGCCATTGCACTGAAAGAAACCAAGGCAAGACCAAGGCACCTAGGAGCTCCCTGGCATTCTGTAGGCTGCGGGTTTAACAGGATCAGTGTGCTAGCTTCCACTGTTTGTGATGCAAGAGCAGAAAAGAATAAATGTCCACAGCAGCAGGGCTGGGCCAGGCCAAAGCCGGAGGCTGAAACTCCATCTGGGTCTCCCACGTGGGTGGCAGAGGCCCAATCACCTGGGCCATCACCTGCTGCCTCCCAAGATACATTAGCAGGAAAAAAAAAAAAGATACATTAGCACGAAGCTGGATTGGAAGCAGAGATGCCAGGACTCAACCCTGGTATGGGATGCAGGCATCCCAAGCAGCAGCCTAACCTAATCCACTATACCACGGTACCCAGCCCCAAAATGAATTTAAATTGAAAAATAAAATTTTCCTATACTAACCTCCCGTTGTCCAGATTACTGCTTGTTAACTCTTGACATTGTCTTAGTGCAAGATACTGCAACAGAACACCATACACTGGGTGACTTAAATAACAGGATTGTCTCTCTGTTCCAGAGGCTGGCTGGCTGGGATCTGGGAGCCAGCACAGCTGGGCTCTGGGTAGGGCTCTTTTCCAGGCTGCAGGAGGCACCTTCTCACTACGTCTTCACGTGGTGCAGAGAGGGCTCAGGTCTGCTCCTAATCCCACCGTGGGAACCCAACCCTGCAAACACCATCGAATTCCAATCACCTCTAGGAAGCCCCACCTGCTAAGACCATCCCATTGTGGGTTAGGGCTTCTACATGTGAATTGTGGGTGAACGCAAACATCCAGTCCATCACATCAGCCTTCAGGGAACACTGATCTGTACACAAGGACAAATACAGACACATCAACACAACTGGGATGCACCCTTGCTTTATTCCCCAGCCTTCCTGTGGAACGTAACATACAGCAACGTGCACGAAAATTTATAGTCTAACAAACACTTAGGAAGTGAAAATTCATAGAATCAACAGGCTGATCAGGAACAGAACGCTGTGGCAGGTGCTTGGTGAAACACTTAAGACCCTGCTTGAGACTCCCGCAACCCCATATTTCCACGCCTGGATTCAAGTCTGATTCCAGCTCCCCACTAGAGCACACTGAAGGGCAGCAGGTGATGGGTCAAGTGCGTGGGCCCCTGCCACCCATGCGGGAGACCAGGATGGAGTTCCTGGCTCCTGGGTTTGGCCTGGCCCCGCTGCAGGCATCTGGGGAGAGTGAACCAATGGATGTCACTTTGCCTTTCACATACCTAAATAAATCTTAAATGAAAAAGAGGTGTCCTAGATCTAATGTCACTGCAATTATTAACCACGCACTTCATTGTTAGTGCCTTTGCATGCTATCTTAGACTCCCCCCCACCCCAGGATTGCATTCTCATCTAAGATCTGTGACAGCCTTGCCTTTCACACTGAAGACGACGGAGCTGATCTTCCCGAAAGAAATCGGGTTCAACCACATCTTTGCTAAGTCCCAGCTGTTTTGCTCTTGTTCCACCCAGAATGTCTCAGATCTGCCGATGTCAGCTCACACACACGATTTCACCCTGAGGACGAACCATCGTCTGAAGGACAGTGAGCATGCTCATGGCTGTGCCTACTACAATGTTTCAAAGAACCACTTCACATGTGATTCCTCACACATATGCGTGAACATATTCATCACGCAGTTTCCAAAAAGTGCTGCTGCTGCATGAAGAGTATATGAATTTTAAATTTTCCTAGAGTTTCTGGTCTTACTTTTAAGAATTAATTCCCTCTCAAAATTATTAAAAATTCCCCCCAAGTTTGCCTCTTATAAAACTCCATTATATTTTTAAGTCTGGGAGCCATCTGGATTTTATTTTGGGGTAAAGAGCTTGGGAGGGATCCAGATATATATTTTCCAAATGTCTGGCCAGTTGTCCCCAAATCGTTACTGAATAATATGTCTTTCCCCCATTGATTTAAAATGCCATCATTACCATATACTAAATACCCAAATGCACGCAGGTCTATTTCTAGGCTTTCTATTCTTTCCCTTCAATCTGTCTACCCGCGTCTATTCCATCGTGTACAGCACCACACTATGCAACGTCAGCCAGCCCCTGCACACAACTTTTCTTCCTACCCTTCCTGTGTGTAGCTCTCAACACTGACCTTCAAGCCTGCTTGCTTACCGTCTAAGAAATCGAGTGTCGTTTTGTGGCCATATAAGGGCAGAGGTTCGTTCAAGAGAACGTATATCTTTACAGGATTCAGGCTTCCTACCCAGGAATGCTGTCTTTCCTATCATCCACCTCCTGAGTCTCCGAGCGGGACTTCAGAGGCACACACAGCGTGCTCCCCACACACTCTCCACGCTGGGCTTCCATCCAGGCCCACAGCGTCTACCTCAAGAACACCTTTCATTGCATGTTCAGTCGGGGCCAGCCAGCAATAGAGCTCCCTGGGCTTCTGATGGTCTGTAAATGCTGCTATTTCACGTTCTCTTCAGAAAGATAATCTCCCTGGGTATAGAATTTCAGCTTGGCTGTTGCTTTCTTCCAGCACGTTAGACCAGTCCATCGCCTACTGGCTACTGCCACTGCTTTTGAGGCTAGCTGTCAATCACGTTAGAAACCACCACCAAAACCCAACAGTTTAAAGCGATTGTTGGCCGGCGCTGTGGCTCACTAGGCTAATCCTCCGCCTGTGGCGCTGGCACCCTGGGTTCTAGTCCCGGTTGGGGTGCCAGATTCTGTCCCGGTTGCTCCTCTTCCAGCCCAGCTCTCTGCTGTGGCCAGGGAGTGCAGTGGAGGATGGCCCAAGTGCTTGGGCCCTGCACCTACATGGGAGACCAGGAGAAGCACCTGGCTCCTGGCTTTGGATCAGCGCAGTGTGCCGGCCATAGCAGCCATTTGACGGGTGAACCAACGGAAGGAAGACCTTTCTCTCTGTCTCTCTCACTGTCTAACTCTGCCTGTCAAAAAAATAAAAATAAAAAAGTAAAGCGATTGTTGGGATTCCTCACAGCTGGGTGAGTACTGGGGCTCAGCTCTGCCTCTTCTCCGTCACCTGGGGCGCCAGGGTAGCCCACTCAAGTCCTGATAACGTCAAGGAGCGCGGGAGCAACCTAGAGTCGGGACCAGCACCTCGGCCCGCCGGCCATGGCATCCTCACCCTGCAGGCCCAGGCCAGCCTCAGTGCTGACCCCAGAACGGGCCGAGGAGAAGGCACTTCATCCACATCACAGGACCAGCACAGACAGCTAGAGGAGTGGGACCGTCCACACAGTCTCTCGCTTGCTCTTGTTTCTGTTCCTTTGGCTGATACGTCTTTTCGCTGTTTATTTTTTGTATTTTCAACAATTTCACTAAACTGTTCCTAGGCTGTTTCTTCTCCTCCTCCTTCACTTCCTCCTCCCCTCCCCCTCCTGTGGATTCTAGTGCCTCTTAAACATTTCTCTGTCCCAATCATCACTCTGCTCTCTGAGACTGCCCCATACCTCTCTCCCTCCCTCCCTCCCTTTCCCTTCCTCTCCCTCTCTTTCTCTCTCCCTCCCTCTCCCCCTCCCTTCCTCTCCCTCCCTCCCTCTCCCTTTCTCTCCCTCCCTCTCCCTCCCTCCCTCTCTCTCTCTCCCTCCCTCTCCCCCTCCCTTCCTCTCCCTCCCTCCCTCTCCCTCTCTCTCCCTCCCTCTCCCTCCCTCCCTCTCTCTCTCTCCCTTCCTCTCCCTCCCTCTCCCTCTCTCACTCTCCCTCCCTCTCTCTCCCTCCCTCTCTCACTCTCCCTCCCTCTCCCTGTCTCCCTCCCTCTCCCTCCCTCTCCCTCTCTCACTCTCCCTCCCTCTCCCTCCCTCCCTCTCTCTCTCTCTCCCTCCCTCTCCCCCTCCCTTCCTCTCCCTCCCTCTCCCTCTCCCTCTCTCCCTCCCTCTCTCTCCCTCCCTCTCTCCCTCCCTCTCTCACTCTCCCTCCCTCTCTCTCCCTCTCCCTCTCTCTCCCTCTCCCATCTCCCCCTCCCTCTCTTTCTCCCTGTCTCTCTCCCTCCCTCTCCCTCCCTCCCTCCCTCTCTCTCCTTCCCTCTCTGTCCCTCCCTCCCTCCTTCCCTCCCTCTCACTCCCTCTCTCTTTCTGTCCCTCCCTCTCTCCCTCCCCCCCCTCTCTCCTTCTCCCATCTCCCATCTCTCTCTCTCCCTCTCCCCCTCTCACTCCCTCCCTCTCTCTCCCTCCCTCTCTCTCCCTCCCTCCCTCTCCCTCCTTCTCTCCCTCCCTGTCCCTCCTTCCCTCCCTCCCTCTCCCTCCTTCCCTCCCTCCCTCTCCCTCCTTCCCTCCCTCCCTCTCTCTCCCTCCCTCCCTCTCTCTCCCTCCCTCCCTCTCCCTCCTTCTCTCCCTCCCTCTCCTTCCTTCCCTCCCTCCCTCCCTCTCTCTCCCTCCCTCCCTCTCACTCCTTCTCTCTTTCTGTCCCTCCCTCTCTCCCTCCCCCCTCTCCTTCTCCCATCTCCCCTCTCTCTCCCTCTCCCCCTCTCACTCGCTCACTCACTCTCCCTCTCTCTCCCTCCCTCTCTCTCCCTCTCCCATCTCCCCCTCTCTCTCTCCCTCCCTCTCTCTCTCCCTCTCTCTCCCTCCCTCTCTCTCCCTCTCCCATCTCCCCCTCTCTCTCTCCCTCCCTCTCTCTCTCCCTCTCTCTCTCTGTCCCTCCCTCTCTCTCTGTCCCTCCCTCTCTCTCTTTCTCCCCCTCTCGCCCCTCTCGCTCTCTCTCTCTCTCTCTCATCCATCCTATCTTCTCTCTGCTCCTTCCCAATCTGTGTCAAACCCACGGACTGCATTCCTCAGTTCTGGTAGCATATTTCCCAATGCTAGAATTTCCACGTGATTCTTCCCTAGAAATTGCAATTCTCTGAAATTCTCCACTTACCAGCTACTGTTTGAATGTACTAACCACCATCCTTGTAGTGTCCAAGTCCGGTCACATCAGTGCCCATGACCCACTGCATCTGGGTCTACTCCCTGCCTCCATTCCCTTTGCCGGCCACTGGACATCCATGGTAACGTCTGAACGAGCGCTGGACAGTGTGCCCAGAACTGAAGAGGCTCCAGCTGACACACTGCACCCACAAGTCTTTTCTACTGCCAGCCAGAGGGTAGGAACAGATTATCCATGTGCAATCCTGGACGCAGCTGGCTTGAGACTGCCGAGTCCCATCGACCCTTTCTCCCTCTGTAGTCATGGCCTTTGAGGGATCCCAACCGACGGCAGAGGGTGCCAGCAGGGTTCTCTGCCCTCGGCGGGCCCTGATGGACAGTCTGTACCCGCCCTGCAGTTCCAGGGCCTGCTCCTCAGAGCTCCTTGCTGCCCAGCTCACAGCGAAAACAGCTCAGGCAACCAGGCCCACGGCTCTCTCCCCTGCCTGCCAGGTTCCAGACACCGTGACAGCTCTGCACTCCTCTCCCAGCCTGCAGAGACCACCAAGACAACCCAGCTCCCCCTCCCACCAGCGCTGATCATCCAGTCCCTGGGGGATGCTGCTGAGGTTGGCTCGACTGGTGCTGCTTCTCCCACCTCTTTTTTTTTTTTTTTTTTTTTGACAGGCAGAGTTAGACAGTGAGTGAGAGAGACAGAGAGAAAGGTCTTCCTTCTGTTGGTTCACCTCCCAATGGCCGCCGCGGCTGGCGCACCAAGCTGATCCGATGGCAGGAGCCAGGTGCTTCTCCTGGTCTCCCATGCGGGTGCAGGGCCCAAGCACTTGGGCCATCCTCCACTGCCCTCCCGGGCCACAGCAGAGAGCTGGCCTGGAAGAGGGGCAACCGGGACAGAATCCGGCGCCCCGACAGGGACTAGAACCCGGTGTGCCAGTGCCGCAAGGCAGAGGATTAGCCTAGTGAGCCGCGGCACCAACCCAGCTCTCCATTTCTATGATAAGTGTGTACCGTCACCCGAGTATTGCCGGTAGCTTCTTGGTATCTGTTCAGGTTTTCTGGGTAAATGATCATGATTGCATTGTCTGCAAATAATGACCACATGGTCTCTTCCTCATCAGTTTTCATCTCCCACAGTTTTCATTCACTTTCATTTGCTTCTCAGTCCCGGATGTTCTGATTCGACTGGCCTTGGGCAGACTGTAGACAATGGTAGCTCTTCAAAGCTTGTAGGTGGTTCTGATGAGCGCTGGAGGCTGGGCAGCCCTGGGCTGGTCCTGCGAACGCTATGCTAACTGAAAGAAGCACTGATGGTGGTTATGCAAGCATTAGGAGTCTTCAAAGGGATTCATGAAAAATGCATTTGATGAAAAAATGTGCAGGGATTTAAAAAACATTTAGTGCCAAAATTAACTTATCTTTTAATTCCTTGTTCTATGAACTTTTTTTCTTTTTCTTTTTAAAGATTTATTTATTTTACTTGAAAGAGTTATGCAGAGAGAGACAGAGAGTCTTCCATCTGATGGTTCACTCCCCCAATTGGCCACAACAGCCAGACCTGCACCAATCCGAAGCCAGGAGACAGGAGCCTCCTCCAGGTCTCCCATGATGGTGCAAGGGGCCCAAGGTCTTGGGCCATCTTCTACTGCTATCCCAGGCTGTGGGGAGCAACTCGGACTATACTGCTACTGGAATTAAGACTTATTCTATGCATCTGCTCTCCCACAATATGGCGCTGGGAGAGGAGAAAACAGCTTCTACGCAGCTGCCTCTTGCCAACTTGAGTGATGACCTCCAGGAGCTGATCCTGCTCCTGATTGGAGGAGAGCAGCGTACTCGGCATGTGGGCAGCCGAGTTGGGATTGGCGGAGGAGGACTATAAAGGAGAAGAGAGACGGCATGCACCAGGAACATCTAAGGGGAACATCTATCTGAAGGAACACCTGTGCAGCCCCTGAGAGAGCCGGCCGGCGGTGTGCCGCTCCCCTGCGGAAGTAGGGAAAGTGGCCAGGGGGAACCGCCCTTCCACGGAGGTGGAAGGGACAGTAGCCAACCCGGGAAGAACCAGCAGCAAACCCGGGGAGGGCCGAGCAGACGAAAGAACAGCGCAGGGTCCTGTGTCGTTCCTCCACGAAGACGGGGAGCGACACCAGGCCACAGCAGAGAACTGGACAGGAAGGGGAGCGGTCGGATCTCGAACCAGCAACCATATGGGATGCCAACACTTAAGCCAGAGCGCTAACCCGGTTCTCCACAGCGCCGGCCCCCCATGAACTTTTCAAAGTGCCTTTTTGTGTACACCTGCCTGTGTGGACACTGCCCCAATACTTGTCAGTGTGATGGGTGTACAGTGTGTACACTTGTCCTGTGTGGATGCTGCCCTGGTACTTGTCAGTGTGATGGGTAAACAGGTGTGTACACTGTCCCCTGTGTGGACACTGCCCCGGTACTTGTCAGTGTGATGGGTAGACAGGTGTGTACACTCGTCCTGTGTGGACACTGCCCTGGTACTTGTCAGTGTGATGGGTGTGCAGGTGTACACTGTCCCCTGTGTGGACGCTGCCCTGGTACTTGTCAGTGTGAAGGGTTTGCGTGCATGTGTATATGCTTGTCCCCTGTGTGGACACTGGCACACTCAGCGCAGTCCCACTGTTATGAACAGATTGTGTACGTAAGCGTGCATGGGTGGATGCTGACAACCATGGAGTTTGTCTCTCACTTGTCAGTCTTTCCACTTTCAAAATGTTTCCCATGTAAGGAATTTTTCACCAAATCCCATTTTATTAAAAATCTTTGTCCAGAACAGATGTGGAATTTTCTCTACTATGTTTCTGGTATGATGCAAATAAATACCTGAGTTTCCCCTTAGCCTATTAGTATGGCAAATTATACTAACTTCTTACTATTGATTTATTCTGTATTCTTGGAATGTGCCCTACTTGTTTTTGTGTGTTTTTTTTTTTTTTTTTTTTGACAGGCAGAGTGGACAGTGAGAGAGAGAGACAGAGAGAAAGGTCTTCCTTTGCCATTGGTTCACCCTCCAATGGCCGCCGTGGCCGGCGCACCACGCTGATCCAAAGGCAAGAGCCAGGTGCTTCTCCTGGTCTCCCATGGGGTGCAGGGCCCAAGCACTTGGGCCATCCTCCACTGCACTCCCTGGCCATAGAAGAGAGCTGGCCTGGAAGAGGGGCAACCGGGACAGAATCCGGTGCCCCGACCGGGACTAGAACCCGGGGTGCCGGCGCCGCAAGGCGGAGGATTAGCCTAGTGAGCCACGACACCGGCCGCCCTACTTGGTTCTGACGTTGTACTCCATGTGTTACTGGATTACAATCATATCAGAGACGTCTTCTTTAGGATTTGTAAGAGAACACTTATAATGGTACTGTACTATAATTTTTTTGTTTGGGTTATCTTACACCACTTCTAACATCAGTGCTGTTTTTCTAGTAGAGAATTTGAGAGTTTTCTTTCCCTGTTTAATCACCAGTGGACTTTTCAGTCCCTTAACAGTCAGCATTTTTGTAAACAATATCATTATAGCTGACTTGCCCATTCATTTCTTCAAGAAAGGCACACCTATGGACGTGTACATGGCTGGCCAGCACGCTTACCAAGGGCCCTAAGGACCACAAAGGCCCACCTGGGGACAGCGGCATGAATTCACCTGGGGCTGTCATGCTGCATGCACCGCTCAAGGGAGGGTGATCCAGGCAGTGGGAGGACTGCACGCTCTGAGCCCCTGGACCACAGGCACCTGTCTCGGTGAGCACGAGAACCCTCTGTCCCGGCAGAGGAAACAGACACAGGTGGCCACCCCCACACCTCTGCAGAGACGGGATCCAAACAGAGCTGAGAAAGCAGCGGTCTGGCCCCCGACGGAGGAGCTCAGGGGAGACCCGGGAAGGTCTGTAAGAACCCGGGGAGTCCTGCTCGCTCTCTCTGATTCCCTGCTCTCATTAAATCCTGAGCCGCCTCCTTCCTCTTCCACCACCATCAGGTGGGACAAGGCGGGGGTGGGCTTTCTCCTAGTTACTGAGCTGTCCACCCCCAGCCCCAAAACTCAACTCCTGCATCCTCAGAGGATAGACTCACATCCTGGCAGGGACCACAGCATGACAATGGCGCCGATTCAGCAAAAATCTCTTGGAAAACAGTGAATGAATAAATGAATGAATACGTTCTTCCAGGTAATAAAGGTATTGATTTTGATATTAATTTTAGGGCTCCAAGCTGTTAAATGTTGTATTTTAGGAGAGTGTGAAATAACAAGGGGAAATATTTATTACATAGCTTGAAGACATAATTACAATAACATTTTTATGAATTTATAAATCACGTCCATGTGTAGGAAAAATACAAGAAAAAAATGAGATCAAATAACAGGACCATGGATTTCTTTTCTTCTCTCTGCTTTTCTGCATCTTCCTAATGTCCTTTCCATCCAGAACTTTTAGAATGGAAAAAAAAATAATAAACAAAACCTCCACAAAATGCCACGACCTGGACCGCACCTGTCAGCCCCTTTTGGTTAAACTATGCCCACAACCTGGGAAGCCTGCAGGGTTGCCGCGCTGCCCCGACTGTGACCCATGCTAACTGAGCTGCCCACACTGCTAAGTGAACGCTGGACTCTGCAGGTGCAGGAGCAGCTCCCGCAGTGGGAGTCTGTGGCAGGTTAAACAGAAAAAAACAAAAACAAAAAAAAAAAAAAAACCAAGTACCTTTTGATGTTTAAACAAGAGCTTTGATCTTAAAGGAATCAGTTAAACTTTGAGAACAGGACTATGTAGGTAAAAAAAAAAAAAATCAATCTTGAAGGATTTTTAGTAACTATTCATCTGTGTACTTATTTACCTACTTTGGCAGAGAGGATTATCTGAGGGTTTTTAATTGAATTATTTGGCTCCTGATCACCATTCAAGTACCCAGCCTACTCCCACGCCCATCTTACTGTCAGAAACAAGCCTCGGAGAGTGAGATTAAATTGTCACGGGAGTTGTCATCACATCCTGTAAGCACACTTAAGTCTCACATAAGACTGCATTACGGGGGTAGGCAATGTAGCACAGCAAGCTAAGCCATCACTGGAGACACCCACGTCCAAACCTGGAGTTCCGGGTTCAAGTCCCACCTCCGCTTCCCAGCCAGCTTCCTGCTAACAGGCACCTTGGCAGGCAGATGATGGCCCAAGTACTTGGGCTCCTGCCACCCATCTGAGAGCCCTGGTTGGAGCTTCTGGCTCCTGGCTTCAGCCTGGTCCAGCCCCAGTTGTTGCGGGCATTTGGGGAGTGAATCAGCAGACGGAAGACCTCCTTCTCCTCACCCTCACCTCCTGTCCTCTCCCCCTACTCCCAACCGTTCTCTGCCACTCTGCCCTTGAAAACAATAAATCTTCAACAGAAATGCATTATGACACAGGGCTTGTTTTTTGTTTGTTTGTTTGTTTGTTTACAGGCAGAGTGGACAGTGAGAGAGAGAGAGAGACAGAGAGAAAGGTCTTCCTTTGCCGTTGGTTCACCCTCCAATGGCCGCCGCGGCCGGCGCACCGCGCTGATCCGATGGCAGGAGCCAGGAGCCAGGTGCTTCTCCTGGTCTCCCATGGGGTGCAGGGCCCAAGCACTTGGGCCATCCTCCACTGCACTCCCTGGCCACAGCAGAGAGCTGGCCTGGAAGAGGGGCAACCGGGACAGAATCCGGTGCCCCGACCGGGACTAGAACCCGGTGTGCCGGCGCCGCAAGGCGGAGGATTAGCCTAGTGCGCAGTGGCGCCAGCTATAACACGGGGGTCTTCCACATGCAGGTGGACAACGAGGAGCAGGGGCAGCGCTCACTACTTCCGGGTAGCACTCTGCACCTGGAGCTGCCACGTTGAGTTTCCAGACCTACACAGGGAAGGTACGCTCCGCCAAGCCCACGGGTTGGTGAACGGTGGAGGTCACACAGATCACCCAGAAGCAGGACTCAAGAGAAGACCCCCAGAGCCGCTCCCTAAATGGGGGTGGGGCAGCAGGGGAGATGGGCGGGGGGCAGTAACAGCTTCCTCTCCACAAGGCCCGAATGGCCCCAAATCATTTTGTTTCCTGCAGAGAAGTAGCTGTGACAGGCAGGAGACAGGCCATGGGAGGAAGCACCTGGGCCACATCTGATCACCCAAGCACGCCCTGGGCTGACAATCCACAAGAAAGCCCCCCACTCCCCGCAGCAGACGCTGGTTCTCAGGAAGCAACCGGCAGACCTGAAGCTGTGCCCTCTGGGGGCCCGGAGGAAAGGCACCAGGACTCACATTCCCAGAGCCCCGGCGGCTTGCCCAGCCCTGGACTGGGGCTTCTTGACTCAGGTGACTCCACTTACACTGTGAAACCCACCAGGCAAGCACCCGTCTCTCACTGCTGTAGGGACAGCACAGCTCGGAGACGCCCCAGCTGCACAGTGACCTGACCCTGGATCCCATCCCAGCTTCCTGTCTGCAAGTCCGGGAAGCCCCATCCCTGAGCCCCCAGGAATGGGGAGGATTTAAGCTGGCATCTCCCGCACCCTCGGGGCAGGTGACTGTCTCCATCCTCATTGCCACCTTGCTGGAATCACTTGCAGCCTGTCCCCCTCCACACGCTGCAGCCAACTCACCTGCTGTCTCCACTCGGGAAACACCCCCTTGCTCGCAGACGTGTCTGGCACCCTCTGACCCCCAGCCAGAGAGGGCTCTCCCTTCTGAGAACTGCACAGCACCCCACTCCCGGTCATGATCAGAGTTTGGATGGGACCTGCCTCACTGCCAAGTGCTCTAATGTGCAGAGGCCTGAGTGGGCTGGGACAGCTCCTGGCAGCCCTTAGAGCCACAGCTGTGCTATGAGGCTCCCAACTCCACTCCCCAGGACAAGACTTGCCTTGACGGAGTGTGCCCCTGGCTAGGGTGCTGCTGGCCAGCCAGGCCTCCCTGGCCTGATCTCCCAGCCTGGTTCAGTCCCAATCAGCCCCTCCACGCTTGCAGGGGCAGGAAGCCGGGGTCCTGCTGGCTCGTAACTCCCACCCCAGCCCTTTGCAATCTCACCATGGCCACCGCCTCCTGCCACAGAATTTCTCTTCCTGTTAGGTAGGAAGTTAGAACTGAGCCTACGTGTGGGAGGGCCTAAGGAAAACAAAGCAGCCATGGAAAAGAAAGGGTTGTAGCAGCCCCTGGGAACATTAGAAGCAGCCCAGTATTTCACACTACAAAGCTCCCCCAATACTTGACAGGGGGTCCCAGCCTTCCCTCAGGGAACCCACTCTGCCCAGCACCCACTGGTACCACTGGGTAATAAAACCTTGGGAGGAGGCTGGCACTGCGGCTCACTAGGCTAATCCTCCGCCTTGCAGCGCCGGCACACCGGGTTCTAGTCCCGGTCGGGGCGCCAGATTCTGTCCTGGTTGCCCCTCTTCCAGGCCAGCTCTCTGCTGTGGCCAGGGAGTGCAGTGGAGGATGGCCCAAGTGCTTGGGCCCTGCACCCCATGGGAGACCAGGAGAAGTACCTGGCTCCTGCCTTCGGATCAGCGTGGTGCACCAGCTGCGGCGGCCATTGGAGGGTGAACCAACGGCAAAGGAAGACCTTTCTCTCTGTCTCTCTCTCTCTCTCTCTCACTGTCCACTCTATCAAAAAAAAACCTTGGGAGGAATTTTACCTGCTTCATACCCAGGAAGCCTTTTGTCCAGGAGGAGAGGGAGGAGAAATGGGTGGGAAGCACTGGACCCCACCACCACCACCACCATTCCCCTTACTAGCCCCAGTCTGAACACAGACGGCGTGCTCAGACCTTCGCTGAGATGCCCGCCTGGCCAGCCAAGTGTATTCTCTCCATCATGCTCCGTAGCCTTGCCTTCCCCAGTCTGAATGGCTGGGCACGCTCTCTCAGACCCCACCTGGAGAAGTTCCCATCCATTCTGATGGATGCCCTACCCCATTCAGCCTTGCTACCTTGCTGACCACTCCTCTCGGTCTCACACACGAAGACAAGAACCTATCCCACCCATCTCCGCTACCATTCCTACCCACAGGCGTGACACGGGCCGCTGACAGTACATGGTGGGAGGAGGGCCCAAGACGACCACAGGCCAGAGAGCCAGGACTCTGAGAAAGTGTCCCTGCAGTTGGGGACTTGATAAGATGGGTGGTGTGCATGCGTGAGGCCCAGAGGGGATGAGGGCAAAGACAGGAAGGGACAGGAAACAACCAGAAGACTGACCATCCTTCCGGGCTTCCCTGCCATCTCTGGCACGAGGTTGCTGGTCCCCACGGCCAGCAGCTGACCACAGGAGCCCAGCTCTAACACAAAGGCAGCAATGGGGTCTGTGGGACAAGAGTAACCCACAGCACCACAGAGGAATAAGGGACCACAGCGCCCAAACTGCCCTTCCCCACGGGCTAAACCTGGCCTCAAACCGTCACAAAATCTTGGGGTTTACGGTCCACATCCTGAATTTTCTCCCAAAGGTCAAAATCTCATGTGTCTGTGGTTGAATTTCCTTCCATTTGCAGGTGTTCCAATTCTCTTGGGAGTCTCCCTAGATAGATTTTTTTTTAAATCTTTTCTTCCATTTTAGAAACTTCGCGCTGGAAGAAGTGGTTGAAAAATGAGGTGAAAGAGCTTTAAGTTAATCCTTGTCTCTCGGACCCTTCGCAGGCCTCCTGACACCGAGAGTTTGTGATGTGCGTCCCTCATTACGAGCAATGGAAACGCCCACCCAGCACAACTTCCGGCCTTTAGTATGGCCTGCACGCCCCCTCCGCCTTTCCTGCCTGGACACCACCCCAGGGGAGTGTTTTCTCTCCTCCAACATCCAGTGGTTCTCAAAGACCAGCACCCTGGAAAGCGGGCTGGGCCCAGAGGGCTTGGACCGGCCAGAACTCCAGGCGAGAGAACTCCCCAAGGCCGCACAGTGGAAGCAGCAGCTCCCCAGGCTGAGCACTGGGATTTTCCAACGTTCCCCGAGGATTCTACTGCTCAGCCACACGCAGGAACCACCCCTGAACACACCTGGGCGTTCCCACTGTTGCCTCTGGGGCCGACCACTGGGGCCGTGGCTGGGACCTGGGAACCCATCCCCCTGTTCAGTCCTCCTATCTACCCCACTAAGTCAGGACAAGGATCGCTCTATTTGACACTTGAGAGGCTGCAGCTCAAAGCTGTTAGCTACTTGGCATATTTAGGATCCAAGCACAAAGCTTGCACTCCCAAAACACCTCCCCACATAGGCTCCATGCTTACTGAGAGCAAAGACCCCTCTCATCTGCCTTTGTAGTCCTAGTAACCAGCACAGAATAAATGCGTAATACACGTCCCTCTTGATCATGGTTGATCGTCCAGCTGACACTACCATGGCTCGCAGGGTCACCATGAGGGCCACCTCCTTCTGAGATGTGCCTTACAGCTCAGATGGGATGAGGGGGAGAGAGAGAAAGGCAAGCGTTGGCAAAGGGAAGCAAGAGGGAGAGACGGTGAGGGAGGCAAGTTGGAGCAGTGTCCAAGGGGATGCCACGTGAGAGGACAGATGCCCGTGGCCATTGTGCGGTGACACCAGGGCCTTGGCACGGCCTCCCTGTGCCGGACTTGCCACAAATCAAGGACTCCGGAGACCACGTTCCAACGTGTCCACTTCCCAGAGGAACATAATGGGGCCAGAGAAAGCTTCAGTGACCTGCCCAAGGCACACAAAGATGCGCACATGCAGACACATGTGCAAGGCACACAAAGATGCGCACATGCAGACCCGTGTGCACACACAGGCCGCGGTGAGCAAGAAGCCAGAAGCCCTAATGTCCTGGGATTCCCGGGCTGCAGGAGCCACCTGCCTCTGCACTCCACACAGTGTTACCAAAGCTACTCCCACCTCAGTCCCAGCTGTTTTGACTTCTATTCCTCCCGCTGTCCTCTGAGGGCCACAGCCCGGGAGTGTCAGGATCCCATTAAATGGAATCCGGATTCCTGAAGCCCTCCTCCAATTGCAACAGACAGTCTTGTGGTGCCCTGTGGTTCTCCACCCTAGGACCACCAGGGAGGACACAGAGACTGCCCCAGGAGCACGGTGACTTCTGTGTTGAGCCAGGGCAGGACCGTGGTCCCGCACCACTGGAACCTGTCATTCCTCCTACAGAGGCTGTCCCCTCGTGAGCACAGGAGGGTCATTTATGCATCCAGCTGTCTGGAAGGAAGCTTATGAGGCAACCAAGCGTGAGAGGTACAGCTGCTAAGCACTAGTCTAGTTCTCTCTAGGGAAGGCCAAGGCACAGCCCCAACTCCCTGCCCCAGTTGTCACACTCGATCAAGCACCTTCGGATCTTGAAGTCTCTCTCCCATCTCCAGCTGGTAAAGACTGATTTTTTTTTTTTTACAGGCAGAGTGGACAGTGATAAAGAGAGAGACAGAGAGAAAGGTCTTCCTTTGCCGTTGGTTCACCCTCCAATGGCCGCCGCGGCCGGCGCACCGCGCTGATCCGAAGCCAGGAGCCAGGTGCTTCTCCTGGTCTCCCATGGGGTGCAGGGCCCAAGCACTTGGGCCACCCTCCACTGCACTCCCGGGCCACAGCAGAGAGCAGGCCTGGAAGAGGGGCAACCGGGACAGAATCCGGCGCCCCGACCAGGACTAGAACCTGGTAAATGTACAAGAACAGACAGCAATCCAGAGCACTTCTGAGAGTAGAGTCTTTCGACACAGAAGATATTACAGAAAGGGATATTGTCTTTGCCTCGGCCCCATGTTTCTCTAGTAACACGTGTAGTGATGACAGACAGGTACACGCCCACACACACAGGAGGGGTATCCTGCTGACAGACTGGAACACGCGGGGCTGCCAGAGATGGAACAGAGGGACTTTCGAAGGTTTGTGGAAAATAAAGTTAAAAGAGAAAAATAGGCCGGCACCGCGGCTCAATAGGCTAATCCTCCGCCTTGCAGTGCCAGCACACCGGGTTCTAGTCCCAGTCGGGGCACCGGATTCTGTCCTGGTTGCCCCTCTTCCAGGCCAGCTCTCTGCTGTGGCCAGGGAGTGCAGTGGAGGATGGCCCAAGTGCTTGGGCCCTGCACCCCATGGGAGACCAGGATGAGTACCTGGCTCCTGGCTTCGGATCAGCGCGATGCGCCGGCCGCAGCGCACCGGCCGCAGCGGCATTGGAGGGTGAACCAACGGCAAATAGGAAGACCTTTCTCTCTGTCTCTCTCTCTCTCACTGTCTACTCTGCCTGTCAAAAAAATAAAAAATAAAAAAAAGAGAAAAATAAAAAACAGCAACTTTATGTTTCAACACAAACTCCATCAAATTCAAGCCACTTTGGAGATGAGGACTAGCGGCTGGTGGCCGGGGGACCATAACCACCTCACTGCCGTCTTCTTCACCTTAGCAATGGAAGAAAAACAGGTGCCCCCTGAAGATGTTTTAGGATCAGGAAACACAAAGAAATCAGAAGACGACACTCTAGGACTCTGAGGACAATGCCTGAGGAGGCAGCACCAAAACTCACAACATGGTCCCACTTTGATGAGTGGAATGAGACGGGCATTGAAGGGAACATTTTCTGCTAACGCTTTGGCTGACTTCCTCAAGCCAGTCCCCTAAGAAGCAGACGGGATCACTCTTCGACCCTCCAGAAAGCCAACAAACAAAATGTCTTCGGCAGCCCAGAACACCTGCTGTGCACGCCCTGTGCTATCGGCTGCTCTGCTTTTGTATGCTTTGATGGGACCACTTCCACCGCCTGGTAGCCATCACTTGATCGTGCGTCGTGTTCAGGATCCTGCTGGTCAGGCGATGTTTCATCCCGTGTTCCAGTTCTTCAAAGAAATGCTCCAGGATCCCGATCCGCTTGTTCAACGTTTCCATGGAATGTTCTGCACTTGTCTGACCTGAGCATAGCAAGCTTTGGCACCCATCAAGCAAACGCTTGCTCTACTGTAAGCTTTCAGTTTAATTGTGTGTGCTACACCAGCTGAGATGTCTCTGTTGTTGGCTGTGTGTCTGCTGTGAGCCATCAGTCCCCTTCAATTAGGGCGTGGACAAGATTAATTTGTCCCTCTCAGACTGATGTGACGGGCTGCCCCCGGAGACTTCACCTTCAACATCATCTCATCTTTTCCCAAAATGAGTTATTCACCCGCAAACTGCTTACTTGGGAGGGGGCATTAGCTCCATAAACTTTTCATAACATCAGTGATTTCACCATTTTTCCACCCACGCTTCACCATAAATTTGATCTTTGTGATTCCTTCAATTTCACCAAAATTCATGCTGCCCCTGATAGGGGCTGTTTCCAAACAGACGCCTTCCCTTCTTAGTGCCTCAAACCAGATCCTGTTCAGATACGTTGTAACAAATTAGTATGAATATAGGTTGGGATAAAATATTTCAAACTGATGCAAAGATTTTTCATAATAATCACTTCCCACGAATTTTGTGACAACTCCTTATATGTGGGATTCAGAAAAACAGGATGAGTTGAAGGTTGGAACCTGGGTCCCTTCAAGCAAATCCATGTACAGCCTGGTTTGATTGAAAAAAAAATCAAAAATATGAATTATTTCAAATAACAGCCCAACAACGTGGGTGTGACATTTATTTTATTGAGCACAAATTACTGAGCCTATTCCGCTGTGCGCATTGTAGCCGTGAACTCAGAATCACAAGCTGTTGGAGCGAAAGGGGCACGGCTCCCACAACCTGGCTGTGCCTCAGAATTACTGTACTGTTTGAGAACTATACACCCCAAGGCTCAAAGTGGAAGAGGCTGACCTTCTCAGTGTCGTCTTGTTGTACGTTCCCTGGGTGGCTCCAGCCACTGGGCAGCACGAACTGGACCATCTTCCTCAATATGCGAGCACACAAGCAGGTTCCAAGAGGTCAGGTACCCATCATCTCCTCAGTCCCTCTTTTCCCATTTTCCAGTTCTCTCCTTCATCACCACTGCCATCATCATCATCACCACCATTACGGTTGCTGTCCTTGTCATTGCTGCATCCCCAGTACCGCTGTCATCTTCGGCATCACCATCATCACCACCAGTGTCATCACGTTTGTCATCGTCACTAGCATTATCGTCACCGCCATAATCCCCATCACCACTATCTCTGTTGTCACTGACACCAGAATCAACCATCAGTGTCTTTATAAACGTTACCATCATTGCCATAGTCATCCCATCATCTTCCTCACCTTCATCACCATCAGAGCCGCTGCGCCGTTCAGTAAACACCACAGCCGTGTGCTGCTGCTGTGCCAGGCGCATCATCACGAATCTGCAGATCAACGGTGCTGTCTGGCCGGCGCCGCGGCTCACTAGGCTAATCCTCCGCCTTGCGGTGCCGGCACACTGGGTTCTAGTCCCGGTCAGGGCGCCGGATTCTGTCCCGGTTGCCCCTCTTCCAGGCCAGCTCTCTGCTGTGGCCTGGGAGTGCAGTGGAGGATGGCCCAAGTCCTTGGGCCCTGCACCCCATGGGAGACCAGGAGAAGTACCTGGCTCCTGCCATCGGATCAGCGCGGTGCGCGGGCCACAGCGTGCCGGCCACGGCGGCCATTGGAGGGTGAACCAACGGCAAAGGAAGACCTTTCTCTCTCTCACTGTCCACTCTGCCTGTCAAAAAAAAAAAAAAAAAAAAAAAACAGTGCTGTCCCCACTTCAGAGAAAGGGGAGCGGAGGCTCATGCAGAAGGGTTAAGTGACTTGCTAAGGATAACACGACATGTCACAGTTGGTAGCTCAGAGCCAAGCCACCTAGGTACGAATCCTGATTCCAGCAGGAAGTAGGTCTGTCTGCGATCACAGGCCGTTCCTAAAGTGCCCTGGGCCTCCCCTCCTGTCGTGCTCAAACTCCAAGAGTGCCTGTCTCATAAGTTTTGTAAAGTGATGCCACCTTCACAATTCAGTCCCGCCAAGACCCATCACAATTCTCCCTTGAGCCCGCCTCCTGTCTATCACCTGGGGTCCCTTCTGTCCTTCCCCTTCCCCCCTGTCAAGTCCTAAAACAATGTCTCCATTCTTCTTTCATCTGCCCCCCCACCCCCGCCTACTCCAACTTCTGAGCAAGTCACTTGGTTCTGCTTTATCTCCTCCCTAGACAAGCTTGCTTAAGGCATGTGTCATTATGGTAAGTGTTAGCCAGCATTCACTCAGCACCTAATCTTTGCCAGACATTGCACTCAGTATTCCACTTGCAACATCATCTCCGTACAAGGAAGGTGGTATTGTTATACTTTACACACCAGCAAAGTGAGGCTTAAAAAGAGCCCATACTTGGAAGTCCCTGCAGGGCCTGATTCCCACACACCAGGCCATGAGCTCTTCCATTGCATGTGATGCATCTCTGCCTACAATGCTGCTCTAAGCGTATTTATACAACACCTCCAGCAGGTGCTTGCCACACACATAGGCGGGACAAACCTGGTCTCTAAGTCTACGCCTACAACACAGGGAGCCCACGGGCACCCGTGCAGTCACATGTGCTGAGCCTGGGGACCTGTGATGTGTGCTGAGCTGTCTAAAAGTTTTTACATCTTGCACCCAGATCCCCTGCGCATGCCCAGTGCCCTTCCTTCCTTCCACACAGCAATAAAGTGGACATCCACCAGGTAGATACAAAATTCACCTCCTCCCTTTATTTTTTTTAAAGATTTTATTTATTTGAGAGGTAGAGTTACACAGACAGTGAGAGGGAGAGACGGAGAGAAAGGTCTTCCTTCTGTTGGTTCACTCCCCAAATGGCTGCAACGGCTGGAGCTGCGCCAATCTGAAGCCAGGAGCTTCTTCCGAGTCTCCCATGTGGATGCAGAGGCCCAAGGACTTGGGCCATCTTCTACTGCTTTCCCAGACCACAGCAGAGGGCTGGATTGGAAGTGGAGCAGCCGGGACTAGAACTGGTGCCCATAAGGGATGCCGGCACTGCAGGTGGAAGATTAACCCACTGCACCAAGACGCTGGCCCCTGATCACTTTATTTTTTTAATTTGTATTGTGTATGTTTGAGGTGTACTACATGGAGCTTTGATAAGCATACTGAAGTGATGACAATGAGCAAATTAGCATACCCTAACATAGTTCCTTTCTTATTCTTTCTCTCTCTTCATAGAAATGTGTGTGTGAGCTTGCAGTGGGAGTACCTAAAAAATCTACTCTCTTGACCAACTGCCAGTACACAGTGTGATTCACTTTTTCTTCTTTTTACAGTTTCAGGTCTTACGTTTAGGTCTTCAAAACATTTCAAGGGGCCAGAGCTGTGGCATAACCGGTAAAGCCACCACCTGCAGTGCTGTCATTAGACTCCACCCTCACCCTGCAGAACCGCTATTTTATACCCTTTGACCCACATCTTCCATTCCTTGCTCCCAACCCCGATCACCACTTTCTCATTCTCCGTTGCTACATATTCTATTGTTTTTCAGATTCCACACATGGTGAGATCATGCCCTACTTGTCTCTCTACATCTGGCACGTTCCATTTAGCGTAATGTCCTCTGGTTCACCCATGCTGTCACAAATGGAAGGATATCACTAATGTTCTCAGCACTCTGCTGCATACATACACCCCACAATTTCTTCACCCATTCACCTGTCATGGAACGCATTGGTGGTTACTCTTTCTTGGCTACTGTGAATAATGCTGCAAATGTATCTACCAGGTGTGCAGATGTATCTACCAGGTTGTGATGTCATTTTCTTTGGGTGTACGCCCAGAATAGGGGTTGCTGGGTCATCTTGACTAAACCAATCAGTGTACATTCCCACCGAAACTGTCTAAGGGTTCTCTTTTCTCCACACCTTCACCAACACTTATTATCTCTTGCCTTTTTGGTAAAAGCCATTCCAACAGAGTGAAATGACATTCTGTTGGGGTTTTTATTTGCATTTTCTGATGACTGGTGATACTGAGCACTCTTTCCTATACCTGTGGACCACTTTCAGGCCTTCTTTACAGAAATATCTCTACAGGTCCATTTTTTAATGAGGCTACTCATTGTTTTAAAATATTGATTGATTGATTGATTGATTTGAAAGGAAGAGTTACAGAGAGAGGTAGAGGCAGAAAGAGAGGTCTTCCATCTGCTGGTTCACTCCCCAGATGGCCACAACGGCCAGGGCTGTGCTGATCCAGAGCCAGGAGCCAGGAGCTTCTTCCAGGTCTCCCATTGAGTGCAGGGGCTCAAGGACTTGGGCCATCTTCTACTGCTTTCCCAGGCGACAGCCGAGAGCTGGATTGGAAGTGGGGCAGTCGGGACTCAAATCGGCACCTATGTGGGATGCCGGCACTGCCCGCGGCAGCTTTACCGGCCCCCAGGCTACTCATTTTTTACTATTAAGTTATGTGAGTTCCTCATATATTTGGGACACTGACCCCTTAACAAAGGCAGGACTTGCAAAAGTCTTCTCCCACTCTGCAGGCTGCCTTTGCACTTTGTTGGCTGCTTCCTCTGCTATTCAGGAGCTCTGTGGTGTGACGTAGTCCCACCTGTTTATTTCTGCTTTGTGGCCTGTGTTTTTGGTGTCATACCCAAAGACCCATTGCCAAGACCAGCATCAAGGAGCTTTACCCCTGTGTTTGCTTCTTTTTCATGTTTCAGGTCTTACGTTTAGGTCTTCAAAACATTTTAAGGGGTCAGAGCTGTGGCATAACCAGTAAAGCCACCGCCTGCAGTGCCGGCATCCCAAGTCCTTGGGCCCCTGCACCTGTATGGGAGACCCAGAAGAAGCTCCTGGCTCCTGATTGACACAGCTCTGGCCCTTGCGGCCACCTGGGGAGTGAACCAGCAGACAGAAGACCTCTCTCTGTCTTTCTCTGCCTCTGCCTCTCTGTAACTCTGCCTTTCAAATAAATAAGTCTTAAAAAAAAATTTTAAGTTTTTTTTTTTTTGAGTATGGTACAAAACAATGGTCCAATTTCATTCCTCTGCATGTGGATATCTGCTTTTCCCAGCACCATTTGGGGAAGAGACTGTCCGCTCTCTGATCGTGCCCTAGTTCACAACAGGACTTCTCTTCTGTGGCTATCCACTTTCTGTGGCATATGTTGAAGTCACCAATCTCCAGAACTTAGGCAATGCTGTTGCTGAAGACAAGTAGCCCAGATCCGGCCTTGTTGTCATCAGTGTTGTGTATTGTTTCTGTCGGGTTCTCTTGTGGCAAACGGCTCCCATTCCTGCTTTCCCTGCCACCCTCTCTTGCTTCTTTCTGACCACGTAACAGCCTTGCAGGTCGCTAGTCTCTAAGACGCAACTGAAATTCTCTAGTTCAAATGAAATCACGTGTATGAACTCTCCCATAAATGGTAAGACACCATGCAAGTAATTAGTAACACTGTGCAGCATTTTTATGGTCTTCTTATGTCTTGGGCTAATATCCTTAATAACAAAACATGGAATACTGTCACTCAATTAGGGTAGGGTTATTTACCTAAGACAATTCTGCTCTGCAATTTGCAAATTCTTAAATGGCGAATTCGTCATTTGCACTGATTTGCATGTCCACAGAGAAAGATCTTTCACACTAATGGTGTTCTTGCTAACAAACCATAGAGGTACTAATGAGGAGAGTGAATTCCCCGCTCTATACCTTGGCTTTGTCATAAAAAGCACAGCTGGCATTTCAGGGCAGACGTCATGAAGTGCTGGGGGCCAAAGCTTTCATGGAGACCGTCATCTGACCCGGTGGTTCTGAACCCTTGCTACACATTAGAGCAGGATGGGACGCCTGCCCTGCCCCCAGGGATACGGATGCAGTTGTGCCCGGTGGGTCCTGGGCGTCAGCATGTCTATGACCTTCCAGGAGTTTCTAACAGGCCACCTGGGTTGATGACCACTGATGGGCCAACTCCCTCATCTTGCAGGGAGAAACCTGAAACTTTAGTGGAAATGTGACTCAACCACAGGTCAGGCCAATAGTGAGTGGCAAAGGCCACTCGAGGCCCAAGTCTCTGACCTCAGGCCCACTATGTGCGTGCCACACAAAAACAGTGACTATCTTTTGTGTCCACAGCTACATGTACCTTCATGCACACACCAGACGAATCAATGGCATTGGGCTCTCAGGTTAAGAAAGTGATAACATTTGCTTACAACGAACAGCCTCGAAAATGTCGAGTTAGGGTATAGCTGCTTTGCTATTATATCTTTTTTTTGAAAGGCAGAGTGGACAGTGATAAAGAGAGAGACAGAGAGAAAGGTCTTCCTTTTTGCCATTGGTTCACCCTCCAATGGCCGCCATGGCCAGTACACTGCGGCCGGCGCACCGCGCTGATCCGATGGCAGGAGCCAGGTGCTTCTCCTGGTCTCCCATGCGGGTGCAGGGCCCAAGCACTTGGGCCATCCTCCACTGCCCTCCCGGGCCACAGCAGAGAGCTGGCCTGGAAGAGGGGCAACCAGGACAGAATCCGGTGCCCCGACCGGGACTAGAACCCGGTGTGCCGGCGCCGCAGGCAGAGGATTACCTAGTGAGCCGCGGCGCCGGCCAGCTATTATATCTTAAAGAGTGAAGATACACAATGCAAACTGCTGACCACCCCGTTATTCGTGGAAGAGGAAGCTACCCAGCCCTGTGGAGTATGTGCTTGGCTGCATTGCTGTTCCTTGAAAACAAAGAACACCACAAGCCTACCCACATTCCTCAGGACGCCAAAGGGCATTTGATCATGTCACACAGCGAATGAGGGAGAAGTCCAGCCAAAGGATGGACTGCCAAACTGGCAGGATGCTTTTCTGTCATCACTACCATTGTGTCTGGCAGGTTGGAAAAGGATCAAGCAGAAGCGAAGACCCACACTTGGAGCAGGTTATAATCAAATATGGTTAGATAAGCCGGCGCCGCGGCTCACTAGGCTAATCCTCCGCCTTGCGGCACCGGCACACCGGGTTCTAGTCCCAGTCGGGGCGCCGGATTCTGTCCCGGTTGCTCCTCTTCCAGGCCAGCTCTCTGCTGTCGCCCGGGAGTGCAGTGGAGGATGGCCCAAGTGCTTGGGCCCTGCACCCGCATGGGAGACCAGGAGAAGCACCTGGCTCCTGCCATTGGATCAGCGTGGTGCGCCGGCTGTAGCGGCCATTGGAGGGTGAATCAACGGCAAAAGGAAGACCTTTCTCTCTGTCTCTCTCTCTCACTGTCCACTCTGCCTGTCAAAAATAAATAAATAAATAAATAAAATATGGTTGGTTCTATCGCTTCACTTCAACGCTTGGAAAACAGCATGAATTAGCCACTTGGTTGAAGAACGAACACTAAACGGGGCCCATGTTTTGGTGCGGTGGCAATGCTGGCATCCCATAGGGGCGCCAGTTCAAATCCTGGCTGCTCCACTCCACTCCCTCTAGTGCACCCAGCAGAGCAGCAGAAGATGGATGTCCCACGTGCTTGGGCCCTGCTGCCGTGTGGGAGACTGGGATGGAGTTTCTGGATCCTGCTTTCAGTCTGGCCCAGCCCTGGCTATGGCGGCCATTTGGGGAGTGAACCCGTAGATGAAACATCTGTGTGTGTGTGTGTGTGTGTATCGCCGTCACTCTGCCTTTCAAGAAAACAAGTAAATCTTTTTATTAAAACAAATAGACTGGGCCAGCGCAGCGGCTCACTAGGCTAATCCTCCGCCTTGCGGCGCCTGCACACCGGGTTCTAGTCCCGGTCGGGGCGCCGGATTCTGTCCCGGTTGCCCCTCTTCCAGGCCAGCTCTCTGCTGTGGCCAGGGAGTGCAGTGGAGGATGGCCCAGGTGCTTGGGCCCTGCACCCCATGGGAGACCAGGAGAAGCACCTGGCTCCTGCCATCGGATCAGCGAAGTGCGCCGGCCACAGCGTGCCGGCCGCGGCAGCCACTGGAGAGTGAACCAATGGCAAAAGGAAGACCTTTCTCTCTGTCTCTCTCTCTCACTGTCCACTCTGCCTGTCCAAAAAAAAAAAAAAAGTAGAAAAACAGGAAAAAAAATAGACTGATCAAGAAGATAAGACTGTATGACTAGACAACTATATACTTCTTAGTGGCTTAGGGGATACATTTTTTTATTTGTCTTTTTTCTAAGATTTATTTTATTTGAAAGTCAGAGTTACACAGAGAAGGAGAGGCAGAGAGAGAGAGAGAGAGGTCTTCCATCCGCTGGTTCACTCCCCAAATGGTCACAATGGCCAGAGCTTCACTGATCCGAAGCCAGGAGCCAGGAGCTTCTTTCGGGTCTCCCGTGTGGGTGCAGGGGCCCAAGCACTTGGGCCATCCTCCACTGCTTTCCCAGGTCATAGCAGAGAGCTGGATTGGAAGTGGAGCAGCCGGGACTTGAACTGGCGCCCATATGGGGTGCCGGCACTGCACATGTGGCTTTACCTGCTATGCCACAGTGCCAGCCCCTGTTGGTTTTGAATGTTTTACATCTCTGCATTTTTTTTTTCAGAATTTCAAGGAAGCTGCTGGGTGCCCAACACTAGCTCTGCCTTCCTCCTTCCCTGAGAAATCAGCTTCCCCCCCAAAAACACAAAGGCTCACAACAGAATGCTGACAGCAGCCCCACCCACAACAGACACTGGGAACAGGGTCTAAGCAAACACGGTACAGTCATCCATGGAAGGGACAGAGCAACAAAAGGAGCTGTGTCCAGCACGCAGGAGGGCGAGAGAGGGGGTCAGGGGGAGAAAGCAGCATCCACCACACAGCGGAACAAGCCCGGGAAAGCCCCCACACCCGGGATGTACCGAGATCCACGAACAGTGGGCCTGTGGCAGGAAGTGTGTACAGTCCACACACCATGTTACGGGGGCAGGGATGCTTCTTGGTGGGTGAGCACAGAGGACACCGTGGGTGGGTGTCTGCCGGGTCCACAGCTGGGGTTCCCTTAGCCTGGGGACCAACAGCATTTCTGAGTCTCCAGTCTCTGGGATCCCTTCCAGTTCTGGGAACAAGGACCCCATCAGCAAGACCGATCTCCAGCCAAATGAATAAAAAAGAACACAAGGCCTCTAGCCATCATTTTCGCTTATTTCTGAAGCTAAGGGCAACCAAGAACAGGCTCCAAACAGATGGATAACCTCACCGCAGGACTCCTCTCAAGGCTGTGCCTGTGTGATGCGGGATTCAGTCTGGCAACTGAAGTTCCCTTTTGGGACAAGAGGAAGGCACGTGACAGTCACAAGCCAGCCCAGCCGCTCACTGATGTCCCCAACCCCAGCCAAGCGTCCTGCAGGCAGTGCGTGGGGTGTGACCTTTCTTCCCTTCCATGTTCCTCTAACCCATTCCTGTCTGTGCCTGTATCATAAGGAACTCACAAGACACAGATAAACATCACTACAGGTCCAAGCATCACAACCAGAATATTTTAAAACAGATTGGCCGGCGCCACAGCTCACTAGGCTAATCCTCCGCCTTGCGGCGCCGGCACACCGGGTTCTAGTCCCAGTCGGGGTGCCGGATTCTGTCCCGGTTGCCCTTCTTCCAGGCCAGCTCTCTGCTGTGGCCCGGGAGTGCAGTGGAGGATGGCCCAAGTGCTTGGGCCCTGCACCCCATGGGAGACCAGGATAAGTACCTGGCTCCTGCCATTGGATCAGCGCGGTGCGCCGGCCGCAGCGGCCATTGGAGGGTGAACCAACGGCAAAGGAAGACCTTTCTCTCTGTCTCTCTCTCTCACTGTCCACTCTGCCTGTCAAAAAATTAAAAAAATTAAAAAATTTTAAAAAGATATAATGAACCTCCGTATATTCCTTGGCCCTTTGAGAAGCCAAGTAGCAAACTGAAGTGGAGGCAGACCTGGGAAGTCCTGGCTCAGCTACGGGTTCTAGTGCAGATCCCATCCGTGGTCACCTGTATTTAACATCTAAGAGACCTACTTTCCCATCCATTCAACGAAAGGGAAATACGCCCCCATTACCACTCTGGGATGTTGCAAAACCCCAGAAAGCACTTAGCAAGGTACAAAACCCAGTGCAAATGCACCACTACTCTCAATGGCATTTCAGTCACCATGGCAACGTGCTGGGTCTTAATCCAGCTCAAAACTATCTCACGGGGCCGGACCGGTGCAGTGGTGTAGAGGGGAAAGCTGTTGCCTGCAATGCCGGCATCCTATATGGGCGCCGGTTCTTGTCCCGGCTGGCTCTTCTTCCGATCCAGCTCTCGGCATGGCCTGGGAAAGCAGTGGAAGATGGCCCAAGTCCTTGGGCCTCTGCACCCACATGGAAGACCTGGAAGAAGCTCCTGGCTCCTGGCTTTGGATCAGCGCAGCTCCAGCTATCGCGGCCAACTAGGGAGTGAACCAGTAGATGGAAGAACCATCTCTCTCTGCCTCTCCTCTCTCTGTGTAACTCTGACTTTCAAACAAATAAATAAATCTTTAAAAAAAAAAAAAACCTAGCTCACTCTCTCTGAGACCTGAAACAGACTACCACAGTTTCCAAAATAACCCCACTCCAAGCTTTGATCGCGAGAACTCTGGCCATGAAAATCCCCCGTGAGTTCGCATGTGACACGGATGCCATCGTTGTTGGAAATCACACACTTCCCCACCAACGCTCACCACGCAGACCCCACAGCTGCAGAAACTGTGCCTCAGAAGTGGTCGGGTAAACGTTCCCCCAAACGAGTAGATCGCGTATTTGAAACCATGAGAGCCAGCACCAGCCCGGAGGTGTGCCGGGTCATGACAGCTGGCGGCCCACGTGGCCCACGTGGCCTCTCAGCCCCACCCTTCCTGACACTGCCCAGGCAGCTTGCAGACAGCCACGGCAGGAGGATCTACACCCTGGAAGTTGGCTACAAACCAGGCCCTGCTAGGAGCCGGTCACCACCAGCTGACCCTTGGAAACAAGGCCCGGAACAGGTATAGGTTACACACACACACACACACACACATACAGGAAAAAAAAAAAAAAAAAACAGGATTTTAAAATATAATCTGTAGGGCCCAAGTTCACTTTAAAATTTTGTGCTTAATAATAAAGAATTGCGGTGTTTTCCCAAACGGCATGACAACTAACACACATCACTCCTCCGACCTCCTGTTCATGGCTGCACACACGCACAGTCCCACGGTCCCCAGGACTGCCCGCCAGGCTGGCTGCTCCAATCCCTTTAGCAAAACGACCCAAAATTAAATCGAGATTTCGCATAGTGCTATAAATACTGCAGCAACTCGGGCTTCCGAGCGCTGCCGAGGGGAAGGAACAGTAACCACACGGGAAGCTTTAAAGCCCCCAGTCCACCCGCACGACCCCCGGCTAGGGCCGAGTCCACGCCGGAGTGAGCGAGCCACGTCTGCCACGGCCTCACAGACCTCGGTGTGCTGTGCTGGCCTCTCCCCCACTCATAATTTATTTACCATCTCCATGGCAACGGGACTCTGGGAAAGAGGAGGGAAGGTTCCGGACTCTCGGGCAGCAGCTGCTTCCTAAGCCTCAGGAAGACACTTGTCAAACAGGGGGTCCCAGAAGCCCTCACTTCCCAAGCCAGCACTGGAGAACACCCCCCCCACCCCCACCGTGGCTCAAAAGACAGCACAGACCACCCGAGACCGCCTCAGGGTAAAAATCCTGCTGTCTTAATTTTTTTTTTTTTTTTTTAAGAAAAGGTTGGCTATAAATAGCTCAAAACCCAAACGTTTTAAGCATTTTGAAAAGCAAAAAGCGACCTGGGATATGAGCATTTCTTGGCTCTGATATCACCGATTGGCCGCATTGGCTTTGCCAGGCCCCCCGCACCCCTTCAGCATAGAAAATGTCTTTGCTTGATGCCCGGGCAGGCATCAAGATCTGGTCCTCAGGGCCGGCGCCACGGCTCACTAGGCTAATCTTCCGCCTTGCGGCGCCGGCACACCGGGTTCTAGTCCCGGTCGGGGCGCCGGATTCTGTCCCGGTTGCCCCTCTTCCAGGCCAGCTCTCTGCTGTGGCCCGGGAGTGCAGTGGAGGATGGCCCAAGTACTTGGGCCCTGCACCCCATGGGAGACCAGGAGAAGCACCTGGTTCCTGCCTTCGGATCAGCGTGGTGCGCCGGCCGCAGCGTGCCGGCCACAGCGGCCATTGGAGGGTGAACCAATGGCAAAGGAAGACCTTTCTCTCTGTCTCTCTCTCTCTCACTGTCCACTCTGCCTGTCAAAAAAAAAAAAAAAATCTGGTCCTCAAAGACCAAAGCGGAAACAGGAGCACGGGCAAACCAGACCAGCTGCAGGCCTTGGACCTCCAAGGTGGGCGCAGACCCCCACAGAGCCAACCCCCACCCAAGCTGCCTGGGAGTCCATGCTTGGAAACTGCTCCTTCCCTGAAAAGCTGGTTAAGCCACTTGATGGGCGGGGGGCAGGCTGCGGATCTCAGGCCATAATTGGCAACTTGGAGTTAACTTTTCTCCAGGGAAACATTCAAAACTATTCTGTTCGGACCGGCCATGGGAAATGCGCAAATGAGTTTTACCTATTACATAATTCCTTACCCTCTCACATCTTGGAAACTGGGAGACTTTGAAGAGTTAATTTAAGAAAACAAAAAGGATTGATTGATTTGAGAGTTGAGGAGAGAGAGACAAGAGGGGTCTTCCAACCTCTGGTTCATTCCGCAGATGGCCACACTGGCTGGGGCTGGGCCTGGCAGAAGCCAGGAGTCTGGAGCTTCATGGGGTCTCCCACGTGGATGTAGGGCTCCAAGCACTTGGGCCACCCTCTGCTGTTTTTCCCAGGCCGTTAGCAAGGAGCTGGATTGGAAGTGGAGCAGCCGGGACACAAACCAGCGCCCATATGGAATGTCGGTGTCACAGCTGGTGGCTTTGCCCACTATACCACAACGCCAGCCTGGAGGGGTGAATCTGATAAATGGGTCAATCAATCCAGGCACTGGAAATAAAAGGAACGCATGACGTCTCGTGGGCTTGTGCAGGGTGTACCCTCTGCGGAAGTCCAGAGCCCACTGGGAACGGGAGTCGTTCCTCCTGGCAAGGTGCATCGGGTGGCAGGCCACCTGGGGCTCCTGGAGGAGAACATTCTAGGGAGAGGCAGGCAGGACCAGGGCTGGTGGGCAGACTATGGAAGCTGAACTCCAGACACAAGCAAAGTGACCACGAGGCACAGTGGGATTTCCTTGTCTCCATGCCCCCTTGGGAAAGGGTGCTGGGCAGTCCCAGGAGCCTCATTCAGCTCCCAGGGGGCAGACGCCGATCGGCCGAGGGAGGCCGAGGTCACGGGGTCAGGGCCTGGCAAGTCCAGGGCAAGCTCCCGCAGGTGTGGCCTGGGGGTGATGCTACCGGGAAGCCCAGCTCTGCAAATGGCCACGCCCACCCCCTGGTTTCACCTGCTTGCCCATTTCAAACAGAGGCCACTTTGAAAATGAAGATGTTTTTACAGACTCAAAGTTATCCAGAGGCCTCTCCTGCAGAGAAATCAACATGGACCGGGCCCCTGCATGGCGCACACCCCCACCCAGGGGTGGCCCTCAGGGGGCTGACACCCCTACTGGCTCCAAGGACAGGGATTCTGTCCCCTCCTCCACCTGCCTCCCCACTCAGGCCTGCAGGGCCAAGTGGCTGCCTCAAGTTCACCGGAAACTCCAAGCCGAAGCTCACTGCTGTGGAGACGGTCTTGGTCACCTGTGGGCTGACTCCTGGAGGGATTCCAACAGATCTGAGTGATCAATTACTGCAGTCTAGGGGAGTCAGATACTGGAAGACCCACTGTGCAGAAACCACACTGGGAACGAGTTCTGTCCTGCCTGCTCTCTCCAGGAGAGACCACACACCCAGGGGACACACACACACACATACCAGGGGAGGAACACACTCCAGGGGACACACACACACACACACACCCCAGGGGAGGAACACACCCCAGGGGACACACCCAGGGGACACACACACACACACCAGGGGAGGAACACACCCAGGGGACACACCCAGGGGACACACACACACACACACACACCAGGGGAGGAACACACCCAGGGGACACACCCAGGGGACACACACACACACACACACACACACCAGGGGAGGAACACACCCAGGGGACACACACACACCAGGAGAGGAACACACCCAGGGGACACACCCAGGGGACACACACACACACCAGGGGAGGAACACACCCAGGGGACACACCCAGGGGACACACACACACACCAGGGGAGGAACACACCCAGGGGACACACCCAGGGGACACACACACACACCAGGGGAGGAACACACCCAGGGGACACACCCAGGGGACACACCCAGGGACACACACACACCAGGGGAGGAACACACCCAGGGGACACGCCCAGGCAAACACACATCCCAGGGGACACCTATCAAGGGAGACACAGACCCCAGGGGGTATAGACACACCCCAGGAGGGGCACACAGCCCAGAGGACACGTCACGGCTCTGCATCCTACACAACTACTCACTGGCACTCGTGCTTAGACCACAAAACACTCTCCATCTTTCTCTAGAACGTATCGTTTTAGGTACAAAGTCCCAGCAGACGGGACCAAGCTTGGGTCATAGCAATGACATGGATGAGGCACAGCTGTGCCAGTCTAGAGAGGCAGCGTCCACCGCACCCAGCCTGGGGAGGACTTTTTAATTCTGTCACTAGCTACACAAAGATCAGCCTGGATCTCCATGGAAATTCACAGCACAGAAGAAATTCACAGGAGGGAGGGGGTGGGGGAGAAGGGCTGTGCCTTGCAGAGGAGCCTGCGGGCCACGCTCTCCTGAGTGTGACCCTGCTCCAGTGAGCGATCTGCCTTCCGTCAGCGTAAGGGTGCTGTCAATCACCCTGCAGCCTGGAAAGACAAGCAAAACAAGCTCCCCTAAATCAGAGCACTCCCCTCCCCGGTATGGATGCCACAAATACAGCCAGGTAAGAGGAGTCAGGATGGGATTCAGGTTCGGTTCCCTTGCACCTCCTTCTCCCAACAGCTCAGGAAGGGTGACACACACAGAAATCGCGAGAGCCCCCATTGTGTGCGTGTGAGACTCAGAAGAGCCCATGTTAACCCACCCCAAGTCATTAACGCGAAGCCTGAGCATTGCCTTGTTTTTCCTGTTAATACGCCTCATTAAGCTTAGTTTCACACGGCTTAATCCCCTAATTAACTTCCATCCCTTTTTAGGTTTGATTAATTGGAATTTGGGCGTGGAACGAGACTCCTGGCGATGTCATCTTGGGTCTCACAACTTCAGGAGGACACAGGGCGGGACCACACAGCTCGTCCTACCGATTGCTGAATAACTAATGCCTCGGAGGTGAAACCATTGCGGCACCCTAACTGCGAGACAGTCTTCATTTACCACAGACCACCAAGCCATGCCCGACATAGGTCTGCATTCGCCTGCACGGGAAACAGTCCGCAGGGCACACAGCAAACCCCACCCACCCGCGTGGGAGACCCAGATGAAGCTCCAGGCTTTGGCCTGGCTCACCCCTGGTCTTTGCGGCCATCTGGGGAGCAAACCAGCAAATGGAAGATCTCTCTCTCTCTCTCTTTCTCTGTCTGTCTCTCCCTCTGTCTTTGTAACTCTTTCTAAATAAATAAATCTTAATCATCATCATAATAATAATGTGAGGAATTCTCTATTAAAACCAAAAGTCTTTGCAATACCTTTAGTGCATTTTTCCAAAAGCTTATGGAAATCTGTATACACCACAAAACCACCTTGCTCACGCCAGTTCTGCAGTCGCCCACGCAGGTGGCAGAAAAGTCACAAAAAGGCACAACAAAGTCTCGCCCAGGTGGCCCTATTCAGTTCCGATGGACACCAAGCTCCTCCACAGCAGGGAACAAAGAGACGGGCTCCTGGCTGCTGTGGGCCCATCCTTGGCCAGGGAAGGGGTGAGGGCAGCTCCGGGAACCCCGGTGGGCAGCATGGAGGGCCCCACAAAGCTGGGAAGTCCAATGGGAAGAACCAAGTGGGCAGGTCTGTGGGCAGAGAGCAGCTGTGAGTGCAGCCAGTGGCACAGTGGCCCTCGCAGGTCCAGGTCCCGCTACTGGAGAGAATACGTTGAGTGTGACACAGCCAGAAGACACGGGGCATGGCAGCCCTGAATCGAGCAAGGATCAGTCAAGGCCCTGTTATTGCGGCCCTGAGGGAGACCGCCCAGAAGTCACAGACACCTGTGCGGTTCAGCAGGCACCCAGCATTTTAATGAAGCTGCTGACCCACGCTCAAGGCACTGAGTGACACGGGTTAGGACAAGCAGCGAGAGATCAGAGCATCTGGGGCAGGGAGGAAGTTGACGCATACTCCTGGTCCCTAAGAATGGGTGGATCTGGACCACGAGGAAGGATGGGGAAGGAAGCGATGGAGGACACGGTGGAAAGGATCCTGACAAAAGACGTCGCTTTAAAAACATGCCGGGGCCGGCGCCCTGGTGCAGTGGTTCAGCCACTGCCTGCAGCGCCAGCAGCGATATGGGCAATCAGTTCAAGTCCCAGCTGCTCCACTTCTGATCCAGCTTCCTGCTAACGCACCCGGGAAAATAGCAGAGGATGGCCCAAGTGCTTGGACCGCTGCACCCACATGGGAGACGTGGAGAAAGCTCTTGATTCTGACCTGGCCTGGCTCTATAGCCATCATGGCCATCTGGGGAGTAAACCAGCAGACAGAAGCACGCTCTCTAGCTCTCTCTCTCTCTCTCTCTCTCTCTCTTTCTCTTTCAAATAAATAATTTGAAATTTTAAAAAATAATTTTAATTAATTAAAAAAAAACATGCCTGAGGTTGGAAACACACAGTAAATGACTACAAATGCTGATGCTGCCTTGGGTTCACACCGATTCTGGGGAGGAAAGGGGGCAATGAGGTTTTAGGATCAGAGAACCGGGGAACTGAAGCAGCATGTGAGGACATGAAGGGCAGGATGTGAGACGGGAGGTCGGCAGGGCAGCCAGGAGGGTGACACAGCGAACCAGGGCCAGGGAGAACAGCTGTGGAAATAAAACAAGGCCGACAGAAGAGAAGAACTGGGATAATTGTATACACTAGCCCCACGCTCAGGGGACAGACAGGACAGACCATCAGGTAAAAGCTGCGCTGCGCACTCATGTCCAAAGAGGCCAGTTCCTGTGGACGGATCAGCACCACGCGTGGCACGCCTACCTACAAAGAGCGCCCGCCAATCACCAGAACACAGCAAGGCAATGGGGAGACGGGCAAAGGTGCGAACCATCAGAGGAGGAGATGCAAAGGGTCCACAAACAGGCGAAAATGGGCTTCACCTCGGCCGAGCTACGGAGACATCACCTAAACAATCCAGTGACCATCTAAGAGTGACTATGCTGAGGGTCAGAGAAACGGTCCCCGGAGCTTTGCTCGTGCGTGTGTCTCAACAACACTCGCTCAGAGTGGGCGGTGTGCAGCGGCAGCACAGGGGTCAGGCAGCCCTCACGCTGCAGGTGCAACTCCTGGGTTCCTTAACGGCACTTCACGGAGACAGAGGGCCTCACCCGCCGCCAAGCTCCTGTCCCGCCCGCCTTGTACCGAAACACAGATCAGACTCAGGTAGACCAGGTGCAAACCGGCTGCCCCTGGAGCTGTGCAAATCCCACTTTCCTCACCGTCACACGTGGGTGAGGCTGCATCAGTTAACGTAAGCAAAATGACGTGGCCCACGTACTCAGAACGCGGTGGACTTAACTGTGAGCACCCGGTTCACAGTGCGTGGGGCTGTTGTTGTCGATGCGACTACAGAAGCTGCAAGCTGTATCTGTTACCAACTGATGGAGCCTGTTCCTCCCAGCTTCCTCCCTTCTTTCTTCTCTCCTTCCTAAAGATTTCTTGATGTCTAAAGGACGCACATAGCTCAAACACTTTGTGGGAAGGGCTTGGAACATTTTTTCTTCTTTCTATTTTCATGTCTAGCAACCGCAAGCTGGTTCTCTCAATGGCTGGTTGTGATTTAGTGGGTTACCCAGCATGCTGTGGCAAATTTGATAAACAGAGCTATTCTGTTTTATTGCACTGGGAAAAAAAATAGAATAATAAGAAGCCTTAATTTGACAACTGGGAGACTGTGAAAAAGCACAGCTGGTTTGAAAAAGAGATTAGGTAGCAGCAATAAAATCCACACCATCTGAATCATGAACCACCCTAAAAAGCTTGCAAAGGAAAATGAAATCTGGAAGTTCCGAGGTTGTACAGCTGTGAAGACTTGGAGAGACGCCTGTGGGCAGGCCTGGTCCCCAACTGTCTAGTGGGTAGGGGACTGGCTTTGATGTGGGGGAGACAGGCAGGAAGAACAGGGAGGGACACGTGTGCTGGACGATCTTCCTAATAATTTCTGCCCCTAGCCCTGCCTTGCAACTCCACCCCTTCCCTATCAATCCAGCATGCCCACTTTCCCATGATGCACCTGCTTCTCCCATGCCTGGATGGAGGAGACGCCATGAAACTTCCCAGAAGCTTCATGCAGACTCCACCCTGTTTGCATATTCAATTAGGGCACCATCTCCCTACCCGGTAAAAGTGACTGCTTTGGGGTCCTACTCTGGCCTTTGCCCACACTCTCTCCTCATGGGGAACCCTCAGGCCCACGCGTGACAGGGACCTCTCCGTGTGGAGCGGTGCACACATCACACGTGACTGTCTGTTCACTCTCTCCGTTGTAAATGAAGCCTGCCCTCACTTGGGCACTGTGTGTATGCCTCTGCGGGGCGAGAACGTGGAATAAGGGCTGAGATCCTCATTCCCATGGACAGCTTCCCTGAGGTGCCCAGCCCTCCCACGCTTCAAGGTTGACTCTCAGACAGCTCAACAGTGGATTCCACGGGACGCTGTGGCCAGGGAGCTCTGGGAAGTAACGGCCGTCCTTGGCATCACCGTTCCGAAGGATGCTGTTCCTACTGTGGATGCTGCCGTTGAGGTAATGAAACCAACACTACGGAATTACTGAATTACTGGTTATGGACTTGGCAAAAATATCCCAGTTTGGTTTCTTGACATCCCAAGAAGGTAGAGCCCGGTAATGATTTTCTCCGCATAAAATGGGAGTCTGTTGTAACGTAAAACACGGACAGAGAGGTTGAGAAAACTTCCAAGGAGCACTTTATGAGTAAGGAATAGATGACAAATCTGTATGTGCGCACGTGTGTGTGTGTGCGTGTGTGTGTGCGTGTGTGTGTGTGCGCCTGTGTGTGTGTGCGTGTGATACAAATGGTCTCCTCCACTAGCCTTTCTTGAGCAGTTTCTGGAAAACACTTTTGAGAATGCAATGTTTGTTCCGACAGGGTTCAGGACACACTGCCCCAAAATACGGCACCTCGACCTTTGAGCGAACCACGGAAGCAGGCCCAGAAACTGGGACTCCCCTGTTCCTCTGCCCTGGAGTGGCCCACAAAACCTAGCAGATCCCGGGGCTGGCACTGTGGCGTAGTGGGTAAAGCGGCCACCTGCAGTGCCCGCATCCCATGTGGGCACCAGTTCAAGTCCCTGCTGCTCCACTTCCGATCCAGCTCCCTGATAATGTGCCTGAGAAAGCAGCAGGGGATGGTCTGAGTGCTTGGGCCCCTGCACTCATGTGGGAGACTCGGAAGAAGTTCCAGACTCCTGGCTTCAGCTTGGCTCAGGCCTGGCCATTATGATCATTTGGGAAGTGAGCTAGCCAACAGAGGATCTCTCTCTCTCTCTCTCTCTCTCTCTCTGTCTCTCTCTGTCTCTCTCTGCCTCTGTAACTCTGCTTTTCAAATAAATAAATGAATCTTTTTTAAAAAATAATAAAAAAGGGGCCAGCACTTTGGCACAATGGGTTAAAGCCCTGGCCTGAAGCACTGGCATCCCAGAGGAAGCTGCTGGCCTTAGCTAGCTCCTGGCGCAGCTGTGGCCATCTGGGGAGTGAAGCAGTGGATGTCTCTCCCTCTCTCTGTCTATACCTCTCAAACAAAATAAGTAAAATAAAGAAAAACAGAACTGGGAAGAAGTTTCAGATCTGAATATCCTAAAGTCCTTCCCTTCGTCAGCATCCCCACTGCTTGGGTGGCGCAGTGAGCATCTTGGGGAGAAGTGGCCCCTGCGCTGGTCCTGCGCTCAGGCGGTGGTGCCGAGCCGTGCTTGGTTAGAAGCCCCTGGGAGACAGTTGTGTCTGGGATCAGAGACCCATGGTTCTCTTGCCAGATCCTCAACTCTCCAGACCTTCCCCCACACTTCTATCCTCGATCCCTTTATTATTTTTTCTTCTCAAAAATAGCCTTATTGAAATATAATTCACAAGCCCAGCACTGTGGCGTGGTGGATAAAGCCACCACCTACAGTGCCGGCATCCCATATGGGCACCAGTTTGAGTCCCGGCTGCTCCACTTCACATCCAGCTCCCTGCCTGGGAAAACAGTGGGGGGCGGGGTGGCCCCGGTACTTGGTTTGCTGCACCCATGTGGCTCTTGGCTTCAGATCAGCCCAGCTCTGGGCATTGCAGCCATCTGGGGAGTGAACCAGCAGATGGAAGATCTCTCTCTTTCCCTCTCTAATTCTACCTTTCAAATAAATAAATCTTAAAGAAAAGAACTACAACTGACATGCCCCATAATTCACTTTGTACAATTCAGCAGTTTCTAGTATATTCAGAGCTCTGTAATTATCGCCAGAAGCTCATCACCACACAAACAAGCCTGCACCGTGAGCCACTGCCTCGGTCTCTGCCTCCCAAACCAATCCACTGTTGCTCCTATAACCAGAATCATACAGACTGTGACTGTCATGTTCCAAGGCTCACCCACAGGGGAGCGTGTGCCAGCCCTACACGCCTTCTCACAGCCCAGGGATACCCCACTGTAAGAGACAGCCTGAGTCCTGCTGACACCCTGCCCTGGTCGATGGAGAAGGGGTCACTGCCTGCCCTGTAGCAAGCTCACACCCCGGCCACCGGGGGGAAGCCCCCCACCCCTCACCATGAGCACAAGACAGGGGCGGCTCCCACAGCTGTGTCCTAGGAGGTGGCCCTCCCACCAGTGAGTGGGAGCACAGGCCAGATCCCCCGGCAACAGCCCACAGGCCCACCTCGCCGTGGGGCCCCGGGCTCTGGGCATGCTGGTTAGCACAGCACGCACTCAGCCTCAGTGGACCGGAGCGCAGAGTTGGCGTCTCCACCTCCCTCCGTGCAGGAACCCGGCCGCCTCGTCTGGTTCTTTCAGACAGAAACAGTGCCCAGGCCGGCGCCGCGGCTCACTAGGCTAATCCTCCGCCTTGCGGTGCCGGCACACCGGGTTCTAGTCCCGGTCGGGGTGCCGGATTCTGTCCCGGTTGCCCCTCTTCCAGGCCAGCTCTCTGCTGTGGCCCAGGAAGGCAGTGGAGGATGGCCCAAGTGCTTGGGCCCTGCACCCCATGGGAGACCAGGAGAAGCACCTGGCTCCTGGCTTCGGATTGGCGCAGCGCCGGCCGTGGCGGCCATTTGGGGGGGGGGGGGTGAACAAACGGAAGGAAGACTTTTCTCTCTGTTTCTCTCTCTCACTGTCCACTCTGCCTGTCAAAAAATAATAGAAAATAAAAAAATAAAAGAAAAAGAAAAAAGAAACAGTGCCCAGCGCCAACGCCACGCATCCCCCTCCAGTCCACACCTGCATCCCGGGTCCTTTTTGGACCCAGGGTCCCTGGAGCTTTGTCTCTAGAGATCTAAGCTCAAAAGGTGCAAGGCCCACTCAGATGCCACCTTTGGAATTCTCTTAATAGAGATGCACTGGGTGAGAAAGTGTAAAAACACAGAGAGCTGTGAGGAAAATAAAACCCGCGCCCAGCGGTAACCACTCTCCAAAGGCCGATGCAATTCTTTTGCCTTTTTCCTATCATATCTTGGCATAGCTGTCACCATATTAAACAGAGTTTTAGATCCCAAATTTTTTATATCGCATTTTACATCCCACCACCTGCACTTTCTGATGCATTAACAACTTTATGCACACTTTCTTTGTAATGTCTGTCTAGTAGTTGAATCATGTGACCAGAACATAACTTTAAAAAGGCATTCCCAGGGGGCTGGCACCATGGTGTGGTGGCTAAAGCCGCCAGATGTGACAATGGCAACCCACATGGGTGTCGGTTCAAGACCCAGCTGCTCCACTTCCGATCCAGCTCCCTGCTAATGATCCTGGAAAAGCAGCAGAGGAAGGCCCAAGTGCTTAAGCCCCTGCACCCACGTGGGAGACCCTGAAGAAGCCCCTGGCTCCTGGCTTCAGCCTGGTCTAGCCCCGGCCTTTGTGGCTATTTGGGGAGGGAACCAGCAGATGGTGGATCTTTCTTTCCTCTCTCTCTCTAAGTCTGCCTTTCAAATAAAATAAACAAATCCTTAAAAAACAAACAAACAAAAATAAACAGCATTCGCAGGTGGACCTGTGGCACAGGGTGGCCGCATCCCATACCAGAGTGCTTGGGTTTGAGTCCCGGGCCCATCATCGATTCCAGCTTCCTGCTAATGCACACCTGGGAGAAAGAGGTAAAGGCTCAAGCAGTTGGGTTTCTGTCACCTACATGGGAGACCCAGTCTGAATTTCAGGCTCCTGGCTTGGGCGTGGCCCAAACCAGGCTGTTGTAGGCATTTGGAGAGTAAATTAGCAAAAGTGAGATCTCTCTCTTTCTGCCTTTCAAAAAAACCATTCCTGTGTTTTTAAATGTTAAAAATCTGTCCACTGTTCTTAAAATTAGCACAAATATCACTGCAAAGAACAGCTTTGTACTTGAATATATTCTCTTTTTTGAAGATGTTATTTATTTGAGAGGCAAGTTACAGAGAGAAGGAGAGATAGACAGAGGGGTCTTCCATCTGCTAGTTCACTCCCCAAATGGCTGCAATGGCCGGAGCTCGGCCAGGATCTTCTTCTGGGTCTCCCACCTGGGTGCAGGGGCCCATGGACTTGAGCCATCCTCCACTGCTTTCCCAGGCCACAGCAGAGAGCTGGGTCAGAAGTGGAGCAGCCGGGTCTTGAACCAGCTCCCGTAAGGGATGCTGGCACCGTGGGCAGAGGGTTAGCCTATTATACCACAGTGCTGGCCCAAAAATATATTCTTACAAATGACATTTCTGGGTCCTGGACTCTGGCGCTTCTGAGGCACCTGAATATGTTGGGAAACTGACTTCCAGATTGGTTGCACTGCTCACCCCCCCCCCAGCAGCATGTGAACGCTGACGTCTCGCTTCCTGACACAGGAGTGACCTTCTTCTTGCCTTTGCTTCCCCAGTCTCCTTACATACAGAACAGCAGATTATTAAACCTTTAGCAGTTATTTTTAGAACACACCATCTGTTGTAGGTGTGTCCCATTTACTTACTGACCATGGAAGCAAATCCATTTAAGAAACTGTTTTGAAACCCACTTCTCCATTATACAGGACAGCTATGAGACCACATCTAAGCTCTCTCTCCTGCAACCTGCTGCAGGATGTTGTAATCACCCAATCTTAAGACATACTGTCAGGGGGCCGCGCTGTGGCTCTCTGCTATGGCCTGGGAAGGCAGTAGAAGATGGCCCAAGTCCTTGGGCCCTTGCACATGCCTGGGAGACCCGGAAGAAGCTCCTGGCTCCTGGCTTTGGATCAGTGCAGCTCCGGCCGCATCTAGGGAGTGAACCAGTGGATGGAAGACCTCTCTCTGTCTCTCCCTCTCTTTGTAACTCTACCTCTCAAATAAATATATAAAATCTTTTTTTAAAAAAGCGCTAAGTTGTCAGAACTTAGCTTTTTTTCTCTAACAACCAAAATTAGAGCTCTAATTTTTCAGTTTTTTTTTTATTGTGGTAATGTCTATGTAAAAGTTCGCATCTTGGCCATTTTTAAGTGTGCAGTCAGCAGGATTAATTACATTCACAGTGTTGTACAACCATCACCTCCAGAAATCTCTCATTGTCTCAACCTGAAACCCCATGCCAACCAGAAGTAACTTCCGGCTTCTCCCCCTGCCCCCCACCAGCCCCTGGCAAGCACCACACTCATTTCTGTGTGCATCTGACCACTCGGGGTACCTCATGTAGGGGAGACTGGCTTATTGCACTGCACTGTGTGGCCTCGAGGGTCACCCATGTGTGACCCATGGTGTCAGGACTGCCTTCCTTTTTAGGGCTGAGTAGTATTCCATTCTCTGCATACACCATGCTGTGCTTGGCCATTCTTCTGGCCATGGAGACTTGGCTGTTCCCCTTACAGCTACTGTAACTAACACTGCTGGGAGCATGAGTACAAATATGGCTTCCAGTCCCGGCTTCCAGTTCCTGTGTGTCTACACCCAGAAGTGGCTTGGCTGCATGGCATGGGGAGTCGGATCCCAGTCCTCTGAGGAACCACCACTGTTTTTTTTTTTTTTTTAAGATTTTTATTTATTTATTTGACAGGTAGAGGTACAGACAGTGAGAGGGAGAGACAGAGAGAAAGGTCTTCCTTCTGTTGGTTCACTCCCCAAATGGCCGCTACAGCCGGCGCACCGCGCTGATCCGAAGCCATGAGCCAGGTGCTTATCCTGATCTCCCATGCAGGTGCGGGGCCCAAGTGCTTGGGCCATCCTCCACTGCCCTCCCGGGCCACAGCAGAGAGCTGGACTGGAAGAGGAGCAGCCGGGACTAGAACCGGCACCCATATGGGATGCCGGCGCCGCAGGCGGATGATTAACCAAGTGAGCCACGGCGCCAGCCCCCATCACCACTGTTTTTCTACAGCCCATTTTATATTCCCACTGACAGGACACAGGGTTCTACTTTCTCCACATCCTTACCAATGTTTTTAATAGCTATCCTAATGGATGTGAGATAGTAAACACATTAATGTTTTTACTTTATAAAGTATCTTATTCCACCCAAACATTTTAATGTTTATTTTTTTAACAAGGTTTTTTTTGGAAAAAAAAAAAAACATACAGGCTAATAGGATTGTATGTTTCTACTTGTATCCCGAGAAAGGAGAGTGAGGTAGCAAGAGAGGAGGAGAGACAGACTGACGGACAGATGTTGGATCTGACGATGGAACATTCTGGACTCCACTCCGCAGCTCACCCCAGTGCAGCTGCATCTGTCCTCATGGTGGCTGCCTGGCCACACCTCTCCACCCCAAATAGCTGTCAGGCTGAATTATACAGTCACCGTGGCAACCATAAATCCAGGCTCGGAGCAGCAGGATACAGTTTTTTTATTCCTCCCATCAGCTACACAATGCGCACAATTTTGTGAGACTGGGCGGTGCCCCTTTCGCTATTTCCTAGGCCTTAACTGTGTAAGACAGAATATCAAATATTGTCCACTTCCATAAATCAAGGCCTGAATATTTATGTTTACAATTTACATTTAAATTGTTTTTCTTTTCCAAAGAATTCAAAGCTATTATCTTAATATAATTTCATGTCAGGGAGGCAGGCTGAGGTTAAGGAAAAAAAAAAATCCGAGAATGACTGTGGCCACCACGGATTCTTGCCTTCCACTGAGGCGACAGATTAAATCACACACACACACACACACACACACGTACACACACGCGCACATAAACACACATACGAACACACACAGCTGCTTCCTTTATCATCAAAATCAATTGAATCCAGGCAGATAACGTATGTTTTAAAAGATAATTCTTGGTGGGGCCAGCGCCGTGGCTCACTGGGTTAATCCTCTGCCTGAGGCGCTGGCATCCCATATGGGTGCCGGTTCTAGTCCCGGCTGCTCCTCTCCCAATCCAGCTCTCTGCTGTGGCCTGGGAAAGCAGTAGAAGATGGCCCAGGTCCTAGGGTCCCCGCATCCACATGGGAGACCAGGAAGAAGCTCCTGGCTCCTGGCTTCGGATCGGCGCAGCTCCAGCTGTTGCGGCCATCTGGGGAGTGAACCAATGGAAGGAAGACCTTTCTCTCTGCCTCTCCCTCTCACTGTCTATAACTCTACCTTTCAAATAAATAAATAAAATCTTTTTTAAAAAAAGGTAATTCTTAGGCCCAGCATTGAGGCATAGTGGATAAGGTTGCTCCTTGTGACCCGGCAGCCCATATAAGCACCAGTTTGAGTCCCGCTGCTCCACTTCACATCCAGCCCCCTGCTAATGGCCTGGGAAAGCAGTGGAAGATGGCCCCAGCATGTGGATCCCTGCCATCCATGTGGGAGACTCGGATGAAGCTCCTGGTTTTGGCCTGGCCCAGTCCTGGCCAGCGAGGTCATCTGGGGAATGACCAGTGGATAGAAGCGCTCTCTCTCTGTCTCTCTCCCTCTGTAACTCTTTCAAAATAAATAACTATTTTTCTTAAATGCAACTTCCAAATACAAGCTGGCTAAGGTGCATTCCAAGGAGCACAAAGCAGGGCTGAGCAGGAGGCCAGCAGCTGGCCAGAGCTGCACCCGTCACCCCCACCTGTCCCTGCACTATGAACTGTGACCTGTGCAACTACTCTTTTACTTGTCTTCTTTTTTTTTTCTTTTTTTTTCTTTTTTTTTCTTTTTTTTTTTTTTTTTGACAGGCAGAGCAGACAGTGAGAAAGAGAGACAGAGAGAAAGGTCTTCCTTTGCCATTGGTTCACCCTCCAATGGCCGTCGCTGCGGCCGGCGCACTGCGCTGATCCGAAGCCAGGAGCCAGGTGCCTCTCCTGGACTCCTATGCGGGTCCAGGGCCCAAGGACTTAGGCCATCCTCCACTGCACTCCCGGGCCACAGCAGAGAGCTGGCCTGGAAGAGGGGCAACCGGGACAGAATCCGGCACCCAGACCGGGACTAGAACCCAGGGTGCCGGCGCTGCAGGCGGAGGATTAGCCTGTTGAGCTGCAGCACTGGCCCTACTTGTCTTCTAATCCAGGCCAGCACTTATCACCTTCTGTACCGAAATTTCTCCCAGAAAAAGGAAAAAGCACAAAGCAGAACACTCCAGACTGTCCACAGTGTGTTCTCCAAGTTCCCGGCATCAGCTCTGCTTCCTACCAGCATGTGGTCCCCAGCCTTGAAGTTCCTGGCCTAGGACCCAGGGCTGGTCCCACCACTGCACACACGGGGGCTGACAACTGCCTACAGGGCCCTCATGCCGTAAGCACATTCTCTCTAACAGCGCTCGCCGAGCTCAGACGTCCGTGGATCATGTGGAATGGGCTCAAAACACTAACAGCGCTGCTGGGCCATGCCCCAAGGCCCATGCCTTCCTCCGCCAAGTGGGCCCTGCCCACCAGCACCCTTGTTTGTGCAGAGTCCAGGTGCCGGGGGACACCTGTGCCGGGTCATCAACGGGGCAGGCAGAACCTGCAGGAGTCAAACCCACCCCATCTCCCTAAAAACAGAGCGGGGCAGAGAGCTGCAGGGAGAGGATGGGCCAGTGCGGATCCACTCTGACTGCAGGTAAAGCAGTCACAGACGTGTCTTAGTGGATGCTCTGGCTTGATCCCTCCCCTTGGAGTAGCCCCTGGCCAATGCTGGCTCTCTACGGACTTCCCACACTCCCTGTATTGTAACTGCCACCCGTGTGCGCATCAACCCTACTCTAAAGCAAGATATTTTTTATCTGATAAGACAGGCAAGCAGGTGGCAACAGGAATGAAAACCTCACTGTTGGAACAAAACCAGCAGGAGGATGGAGAAGCGAGAAAAGCAATCGGTGGTCAGGACGGTGGACGCTGATGGTGAGAAAGGTCAGGGCAGGTGTGCCCATTCCAAACCAGCAAAGTCTTGCTCCAGCACACAGGAATCCACTGTCCACGGCTCCGGACACCACCCCGACTGCTGCCAAGCTTCGCATGAACCGCCCCACAGTGCCGCAGCCCAGATACAGGCAAAGACGCGCATTCGTGAAACCGCATACAAACAGCAGGATCCACGTCCCCTCCCCCGCCACTGATGCGGCATCCAAAGGAGCCCCAGCGCCGCGGTTCTCCCCAGGAGCCCCAGACGAGACACACCACACCTGGCGGGGCTGGAGGCCCCTCGGTCTACACAGCCGGAGCCCGTCCTAAAGAGAGGCAGACCCCGAACCCCAGCTGCACACATCCAGGACGTCACACTTACCATTTATACAGGCCTCCGTTGGTCCGCAAAGGCCATCCTCGAACAGGCAGCCTGGGCGAGAGAAACAAAAGACAGCAGAGTCGGTGAGAGGAGGAACAAGGGGCGGCCCAGGCACCTGCGGCTGCAGAGTCTCACAGCCAGGCAGGGGCCACTCTGATCTGGCATCTCTGAGACAGGCCTGACTATCCTGCGGCCAGAACCATAGGCCCCTGCATGCCCTGGGCCAATGTCTCCAGCAGGAAGCTGCTCCGGGTGCCCCGTGTCTCGCAGGCACACATGGGCATGGAGATCCACGCAGACAGACACCCTCCTGAGCTTACTCCTCTACGCTAACTGTGCCACTCCCAGGGGATGCTTGGCTGAGCTTAAGGTCAGCGCCGTCCACATCAGAAACGGGCCAGGACCTTCGGTCCTTCTCTTGAGCATCGTGTGCCTAATTCACACGCATGCACACCTGGAGCTGCACAGACGAGAGGAAGAATGAAGAGAGGAAGCAATGGTGGAGGGGAAATGAAAGGAGAATGGAGGAGCGAGGGGGAAGAGACAGGACGGAGAGAGGCAGGGGCCTCCGCCCTCGGGGGAAGACGCGGGAGGAGAGGCAGCTCCTGGCTGCGGGGCCTCTGTCCGCACCTAGAAAGAGCCGTGGAAACCTCCATGTGAGCCGGGAAGGTGGGGCCGCCTCAAACTCACTCGCCCATGGCATTGAGGCCAGGGCAGGTGGGGAAGGCTGGCGGTCAGCTGTGTGTCCCGCAGACCCAGAAAGGGCTTCAAGAAAACAGAGAGGGTGCAGGGGGCCAACGGCAGCCAGAGCAGCAGACGCCACTGGAAGCTGGGGGCCCCGGGGGCACAGCCAAGGGGCAGAAGCCAACAGGAGCCGCGTGCACGCTGAGCTCCCCAGGCCTTCCACCAACACCGAGAACCCACTCCTGCCGAGGCATTAAAGGTCTTCACTCCCATTTCTCCAACTGGCAAAGTCCCGTCCAGCCACTGCATCCCACCCGGGAGTCCACCACGAAATCTCCCGTGACTGCCCAGGTGAGACACCCATCACAGGACTCCTCCACATCTTCCTCTTCTGGCCAAGAGCACCGCCAAGCAGGAACCACAGAGATGTCACCTGCTAACCTCTACCATGTCTACTGCGGCTGCCCATGTGTCTGGTAGCCAGCAGGTGCCCCGGAGTCAATGGATGAAGAAAAGGAACTGACATTGAGTTACAAAGGCAATCCATCTCTCAGAGGTGCCTTAGAGCTCCCAGTCGTTAACTCCCCACCAGGACGTTGGCGTAAAATCCTCAGAGCTACAGTATGCAATTACACGACACAAAAACGAGTTGAGTGAGGCACAAGACACCATCTGCACAGCAAGCAAAAATGAGTATCACTGGGACCAGTGTTGTGGCATAGTGGGCAAAGCCGTCACCTGCAACACTGGCATCCTGTACGGGTGCCCCCTCGAGTCCCGGCTGCTCCACTTCTGATCCAGCTCCCTGCTAATGCGCCTGGGAAAGCAGCAGAGGATGGCTCAAGTCCATGGGCCCCTGCCACCCACAAGGAGGACCTGGAAGGAGCTCCTGGCTTTGGCCTGGCCCTGCTCTGGCTGTTGCAGGCAGTTGGGGAATGAACCAGCAGGTGGAAGATCTCTCTGTAACTCTGACTTTCAAATAAATAAACTAACCTTAAAAAGCATGAGTATCATTGCAGAACTAAATATATACAGAATTACCATGAATTCACCAAGCAAGTGACAGCTTTATCACCTCCCCAAAGGAGAAGAAACCAAGGTGAGCCGGCTCCTTGGCCTACACTGCCCCACACTGCCCCGGGCAAACTGCCCACTGCGAGCAGGCACTCAGGACCAGGCGAGCTAAGCAGAGTCTGGCTGTCTGAAAGCCCCCAGGCGTTCCTCCCTCCGTCGAGCACCTGAGCCGGGCAGCGTGGTGTGCAAATGGCAAAGCAGCCGGGAAGGTAATCGGCAGTGAACTTTCCCAGGGGACACCTGGCACAGCAGCACCGGCACTGGGGAGTTGGAAGCCCAAATGCCAGGCCATTCCCCCACAGCATCAGGGGTCTGAGAAAGCCCCCCAGGCCCTACTGTCTCAGCGTCGTGAGCACTGGAGGCAGGGCCAGGCAAAGCGACCTTGGGGCTCTCCCACCGCCGACCCTCGAGACCCCTCACTGCAGTCCAGACAGAGGCTCGGCCCTGGGGCGCCCGCTAGGCCTCCTGCTACCCCCTCCCAGCACCCAGGCCCTCGGCATTCACAAGCGCCTGAGCAGCCAGGACAGGCTGGGCACGGCCAGGACGTGGCTACTTGCGGACTCTGCGAAGGGTGACGTCACAGTGCTACAGAACCGCTCCGCATCCTGGCCGTGCTGCTGCTGGTGACACAGTTCTCCACCCAGCGTCACCGCAGCAGGGCTCCAGTGCCAGGAGAATGACCTTGAGGAAGGCAGGACACAGGGACACGTGCACACACGCCACTGCACTAGGGTCGGACACGGCCTCACACGCAGAACCCTGCCTGTCCCATGGCAACAGAACTCTGCCGGGAAGGGCTCTGGGCTCCTCCTGTCCCTGCTTGAGTCATGGCTGAACGAGGCATGCATGGCGATGCACACTTGGATCCTGACCTTGGAGGGACACCCTGCCCCGTTTGACCCATTCGAAGGACGGATGAGAAGAGCGTCAGAGAGCCCAGCATCGCTCCCGGGAGAGGAGGCGACGGCGACAGCAGGATCTCAAGTTATTTACTGCTGGAGCCGCAAACGCTGGGCGTATTTCACCCCGCCAGTCAATATGCTAATTTCACTTCTAATTTATTTGTCTTGCTGTTTGCTCTAAAATTAAGCAAGAACACATTTCATTTTAAACAGTAGCTACCTACTAATAGTGATCATGACCATAAGTCATCAAGGAAAAAAATTCTTTCTCAGGCAGACACTTGGCTCACCCCCACGTCCTCCAACCTCACACGGGCTCCTGCACCTGGTCCAGGGGTCAGCTCGCCGATGGTCTACACCAAAGGCCGGACACTGCACGGAGGCCAGCAGCTAAGTCCTTGAAGAACACCCAAAGCGGCCCACCTGGCCCTGAACCGTGTGGTGCGCAATGCTGCAGACCAGTAATCCCTAGTTGTACTGTATTATCTACCCTTTCCATGAAAACACACGGCATTTTGGCCAGCGCCGCGGCTCAATAGGCTAATCTTCCGCCTGCAGCACCGGCACACCAGGTTCTAGTCCCGGTCGGGGCGCCGGATTCTGTCCTGGTTGCCCCTCTTCCAGGCCAGCTCTCTGCTGTGGACAGGGAGTGCAGTAGAGGATGGCCCAAGTGCTTGGGCCCTGCACCCCATGGGAGATGAGGAGAAGCACCTGGCTCCTGCCTTCGGATCGGTGCAGTGCACCGGCCGCAGCGGCCATTGGAAGGTGAACCAACGGCAAAGGAAGACCTTTCTCTCTGTCTCTCTTTCTCACTGTCCACTCTGCCTGTCAAAAAAATAAATTTTCTCAAAAAAAAGAAAACACATGGCATTTCCAAAATTCCCACTGCTCCCTTGGCTGACAGTTCACAGTAGGGCTCTGGGGCCCTGGCCACTCCTCCTTAATTCATATATTTTTCCCTCAGCTGCAGAACGCACGTGCACACATACACGTGCACAATCCTACGCATTCATGTATGTGCACACACATGCACTCATGTTTCCACACATATACATACTCACACACATACACACAAATGCTCATATGCACACACAATGATGCTCTCAGTGTAAATTTCTCTTTTGTTTTCTCAGAACAGTAAGCAGCATTTTGACATTATCTTGTCTTTTTGCCTTTTACCATCTTCAAGATGAAAATGGATCCACTTTGGCCAGCGCCATGGCTCAATAGGCTAATCCTCCGCCTTGCGGCGCCGGCACACCAGGTTCTAGTCCCGGTCGGGGCACCAGATTCTGTCCCGGTTGCCCCTCTTCCACGTCAGCTCTCTGCTGTGGCCAGGGAGTGCAGTGGAGGATGGCCCAAGTGCTTGGGCCCTGCACCCCATGGGAGACCAGGAGAAGCACCTGGCTCCTGCCTTCGGATCAGCGCGATGTGCCGGCCACGGCGGCCATTGGAGGGTGAACCAACGGCAAAGGAAGACCTTTCTCCCTGTCTCTCTCTCACTGTCCACTCTGCCTGTCAAAAATAAAGAAAGAAAGAAAGAAAATGGATCCATTTCTGCAAAATCCTGACGAGATCTGCCTCTCACTCCTAGCTGTTCACAAAGGGCTTGTTCTTGTTGTAGAAACACAGCAGCCCTGAACGGAGGCACAGCCTGCCTCTCTGGTTGGAGGCTGCAGAACGGCTCAGCACATACCTGGCCCGCCCCTCCCCTGCTCACCCCCTCCTCCTCAAAGCCTTCTTTCCAGGTGTGACACAGGCAGAGAGCAGAGGCCCAAAACTTAAGGGACTTTCCTGGGCTCTTCTAAATACATAAAATTTATTTGAAAGGCAGTGTCAGAGAGAGAGAGAGAGAGATGAAGGTCTTCCATCTGCTGGTTCACTCCCCAAATGGCCCCAACAGTCAGGGCTGGGCCAGACAAAAGCCAGGAACCAAGAGATTCTTCCAGGTCTCTCAGTTGGGTGCAGGGGCTCAAGCACTTGGGCCATCTTCTGCTGTATTCCCAGGCACATTAGCAGGAAGCTGGATAAGAAGTGGAGCAGCTGGGATTCAAACCGGCACCCACATGGGATGCTGGTGCTGCAGGAGACTTAGCCCACTACACCATAGCGCTGGCCCCACTCACAGAGTTTTGTCAAAGCCCCGAGATGAGGCAAATGCAGACGCCCAAGAATCTGATAGTTCTGGGGACCTAACATGAGACAAAGGTCCCCAAGACAATGAATTCTCTCCCCAGATGGACCCCTTGAGCAGGATCGGTGCTTTGGGCTCGGCTACAAACAACTGGAAGATTCTCAGGATCCAAGAATATTCTCACCGAATTTTCCTGAGAGCTGATAATGCTAGAAAAACCATAAATGATTTAGTGTTGTAACTAATGAAAACTACAACAAAATCCATCTGCCATGTGGATTAAACAGCATATATTAATAGCAAGTATATTACTGTTTTCCCCGTGGTGATTTTCCACAAATAACAAAGTGTTCTCGCTCATCGATTTCCCATTACTCTGCAGTGTTTGCTCTTCTCTTTGAGTTCTCGGGTGCAGTAAATAACAACACGGCGTGAAACCTCGCCCCGTACCCCATGCAGTAAGCAGAGAGCTGCCCTCGGTTGGAGCCAGGCTCTGGCCGTCGCCGGCCCTTCCAACAGCCTGCAGTGCACCTGCCACCACTCCCAGTTCTACAGATGAGAAAGCAGGACTTGGAAAGGTCAGGCACACACCCACAGCCAGCCGGCCAGGGACTGGTGAAACCAGACACAAAGCCTGGTCTGTCCGCCTCTCTCCAAAACATGATGTTCCCCACTGTTCCAAGCTGTGCCAGGTAAGAGGGGGGCGTGAGTCCCACACACGCGTCTGCACCTGGGGAGACAGAGGAGCAGTGAAACACTGAGCTGTTCTCTCCCAAATCCTCTCCCCGCTCTGATCCTCACCTGTGCAGGCCCCCTACAGGGAGCAGGGAGGGCCCTCACATCACAGGGGTTGCAACAGGCCGGGACCCAGCCCAGGGGCCCCTCCACTCTGCTCCTCTAACCACACCTGCCTCACCTCCCTCTCCTGCTACCCCCCCCCACCTCCTGACCCTGCACACACAAGGTCTGCTCTACCCACAAACTAACGAGAGAACCATGCTGCTGCAGCCCACGGTGGGGCAGAGCCCACAGCAGATTCTGAAGAAACCAAAAGAACCCACGGAAAAACAGCCCGGGAGCAGGGGCCCTGTCTGGCTACGGCCCAGCGGGAGCCCAGGATGGGTGGTGCCCCTCGTTTGTTTGCTCTCCGTTAACCTGGACTGTTTCCTGCTGCAAGCTGCTTTCTCAGCTCCAAGACTCCAGACACTGAAACAGTGCATGTGTGTGAGGCTTGACCTGCGAAGGAAAAGCAAACGTAAGGGGCAGATGGGTGTGTTAGAGCTTGCCAGGCAGCTTTCCCAGCTCTCCTGGGACTTCCGTGGCTGGGTCTCCCTCCAGGACACCTCTGTGATAATACCGGGGGCCCCCAATCAAGCCCTTGGTCCCGGAGCTGAGTAGCAAGCACCGTTTTGACTGCCTACAGAAATACGCCTTCTAGCCAGCGCCGCGGCTCACTAGGCTAATCCTCTGCCTTGCGGCGCTGGCACACCGGGTTCTAGTCCCGGTCGGGGCGCCAGATTCTGTCCCGGTTGCCCCTCTTCCAGGCCAGCTCTCTGCTGTGGCCCAGGAGGGCAGTGGAGGATGGCCCAAGTGCTTGGGCCCTGCACCCCATGGGAGACCAGGAGAAGCACCTGGCTCCTGCCTTCGGATCAGCGTGGTGCGCTGGCCGCGGCGGCCATTGGAGGGTGAACCAACGGCAAAAGGAAGACCTTTCTCTCTGTCTCTCTCTCTCACTGTCCACTCTGCCTGGCAAAAAAAAAAAAAAAAAGAAAGAAAGAAAGAAATACGCCTTCTTATCATCTCCCATGAGGCCTGGCCTGCTGCCTGTCCCACATCTGGCCCCTTACGCTGCAGTAAGAAGGTCGCCCACCCGTCTCCCTGCAGAGCAGGGAGCACCCTGGGGTGGGGATGGCATCTTTAGTCTCACCCACCGGTTCCTGGGGAAGGCCCAGGCCCAACACGGCAACCACCTCTCAGGCTACAGAGGGAGCTAAATGCGAGGCCTGCAAAGCCCCCAGGTTGGCAATGTGATGATTCCATAATCGCAGCAAAAACCTCACTAGCTCCCTCTCCTCCTAAAAGAGGCACTGGAGGCGTGGCATTTACCGCAGCGGTCAAATGCCAACGACACACATCGGCGCGCCTGGGCTGGGTCCGCGGCCCCAGCTCCTGATGCCAGCCTCCTGTCGTTAAAGACTCAGGGACGTGGCACTAACTGGGTTCCCGTCACCGACCTGGGAAGCCTGGGTGGTGTTCCCAACTCCCAGCTTCAGCCCAATCCAACTCCAGCCACTGCAGACATTTGGGGAGTGAATCAGAGGATGGAAGAATCTCTCTTTCAAATAAGTAGATGAAAAAAAAAGGGTTACTGGCAGAGAAAGCACAGCTATACTTACTGGCTACAAGAGACTTTGTAAGTGTAGATTGAGCTTCACGGGGTGACAATTCATGTCCCCCAGGGCAGAAGAGCTCACAAGTGTGCAGGGAGGTGACACCTTCCTGGTTGGGACCCCAGACCTTGGAGTGGCCGTGGCCAAGACCCCTGACAGCTGAGGGCCCCACCCACAAGGAGGGGTCCCTCCTCTGAGACCGCAGTTCCTCCTGCTGCAGGGGCGGCACCTGAGGCTCAGAGGCAGAGGCATGGCCCAAGAGGTGGGGGGGAGGGGGGTCCTCTGCCAAGCAGCAGCCAATACAGCTCCTGTAACACAGCCAGCCTCACCCCCATCCCTGACAGCCACACGGATGCCAAGAAGTACATGTTAAACAATTCCCAGAGACCCCCAAAACCCACCTGATGTGAGCTGGCATCTGACAGTGACCCAAGATGTCACAGACGTCTGACATCCAGACCCCGGGGCTCAACACTGTCACCTGTGTCATCACAGCTTTCACTTCTGTGTCACGCACTGCAATACTGTTCGACTTTCAGCAAGGAACAAGAGACTTTATAATCTAAAAAGCTGCACGCGAAGTAACAGAGACCTTGCCTTTGCTACTGGCCCAGTTCAACACCCTGGCAAAGCCTCACCACGCTCCCAAGCCCCCACGGACCACTGGTGACCCACGGGGGCCCCTCGGCCTTTCGCCACGCCCACGGTGTGTGACCCTCACCACCCACTGCCCCTCACGGCCTGTTATTTTGTGTTTCTGTCTCGTCTCCCTCCGAAATCTCGAGAAAAGCTGTGCTTGAACCCCTGGAGACCCCGGGACTCGCGCCTGGAGTCGGTCCTTCAATTAACTGATATTAGAGACACCTGCCGATGGTAATTCCTCATCAATTACATTTCTCAGAGCCAAGGTCTGTCAGAGCAGTGGCTCTCATCAAAGGCGCCTTATCTTTCCCTCCCTGGTAGAACACCTGAGGCTTGCTGATAGCCGGAGGCTACAGGGAATTTTATTAGCTTGCATTGTTTGCTAGGAAGCCCATCAGCATTACAAAGAATGGTGTCAGACGTGAAGAGATGGTCTTTGGAAAACCCATGTTCATTTCCTTCCTAGTAAGGAAGCCAACCAGTCCCACCTCTCCATATCACAGGCACACACCTTGGCTTACTTTCCCAAAGCTAAGTAGGGACCTGCTCTGCTCACCTGGCAGGAGCTGTGAGAATAAAGCCCCCGGCCGTGCCTGGCACAGGGTCCTGGTGCCCAGGTGGTGGCCACTGTCATGGTTCTGGCACCATCATGGCAGCAGCCGGCACTGTTGGGACCACGGAGTCTCACTGAATGTCTCTATCAGAACAAACCCCAAACTGCATTCAACCAGGACAGGAAATCCAGGCAGGGACAGGAACCCGGTTCTACATTCAGAAACGCCTATTCTTAGAAAAGGACCTGAAAGACAGCGAGAGATTAAAGCGCCTGGACCCGCCGCGGCTGGGCTGCCCCCGCCAGGCTCTGCCCCCGGGGGAGGAGGGAGCAGCCAGAAACTCGTGAGAGGCCGTTATCTAAGGCAGTGCACACCGCAGGTCAGAGCCTCTTGCTTCCCTCGCCCTAGATCTCGGGTTCTGGCTGCGATTGCTGTTTCAAAGACAATGCAGGGAGGGAGGGAGCAGGAGAGGCTGTAGCTCCACTCCCAGGGTCCACCCACACAGGTGGCTTCTGGCCCTGGCCTCGCCCGTCACTGCTGCTGGACTCCCAGAGAGCGCTCCGGGAGGCGAGCGACAGTGCTCACCCCTGCCACCAGATGCCGAGGGGACGTGTAGTGCCTGAGACGGAAGCACATCCAGACTCCGGCGTGAGAGGGAATTCTAATTACGCAGCCCCAGCCAGGCCTGCAGCCTGGTGACATCAGTCCCTGCAGTGTCCCCACACACCCTGCAGGGCTCCCTCCCTAGGCGGCTGGGTCAGGGGCTCTGTTAGGAGGTCCAGGACCTACCTCTCCCTCCCTGCCCCCCACCCCGACACATCCGGGACACAGCTCGGAGGGATTTGCAGAGGGGTGCCTGCCCCTCACCCACCGTGATTTTCCCACTTCTGATACTGCCAACCCACTGCCCTCTCCCACCCACAGCAAGAGGCCCGGGCCTCCACCCTAAAATGCTAAGAACCTCCGGGCACCTAGAGGAGACCAGGCTGTTCTATTTCATTCTGACTGGGTTACAAAATCTGCTCTGGAGGCCAACTTTGGAAGGGGAAAGAGACAGATGGTACCGGCTGTGGATGGACAGTGCGGAGGCAAGGCCAGCCAAGCCGCCTGCACCAGTACCCCTATCTCTGCTGGCCTGACAGCGCGTGACGGATCACCCCGTGTGGTGAGGGCATCGTCTGTCTGAGCCAGTCTTCTCCCGGGCTCAGGCGTCGTGAACGTCAGCTCAGGCTGTGGAGAGGCCATGAGGCTCAGGACGGGCAGGTAGGCACAGTGCTCACCGAGAGCTCGTAAGCTTCTGGAGACGAGAGGGCCCTGGCATCTCCATCATTCACACCAGCACTGGCTGAACTTCCCAGCGGGGCGCGGAAGACCACAATCTCTGGATATCCAGAGGATCCCAACCACAACACAAGCTCCTATTACTTTTCTCAGCCCAAAGGCAGTAGACAACGCATGGTTTGAAGTTACCCAGGCCGGCCACACAACGGCCCAGTGGTTTGGAAGCTTTCCATACTCACTCCGGAGCCGATCCATCACTCGACCGACCGGCACAGGCTGAACCCCGGGAAAACACAGTCGCCATGCAGACCAGAGGAAGTCGGCAGTGAAATCCTGGCAGAGGCCAAGAAGGAAGGGACACAAAAGCAAGGCCCCATCAAGGGAGGCACTCACTTGAAGCATTCTGGAACGTTCACCCAGAGTGCCAGGTACACGGGATTCTCCCCCTCAGAGTGGGAAGACTGGCGCTCTGGCCTCAGGACCGCATGGCAACTGGGGTCTTAGACTACAGCATGCGTCCCTAAACGATGTGGCGATGCTGGCCTGTGCGATGCCTTTACGCTGTGAATTCTGAGCTAATTATGTTAGCAAACACACATCAGGTTTCTTCTACTGCATTCATTGCAGAACCTGGGGACTCACCACTGAACCGCTTCTGTGTGCAGGTCCCAGTGCCTTGGGTGTATGTGTGTGTGGGGAGGGAGGGAAGAGCTGGCCTTCTGTTCAGCCCACATTCCACGCTGGTGCAGCACAAGGCATTACGGGACACAGGTGCCTGGGGATGCCCACTCACATGGACAAGGAACAGGTGCCTTACTGAAGAGAGGGATTCTTGGAGCCCATGAAAATGATAAGCAGGGCTCCTCAAGCTCCTCCCCACCCCCCAGTGTTCTTGACCTGTCCACACCGGGCCTCACGTCTGCACTGTCTTCTGTAAAGACTGTTCAAAGCAGGGGCCACTCTTCTGAAACTGGCTCTGCTTTCAACTCCTCCCCTATGCAAAGTCGGGGTCTCCCCCAAGAGAACCACTGTGTCCCACATCAGGAGGTGGCCAAAGAGTTGGGTATAAGTTCTGAATTTTTTTTTTAAAGAATAAGAAAACTAACACTCTTAGTAACTTCCTTGGTTTCAATTTCCTAATTGCACAGATTTACTTAAACTCTCTGGAGAACAGGAAATGGTACCAAATTCAGGAAATCTACCAGAATTTATGTTGTTTGTTTTTAAAGCCCAGGAGTTACTGTTTGGGAAATGGGCTGTCAGCATTATGCATTCCTCTTTCATTAATTTAAGCTGTGATAGCATCGACCTCCACGAGGTTTATCCTGAGCGGCGTGTTAATCACCCTGTGTTTTTGTCCTCAGACAATTTCCTGAAGTGGAACAATGTCTTCAAAATAAGGATATTTGGCAAATTATGCTTTTGGATGAAGAAAGCATTTCTGAGCTGGTTTCCATAGATACAAAGTTAAAGAAAAGCTTCAGAAAAAAATAGCAGATAAAGTCTCGAATGTTAACGCCTGCAGGTGTGAACAGCCACTCTCCACCAGAAGACAAACGCAAACGGAGAGGCGAGTCTCAGAAAAGTTCACATGGTAGCCATCCGCTTCATTTATTTGTACTGTATTTGAAAGGCAGAGAAACAAAGTGAGAAAGAGACAGAGATCTTCCACCTGCTGGTTCACTCCCTAAACACTCCCACTAGCTGAGACTGGGCCAGGCCAAAGCCAGGAGTCTGAACCCCAAACCTGAGTGGCAAGGATTCAAGTTCTTGCGCCATCACCAGCTGCCTTCCAGGTCCTACACCAGCAGGAAGCTGGATCAGAAGCTGGGACGTTCTTAACCTACACTAAAATGTGAAGGATGTGCATGGATGTCAAAAACGTGTTACACCAAAACAAACATCATTTCATTCCGTCTTCCATGAACTCTGAAGTCCCTATGCCGAGTATATTCCATAAAGGAACAGGACCAAAAGTGAGAAAAGGAACCACGCAGCTTTAACAGGATGGCTGAGCCATGCTGTGCGTGTCTGTGTCACACACCTAATTTTTTTTTTTGACAGGCAGAGTGGACAGTGAGAGAGAGACAGAGAGAAAGGTCTTCCTTTGCCGTTGGTTCACCCTCCAATGGCTGCCGCGGCCGGCACACCGCGCTGATCCGATGGCAGGAGCCAGGTGCTTCTCCTGGTCTCCCATGGGGTGCAGGACCCAAGCACTTGGGCCATCCTCCACTGCACTCCTGGGCCATAGCAGAGAGCTGGCCTGGAAGAGGGGCAACCAGGACAGAATCCGGCGCCCCGACCGGGACTAGAACCTGGTGTGCTGGCCCAGCAGGCAGAGGATTAGCCTAGTGAGCCGCGGCGCTGGCCACACCTAATGTTCTAAAAAGATGTGCATTAGAGGCACGACCTGAAAGGCAAGCAAGACTTTTAGCTGCACTGGGCTAAAACTGTGGTCTCTGATGAAAGAGAAGGGAAACCCACGTACAGTTTTTGCACAACACGTGTTTTACATGAACTTTTTGAAGATCCCTCTTACTTTCATGTAGTTTAGAAAAACAAGGATGCATTGGCCCTTTAACAATCTCATTGTCTCAGGACCCCTCCTAAGGAAATTTATTGTGTCAACACTACAGGACAGATATAGTGTTTCTCAAATTCTGATGTGCATATGAATCAGCCTGGAAGCCTGTAACAGTGAATTTTGGTTTCTGCATTTCCAATGAGCTGGAGGCAGCTTCTGGCCTGCATGGCCCATGCTGAGAGGCAAAGGTGTGACACGGAGAGATCATTCTGAATCTAGAAACTTCAATCAGCGATTATTAAAGACCATATGATAAAGTGGATTCAACGAACTCTTTACAATCCATTTTCTAATTTTTCTACTTCATTTTCGAAATTTTTTCTTGTCCCAAGTAACCAACGGCATGCTTATTTGATTTTAAATTGCACAGGAAAAAAAATCACTCATCATCTAATTTTTACAATCAGAGGCCAGCGCTGTGGCATAAGTGGGTAAAGCCACACTCCCCAAATGACCACGACAGCCAGATCTGAGCTGATCCAAAGCCAAGAGCCAGGAGCTTCCTCTGGGTCACCCATGGGGGTCCAGGGGCCCAAGCACTTGGGCCATCTTCCACTGCTTTCCCAGGCCATAGCAGAGAGCTGGATCGGAAGAGGAGTAGCCGGAACTCGAACCAGCACCCAAATGGGATGCCGGCGCTTCAGGCCAGGGCTTTAACACGCTGTGCCACGGCGCTGGCCCCTGCTATGCTCATCTTATGAGGCAGTGCTGCCAAGCACAGGTGCTGCAGTGTGTTAATAATTGCTATTAAAAAGGCGTCAGGTCTGGGCCAGCACGGCCGCTCAGCAGACTACGTGAGGTTAAGCCGCCGCTTGTGTCCAAGACCCCATATTGGAGTGCCGGTTTGAGTCAGTGCTCTGCTTCTGACCCAGCGTCTTGCTATTGCATGAGAGGCAGCAGATAATGGCCCAAGCACCTATGCCCCTGCCACCCATGTGGGAGACCCAAATGGAGGTCCAGGCTACTGCCTTCAAGCTGGCCCAGCCCTGGCTACTGTGGCCATTTGGGGAGTGAAGCAGAACATAGAAGACAGTGCACTTGCTCGCTCGCTCTCCTCCCCACCTCCCATTTCTCTCTGTCACTTCGCCTTTCAAACAAATGTCTTCTTTTTAAAAAAGTGTGGAGTCAAATACATTGGAAACACATGAGCTGAAATGTAATTGGAATTTTTTTTTCTTTGCAGGATTTCCCAAAAACCTACAAGCCTCCAAAAGTCCATGGTATCTCCGAAAGAATCCTACAGGCAACGTTTGTCAATCCACAGACCATGGAAGCTTCTACCACACAGCATCTCCCTTGGAGCCAGTAAACCAGACTACGGAATCAAGTAGGAAGAACATGATCATGACCCTTATCTTCCTTGTGGTGCCCAATCTTATGCTCCCCGAGGGCTTGTTAAAACACAAACTGCGGGGCCCACGCGGTGGTGCAGCAGGTTAACCACAGTGCCAGCATCCCCATGGGCACTGGGTTGAGTCCTGGCTGCTCCACTTCCTATCCATCTCCCTGCTAATGTGCCTGGAAAGGCAGTAGAGGACGGCCAAGTGCTTGGAAACCTGCACCCATGTGGGAGACCCAGATGAGGCTCCTGGCTTCAGCCTGGCCAGCCCTGACTGCTGCAGCCATTTGAACCTCCTTCCCTCCTTCTCTCTCTCTCTGCCTTTCAAATAGATAAGAAACAAACAAACAAAGCAGTACAGATTGCTGGGCCCACAACATGAGTTCCCGACTCAGTGGGTCTGGAGGGCCTGAGAACCCGCATTGCTGAGAGTTCCCAGGTGATGGTGAGGACCCCGCGCTCTGCACCCCCCCAACACAGCCAGGCAGGTAGGAGCCCCACAGGAGCTGCAGCCCCCCATCCCCGTGGGCCCCTCTCAGAAGCACAAAGGCACTGTGTATGTTAAAGACCCTGGAGGTTCCCCTTGGTATGACCATCCTGTCAGCTTGGCGCCTTCCAGTGCTAGTCTATTTTTGTTATTTTAACATCTTTTTAACCATGAAATCTTTGTGCGTGACCACAGGAAGAGTAACAACCCACTTGCTGAGACCACACAGGGAAAATACCGGTTTCCTCCTGAAAGGGACCATTTCCTTTCCGATCTCTCGTGTTTTAATGCAGACCATGCTCAAACCCTTCCCTGCCGCGGGTACCACCAAGCCCACAAGGCGTGGCGTGGTGCCTTCCACCTGTCTTAGAGCTTGATTTTTTTTATTTGATTTTTTTTAATTATTATTCTTTTTTTCTTGTGCTTTTTTTTTAAAAAATATTTTATTTATTTATTTGACAGGTAGAGTTACAGACAGTGAGAGAGAGAGAGACAGAGAGAAAGGTCTTCCTTCCGTTGGCTCAGCCCCCAAATGGCCACTACGGCCAATCTGAAGCCAGGAGCCAGGTGCTCCTTCCTGGTCTCCCATGCAGGTGCAGGGCCCAAACACTTGGGCCATCTTCCACTGCCCTCCCGGGCCACAGCAGAGAGCTGGCCTGGAAGAGGAGCAGCCAGGACTAGAACCTGGCGCTCACATGGGATGCCGGCGCCGCAGGCAGAGTATTAACCAAGTGAGCCATGGCGCCGGCCCCAGCTTGATTTTCCTAATATCAGCAGACAGAAGGCCCCTGTCACGTGGGCTCCCCTGTCCAGAACATGATTAATGGGCCAATCTGAAGTGTGAGACCAGCTTACCTTCTGCGGGTACAGGGGATTCCTGCTCTATCTCCCTATGCTCCAAGGTCTTGTTCTTTCATATCCCCCCACATCCCAAGCCTGGGAGGCAGGAATCCAGGAAAGGAAGAGATTGGTCCACAATGGCAGTTTATCACCCCCAAACCTCCCAGCAAAGGGAAGAACCAGCCCTACAACACCAGCCACTTGTGTTCTATGGGTGTAAGCCACACGGCTGTGCTCTGCACATGAACCCAAGGGAGGGTCTCAGGGCTGGAAGAGCCCCCAGACAGGAGGGCACCACACGGCCCCCAGAACTGCAAAGCACCTCACGGTGGGTTCTACAGCACCCGGACAGGGAAGTCACTCGCCACCAAGGAGGCCAATGCATGCCGAACAGCTCCGAGTTCTCCAGGATTGAGTTAATCTCCCGGAAGTGTTCTCTGAGGACTGCGCATCTCCCTGAGGCAAGGAGATTGTGTGAGAACTGAACACAAACCTTCAGGGTAAAACAGGACAGCCCCTCCTGCCCTCACTGTCGCCTCCCACTGGGGCTGCACCCCATCACGCCGCCTGGAGGTGAGCAAGACACACAGACCGACCTCGGAAGTTCCCAGCCCTGGAAGGATTGCACCATCCACGGCTAGCAAGCTGTGGTCCCTGAGCCAGTTCCCGTCACCACACCTTGTTACAAATGCAGTCCAACTGGAAGACAGCCACGCCCACTTCCTCGCTTATCGTCTACGGCCATTTTTGTCCTACGTTAGCGGGGTTCAATAGCTGGGACAGAGGCGTTCTCATCTGAAAAGTCTAAAATACTTGCACAACAACTTAGCTGACCCTTGATTAATGAGGAGAACAGTTGCTCATTGTATTGAAAAGAGGTTAGAATGAGGTTGGCATTGTGGCATAGCGGGTTAAACCGCTGTCTGTGACACCGGCATCCAATATGGGTGGCTGGGTCAAGTCCCAGCTGCTCCACTTCCAATCCAGCTCCCTGCTATGGCCTGGGAAAGCATTGGAAGATGGCCCAAGTCCTTGGGCCCCTGCACCCACATGGGAGACCCAGAAGAAGCTCCTGGCTCCTGGCTTCTAGCTTTCGCCTGGCTCTGCCCTGTGTACTGCGGCCATCTGGGGACTGAAGCAGCACATGGAAGATCCCTCTCTCTCTGTCTCTCCAATTCTCTCTGTAACTCTGCCTTTCAAATAATGTAAAAATAAATCTTTAAAAATAAAGGAAGAAAGCAAAGAGATTAGAAAAAGAGGCTTAGAAACATGGGCAGGAACCAAGGCATGTACTGTCAGAACATGGGCATGGCCACACCCCCACCACCGTCAGACAGGATGCAGGATGCAGCTGCCCCCACCCGGGCTCCCGGCTGCAGGTCCCACATCCTCGTGGGGCCCTTCCTCCTCACTGTACACGCTCAGAGCCTGTATCAAGCACAGGCCTGCATTTGCTTCCATCACACAGCTTCATGTCCCCCAGTTCACACCCCCAAACCTGGACTCTGCTGTCCATCACACTGCCAACTCTGATTTTACACTCAAAAATAAATTTTTTATTTATTTTTTATTAATTTGAAAGGTAGAGTTACAGAGAGACAGCTCTTTCATCTGCTGGTTCACTCCTCAAATGGCTGCAACAGCTGGGACTTGGCCATGTTGAAGCCAGGAGCCGGGAGCTTCATCCAGGTCTCCCACATGGGTGCAGGGGCCCAAGGACTTGGGCCATCTTCCGCTGCTTCCCCAGGTGCATTATCAGGGAACTGGATAGGAAATAGCAGCCAGGACTCGAACTGGAGCCCAAACAGGATGCAGGCATTGTAGGCAGCGGCTTAGCCCACTATGCCATGACGCCGGCCCCCAAAATAAACCCTTTTCTTGTCAAACTCGCAGCTGAGCCACTTCTCCGGCAGCTGAACTCCTGTATCCTGCAGGACTTTTACCTCTGGCCACCTGACACCAAGCGCAAGACTCCACTCCCATCCCTGGCGATTTCTAAGGTGTGCCTGACTCAGAGCCCAAGTCTAGGGCACGCTGGCTTCTAGCTGTGCAATGGCAGCTTCCTCTACCCCTCCAGCCGCGGCCGGCCGTGTGCACCTGTAACAAACACATCCTTTACCTCCACATCTAAATCACCCTGGCAAGGGGGGAACAAAGGCAGGAAAGGAAGGGCTGGACCTCCTCCCCCATCCCTCCACCCCAAAATGCACAGCTTCCCTTTGTTGCTCTTCTCTGAAGACCACAGGGCTTAGAGGACCCGGAAGAAACCCCACCTGGGGAGGTGGAGAGAGCTCTTGACCAGCAATGAAAAGCTGGGTTTGCCTGAAACACGCGGGGCGACTTTTCATATAAAACCCTCGGAAATTAAGAAAATCGCACGGGATAAAAGAACAGCGGCTACACCACCAGCCAGCAATACCGCCCCTAGCAAGGTTTTGGTTTTCAGTCCTTTTTCTTCCCGTATCTCACAGCCCAGGATCACTGTGTGGACAGATTCACCACACACACCTTTGACTTGGGACACTGTGAACACCGCCCTGTTCTTTATGTCTTTCATCAACATGAATTTTTATCCCTGCCTAATAATTATTTCTATGTGTGCACACCACCAATTTAACCAATTCCCTCTTGAAGTAATAACTTTACATTATTTCCAATGTTTCTCAGTAAAAATAATTCTGGATCCAGCTATCTTGACTGTCCAAGTTCTTGGAGATATCTGATTTTTCCCCAAGGGTAAATTCCTATGAAAAGAATTCCAGGTATTTTAAAGGTATACTCACATGTTGGAGACTCACTGCTAAACTGCCCCCTCACCAAGGAGTGAGCCTTGAACCCTAAGCTTCTGAGTTGTTTAATAGACTGACTCATAAACTCCAATGCATGCAGGATACAGACACTGCCTGCGACGCTGGCATCCCATATGGACACCAGTTTGTGTCCCAGCTGCTCCACTTCCAATCCAGCTCCCTGCTAATGCACCTGGGACAGCAGTAGAAGGTAGGCCAAGTGCTTGGGCCCCTGCAGCCACATGGGAGACCTTGGTGAAGCCCCTGTTCCTGGCTTCAGCCTGACCCAGTCCTGGTTGTTGTGGCCCTCTGGGGAGTGAACCAGCAGGTGGAAGATCTATTCCCCGCCCCCTCCCCACTCTCTTTCCCTGCTCTCCTTCTCTCTGACTTTGAAATAAATAAATGAATCATATAACAAATCCATATATAAACAAATAAGAGGAAATAAGCCCACAAGGCCCTGGTGACAAAATGAAGCTTCCAGACAAAGAAGATTTTTTATTTCCTAAGTAAATTCAATGCCACATGCTGGCCCACCAGGGCAGACTAAACACCCTGAGGCCCGTGTGTGTGCAGCAGGTGAAGCACTGGCACGTGACTGGGCTTTGTTCAGCACCCGGTACAGTGCTGCGAGCCACTAGGTGCACATGAACTGGAATTCCACCCCGCGGGCACCTTCGAGGTCTCAGACAAGTTAGGCTCTGAGGAGAGGACTTTCTTTAAAGGACGATAAATGGGCCAGCGCCGCGGCTCACTAGGCTAATCCTCTGCCTGTGGAGCCGGCACCACAAGGTTCTAGTCCCGGTTGGGGTGCCAAATTCTGTCCCAGTTCCCCTCTTCCAGTCCAGCTCTCTGCTGTGGCCCGGGAGGGCAGTGGAGGATGGCCCAAGTGCTTGGCCCTGCACCTGCATGGGAGACCAGGAGGAAGCACCTGGCTGCTGGCTTCAGATCAGCGCGGTGCACTGGCCGTGGCAGCCATTTGGGGGGGTGAACCAACAGAAGGAAGACCTTTCTCTCTGTCTCTCTCTCAACGTCTAACTCTGCCTGTCAAAAATTAATTAATTAATTAATTAATTAAAAAAATTTAAAACAAAAAAAAGATGATAAAGGGAGAGGCTCAAGCCAAGCCTGAAAAAGCCATTCTCTCTGCAGAGAAAAGACAAGCACAAGTCCTGCACACAGCCCATTCCCCAAAGCCACGAAGGAAAGAAGAATTGCAAAGCTCAAACCCATAACAACACCCTACTGGGAATACTTCTTGGGGCTTCCGGCTCCCGGGGCTTCCAGGACTCACCAGGAACTGTGTCTGGTTTGCGGGGAGCTGAGGGAAGGTGTGACCAGGTTTCCACTGGATGACTCCCTCCGGGGTCCCGAGGTAGCCCCAGAAACACAGGTGTCCAGGGTGCTCCTACTGAGCCCACGCAGGTACTCACTACACAGCAACTAGAAACCTCAGTTGCCCCGAGCGAGCGGTGTGCACGCCGCATGCCCTCTCTCCCCACGCCCGCCCCTGCCCACGCCCCGGCCCCCACCACTCAGGCTAAGGGCAGTTTCCACTCTTGACTGTTAGCTTTTCTAAGATTTCATTTTTTAAAAAATTCTACCTTTTTTTTTTTCATCGGCTTTAACTTCCTCTTCCATTTCGCACCATGTTTTTTTTTTTTCCATATTGTAAAATACTTCACAGAAATCCCTCAATTTGATGAAAAATACTATGATTCCATGTGGGAAAAAAAACCAGCTCTGTTCTTTAAAAATAAGGAAGGAAAGACAGAAATAATTGCTTTTCGTATTCAGATCTCTTCTACTCGCAATCAGAACACACACACATATATTTTGAGGGGTGAGTGATCGGCACAACAGTTAGGTCACCACTTGGGATGTCCAGAAAGGGCTCCTGGCCTTGCCCTGGTCCAGCCCTGCTGTTGCAGGCATTTAGGGAGTGAACCAGCAGGCAGAAGATCTCTCTCCCTCTCTCTCTGCCTTTCAAATAAAATGAAAATAAATAAAAAATTTAAATACGTATTTTGACAGGATGAAGTAAGATTCTTTCCAGAGAAAGTAAACTAATAAAAGTGCTGTTTATGAGGGCAGCCTCTGTCTGTGAGGCTGGTACCCCGTATGGGTGCCGGTTCAAGCCCCAGCCGCTCTTCTTCCCATCCAGCTCCCTGCTAACGTACCTGGGAAGGCAGCGGAGAATCCCCCAAGCTCTTGGGCCCCCTGCCACCCTCATCCAGGCTCCTAGCTTCGGTCTGGCCCAGCCCCAACTACTGCAGCCATTTGGGGAGTGAACCAGCAGATGGAAGACCTAACTCACTCTCTCTCTCTCTCTCTCTCTCTCTGCCTTTCAGATAAAAAAATAAACAAATCATTTTTTAAAGTTGCTGTTTAACGTGTCCCTTTAAGTGGGACGGGAGCAACCATGAGCGTGAAAAATCATTTCCCAGCCTCTGAGTCCCTGGGAGTGTTTCTCCAGCCGTATGAAATCACACAAAGTCGCAAAGAATCTTCCATGAGAGACACAACAGTTGTGAATTTTTCTCAAGCCACAAGGCTGCAAACCATGGGTCAGGGGTTGGGAGCAGCTGGAAATGCAGGATTAATTTTCCTGCTTCCTCGGAGTCTCTCTGCACCTCCCAGACCCAAGTCACTCCCTGTTCCGGAATTCCTCCCTCTTCTTTGGATGGTCTTTTCTCTCCTCCCCGTCCTCACTTCCAGATCTGAAGGGGCAGTGGAGTGAGTGATGTGGTCCTCGGTGGGTGGAGCGGTGCAACCTCCATTGCAAGTGTCACCCCCTCCTGTATCCCGAGCCAGACCACTGGGGTTTTCTGCTTTCATTTCCATGGGGTGGGGGTGGGGTAGTAGTGTTCTACTGAGGTGTGAATCTCCATATTCCATCAGTTTACATAGAAATTGAGAGGTAAGCCAAAACCTGCAAACCACAGAAGCCCTTTGCTGCCTCCATTCTTCTAAGCCTTGCTCACCTTGTAGCTCAGAGGATGAGCCCCAGTCCCAGGACGCAGGGTCAGGTGCCACTCCCCACTGGACACACTTCTACAGACACCCCACATGCACTGCTCAAGAAAACCAAGTCTCATTGCAGGCGATTCTAACTGCAGAGCGTCACCTGGGGCGTCTGCAGAGAGCAGCCCCTCCCCCACCACTCCACCCACACATTTCCAGCCGGCATCACGCCTCAAGGGTCAAGGGAAGGTCAAGGAAAGGCACCGTGCAGTGGGTTCTCTGGGTAGAACAATCGCACACAGCTAAGTGAAAAAACCCCGTGAAAACCTTGGAAATGGGAAACCCACAAAGATAACAACAAGACCAGTGGCTCCCAAGGGTTTCCAGAGATTTGAATGGGCAAACATGGATGCAGTGGAACAATTCTGTGTGTTAATGTCACTGTGGATACAGGATGCTGTGTGTTTATCAGAACCCACTGGGCTTTGCAGCACCAAGAGGAGCCTTCACACATGCAAATTTAACAACAACAACAAAAAAAAAAAAATCAAGGAGGCCAGGGATCCTGGGAGGGAACAGAGACTGTGACAAAGTATCCAACAACGGTGATGTGAGGCCATCTCACCCAGAGTGGACAGGGAAGGAAAGGTGCTTGCTGGCCTGGGTCCCTTCAGGAAGGGGCAGAGCCTGGAAACTCAAGGCACAAGAAACTGCGGATGTGGAAGCCCTAAGCTGTAGCTGAGGAAGTCCCATCCCACGGAGTATGGACTCCGAGCATTTGACACCTGCGCACTGGAATTGAACAATGAAGTGAATGCAGATAGAAGCAGCCGGGTTTCCCAGTGTTGGAGTGGGAGGTCACAGATCAGCAGGGGGAGGAGACCAGCGGGATCTACGCAGGGCTGCATTAGAGCAGCCGACACCAGGCAGACGTCATGTGGGGGCCAGCGCTGTGGCACAAAAGCTTAGTTCTCCGCCTGCAGTGCTGACATCCCACGCAGGTGCCAGTTCGAGTCTCGGCTGCTCCATTTCCAATTCAGCTCCCTGATAATGCACCTGGGAAAGCAGCAGGAGATGGCCCAAGTGCTTGGGCCCCTGTACATGCATGAGAGACCCAGAGGAAGCTCCTGGCTCCTGACTTCAGCCTGGCACAGCCCTGGCCATTGCAGCCATTTGGGGAGCGAATCAGTGGATAGAAGATGGATCTCTCTCTCCTTCTCTCTATATATCTCTGCCTTTCAAATCAATCTAAAGAAAAAAGAGAAGTCACGTTTGGTTTAACATAGATGTAGGTGGCTGCATACAGGAATGCTCATAATATGCACATATTCACAGATTAATATACGTACTCCCTTGCTCTGTCAGCTGACACGACCTAGAAGCAGTGACATCCCAGTAGCAATGAGCACAACTTGTACCTCGGTCTTGGTTTCTAACACTGCTCTCCAATGAAAGGAACTATGGCTAATTCTAAGATTGAGGCTGGAATACACGGATGAGCCTACAGCATCGTGTGGTACCAGAAGGTAAAACGTTAAAAGAAAAACAACACATAGCTACGGGAGTATTCAAAGGGAAACTTTGTGTAACACAGGAGCTCTCAGGGACCAACTGGAACCATCTGAGCAACATGACAAAGTAATATTGGATCACAATATGAAATAAGTGACTGAATTAATAAATTCATAAGTGGGGAGAAGGCAAATCGACATAGAAGAATTTCAAATGTAGGCAGATTCTCTGCCCTCAAGTGCAGCTCAATGCCCCACTACTGAGGTGTGGATTACACACAGCGACTCCTTCCATAGGGTAGTGTGGAGAGGGGAGGAGAGACCGCAACCTGTAGTGGAGAAACAGCCCAGTGCCCAGGCCAGTGCCAACAGCGATAGGTCAGTGAACAGATTATGGGATGAGAACAGCCTTCACCCGTGGCCTCCCTCCCCAAAATCATAGCCCAGTCTAATCATAAAAAAACAACGGACAGGGGCTGGTGCTGTGGCATAGCAGGTGGGGCAGCCACCTGCAGTGCAGGCATCCCATATGGGCGCCGGTTCGAGTCCCAGCTACTCCACTTCTGATCCAGCTCTCTGCTATGGCCTGAGAAAGCAATGAAAGATGGCCCAAGTCCTTGGGCCTCTGCACTAGCATGGGAGACACGAAAGCAGTTCCAGGCTCCTGGCTTCAGATCAGCCCAGCTCCAGCCATTGAGACCATCTGGGAAGTGAACCAGAGGATAAAAGATCTCTCTCTCTCTTTCTCTCTCTCTCTATCTCTCCCTGCTTCTGCCTCTCTGCAATTCTGCCTTTCAAATAAATAATCATGTTTTTAAAATGACATTAGGTAAAAACTAAAGAACTTTTCCTTTAAAGACTGGAATTCAATTATCAGTACTGTATCCACGTCCATTGTTTGTTCATTAATTATAACAAATTCTGAACTAACATAAGATGTTAAGAGGGGAAACACTGTGAAGTATGTGAGAACTCGCTATTCTATATTCAGTGTTTCTGTAAGCCTAAAATGGCTCTAAAATGCAGTTTTATATATATTTGAGTTATATATAATATAATATATGTGGTATATATAATATGTATATACTCTATATATTATATGTATAGAGAATAGCCCCACAACAGAATATATGAATCTATCAAAAATGCTGGTTAATATTTCTTAACATAGCAATAGGTTTGTGTCACATTGAGTTTTTAAAAGATAGAAATATGAAAGACATGAAAAGAAGCACCAAAATTCACCAGCCTTCATCTGCATTGGGTCACAGGAAGGTACTGGCCTTTGATTTTCTTCCTCTTGATTCTCTGTGTTTCAAATGTTCAAGGAACATCCTATCTCCTTTCTATATAACAAATTCTACACATTATCAATTATTAGTTGCTTAAAAAAATCCTTCAGGGCCAGTGTTTTGTCACAGCCACTACCTGCAATGCTGGCATCCCACATGGGTGCCGGTTCAAGACCCCGCTGCTCCACTTCCAATCCAGCTCCCTGCTAAAGGCCTTGGGAAAGCAGTAGAAGATGGTTTAATTCCTTGGGCCCCTGCATCCACATGGGAAACCTGGAAGAAGCTCCTGGTTCCTAGTTCCAACCAATGCAGCCATTTGGAGAGTGAACCAGCACGTAGAAGATCTGTGTGTGTGTGCGCATGCATGTGTGTGTGTGTGCGTGTATCTCCCTCCCTCTGTAAATTTGCCCTTCGAATAAATAAATAAATCTGTTTTTGAAAAGTCATCGGTAACATTGATTTTTTAAAAAAAGATTTATTTATTTATTTGAAAGAATTACAGGGAGAAAAGGAAAGGCAGAGAGAGAGAGAGGTCTTCCATCCGCTGCCTCACTCCCCAGTTGGCTGCAATGGCCAGAGCTGTGCAGATCTGAAGCCAGGAGCTTCTTCCGGGTCTCCCACGCAGGTGCAATGCCCCAAGGACTTGAACCATCTTCCACTGCTTTCCCAGGCCACAGCAGAGAGCTGGATTGGAAGTGGAGCAGCCAGGACTCTAACCAGCACCCATATGGGATGCCGGCACTGCAGGCAGCGGCTCTACCCACTATGGCACAGCGCCAGCCCCAACAGTGATACTTAAAGAGCGTGATTCTGAAGGCCCACTCACTGCAAGTCCACACAGCCCATGAAGACCACAAATGCCTGAGCTATCCTGAACACACCCAGCACTCTGTAGCACGGAAACATGAACTGGACAGCACACGTGTAAACCTCACAAAGAATGAGCACATTAACACCTGCGGCTCAGCCGTGGCTGACTCTGGACCACAGCATAGGCCCTGGCCCTTCTCTTCCGTCCACGGAGGGCTTCCTTGCCTCATTACACCCTCCTTGGTATTCTGGCAGCTGTCTGCTCAGCTCTCTTGAAAAGACACCTATGCGTTCTCATTCATCAACAAGGAGGGTTAACCACGGAGGAAGAATCTGCGTAGATGGAGAAGATCCCGGAAGCAGCGAGGGGAGCCCAGCAGAGGGCCAGTGCCGCTGAGCCCCTGAACGAGCCTGGGGCTGGCAGGGGTGGTCCCTCAGAGGTTTGGGGAGCAATTAAACCTCTGTGGCCCACCAAGGAGAACTATCTCAGCTGCGGCCAGCTTTAGGTGTCCCTACGGGACATGACACAGCTGCACATCCCATAATAAGATGATGACTCCCATGTTTAAAGAGAATCATCATTTCAGTAGCAAAAACTTGCATGTCAGGAGGACAACTGGCACAGTGGTTTAGACGACACTGGGGATGTGTGCATCACACATCGGTTTGGGTCGCAGCTCCACTCTTGATTCCAGCTTCCTGCTAAGAAGCAGGTGATGACTTAAGCAGTCGAGTCCCTGCCATCCCTGTGGGAGACCCGTATAGAATGCTATGCTCCCAGCTTCAGCCTGCCCAGCCCTGACTGTAGCAGGCATCTGCAAAGGGAATGGTAGATCTCTGTGTGTGTTGAGTGAGTGAGTGTGTGTGTGTCTGTGTGTGTGTTTGTGTGTCTTTTTCTCTATGCCTTTCAAATAAATTTTTATAGTGTTGTGTGTAGCAATTTCCCTTCCTCCTCAATGCCTCTGAGAGCTCACAGGTTAATAAAGAAAAAACAAAAAAGAACAATGTGCATTCTCCAAACACATCGCCCATCAATGTACAAGCAGTTGTTTACTTGATTTCGCTTCCTTCCTTCCTTCAAGCTATTCAAACGATTTAGGAAACATTGATGAAAAGGAAACATAAAAGGACGCATTGCCCCACCTGGTTGAAAAGAAAATGGGAAAAGAAAAGACCTCACAAATGTAATATTCAGATTTGACTTCTGCCAGAAAAAATAAACCACCTCCCTGGCTAGGAAGTTCCTGGCAGTGCCTGGCTCAGAGATCTACCTGGACCTGCTTTCTCTCTTGGGCGCCGACCCTGAATGTGTCGGATGAGCGAAGGGGAACAAATTATGTGAAGACAAGGCAGTCGCCTACATTGTATCATTTTGATTTCCATTGTCCTACCTCTAAACAATGCTTGATGTACATTTTAAACACACGACAAGCAAGGAAGAATTTCAGTAGAGGGTGAATGAGGGTGTGGAGAGAACTGTAGCTGATCAAGCCAGCAATCCAAACGGGACCAAGAGGTGATTAGCACAGGCTGTTCTGTGTCTCAGTAATGCTGATGTTTAAACACAGCATCCTGACATTAGAAAGAACCTCTGATACCAGTGCCACTTCCCACTCCACTGTCCTCACAGCGCACCTTGCAGGGGCGTGGGGAGGAGTCCACTTATGTCCACACTCACCTTTCTGAATCATCTCTCCTGGCTCTCCTACTTCTGTAACCACCTCCCAATTCCTTTGCCGCCACATTTTTCCATTCATGTGCTTCTGAAATACTGATGTCTGCCAAACTGTCCCTGTGAACTCTAATCCGCTCCACGGCTTTAGCCAAGAACAGTTCCTAAATGCATTTCCACAAGCAGAGTCCATCATGTGCGACACTGCAGCCTGGATCACACAGGCCTTCCTCTAGGGTCTCGCGTGGAACGCCTTTCTCACTGCCCCCTCCCAGCCACGCGGATCCCACCTCCTCCCTCAATGCCTCTTGTCCTGACAGCCTCCTAGCTGTCTCCACAGCCTCAATCCATCTCCCTTCCCACAACACAGATGGACCATTTCCTCTCATGAAGACCCTCCAGGAAGACCCTCCAGGAAGGGGCCAGGCTCTTCTGTAAAAAGTCAAAGCTGCCCCATAGGGCAGCAAGGTCCTTCCCCCACTTTACTCACAGCCCCTAGTCCACTCCCCAGGGCGCCCTGAGGGTGCTTCCCTACACACCCCTCCACTTCCGCCCCAGGCCTGCCCTGCAGCCAGGCGGCTCTGCCTCCAGCTCTGGGCAGCTGCATCCCTGCGTCTTGTGCGTGCTGTTCCAGGGGCCTACAGGGCTTTTCTCCCCCACTGGACCACCAGGAGAGCTCCCACTCACCTTCAGCTCTCAGTTAAGGGGTCTTCTCCGGAAAGACCTCACTAACTCCATCTCTAAAAGGCATGGCTATAACTGCCCACCCTCTACTTACTCATAGCTGATTCAATGTTCAGTGACTCCAATTCTTACAAATGTGCCCTTGATAATTTTGAGAATTTTTTTTTTTGTAATTGTCACTTTGGGACCCAATTCTGTCACCTACGACAGACCCTACACATCTACCCTTCCCTTCTCTGGACCACCCCCCACCACTGCGGAAACCCAGCTTGCATACCTCACACCACCCTCACTGCCTTCACTACCATGTAAGTGCAGTGCCCCAACCCGAGACGTGGTCCAGACCGCACAGACCACAGCAAGACCGTCCTCAGCTTGATCTGGGCAAAGCAGCCTGTACAGGAAGCCCAGGAGTGACGTAGTCCAGTCACTCACCCCCTCGTGTTCCGACTGATCCTCACAGATAATCACCTCTCCAGGAGCTTCCAAATAAGTTCTACCTGCTTGTCACCCTTCCTTATGCAATTATTTTACCTTAGGGTATTTGTCTTATATTCTCTTCAATTCCATCCTAATGGCTTTACCCCAGCACTCTCGCGAGACTGCGAGACTGGCATCTGCGGACTTGCTTGGTAAACAGTTCCCAACAATGACATAAACATTTCCCTAAGTGATAAGTGTGGCTCATTATGCCTAAACTGCTTATGCAAACAACAGGGCTAGTGCTGAACACCTGCTTGCCTTTTGGGGGCCTGGAACCTTGGGGTGTGCCAGGCAGAGGCTGCCTACACGACCAGCACCCCAAAAAATACTGGCCACTGAGTCTAACGAGCTTCCCTGGCAGACAAAATTTCCCAGATCCTGTTATAGCTTATTGCTAGGTGCACCTTGGGTGACACCATTGAAGAGGGTTCCCTGACTTCACTCTCTGCGTCTTTCCCTTCCAGTCATTTTTCTTTCTACTCATTTCCTTTAATAAAGTGTATCCTGGAAGAGAGCTGCTTACAAATCTGTGTATCCTCCCAACCCACCACGCCTGTATGTAGTCTTGGGCTTCCAACACGGCTCTACATTCTGAGTCAACCAGAATTGGGATGACCAAGGCCACCAGGGCAGAGAAGATGCATAACATGGGTCTGTCCAGTCTGGTCTTAACTGGAGACAGGAGATATGCATCGAACCCCCAAATCCTGTCCCTAGGGGTTGAGGTTTGCCGGGATGGGCTCACAGGTAGGAGTGCCTATGCACAAGGCTAAGCAGCCCCCACAGCGTTGGAGAGAGCAGGGCAGAGGGCAGGAGCACCGTACTTCACCCCCCTTACCGAATGCTGGTGACAACAGACCTAAGTACCCACCACAGCTGCATTGTGGGCCAAAGGGACTGCCACACCTGGAAAATTCTAGAATGACCCTCTACTTATCTCCTGACAGCCACAAATCAGATTGGCCGGTTCTCTCTGCTTCTCCACTACCACCTCGAATCTGGGCCACTGTTCCAACGTGACGAGTCCTCCCGCCTCCATCCACACTCCTGCACAAGCTGCTCATGGCACAGCCTGAATAATCTTTATAAGACACAAGAGGGATTCCACCGCTCCTGAGCCTAGACGCCTTCAATGGAATCCCAGTCCAAAGACAGCCTCGAGACTGGTGCCCCCCCCAGCCACTCCCCCTCCCCACTGCGGCCAAGCAGGCCTTTGTCCAGCTCCTCAAACACTCACAATGTCCGTCACATCCAGGCTTTCACTAAAGTGTTCCTCCATGAATACCTTCCACCTCTCGGGCCCAGGTTAAACGTGACTGTCTCTGGGAGGGATCCCTAGTTCCTGGCTAGGTGCCACACTCCTGCAGGCATATTTCCAGGGCTCCCTGAGCTTAGCTATCCTAGCCCTGGACAGTCCTGACAGTAATCACTGTCACTATTTAATTATTGCTTCTTCCATACAAGAAAACAACCTCCATTGAGACAAGGTATGGGTGTATCAAAGTTACTGCCACGGTGTCTGTAGGATGGGTGGAGCTCAATAAATACCGATTGAATAAATAAAATAAACATGATAGGGATTTAATGGAAGGCAAAAAGAAATGTGGACAAGGCTCCTGGCTTCAGGTGGGCCCAGCTCCAGCTGTTGAGGCCATTTGGGGAGTGAACCAGTGGATTTTCTCTCTGCCTCTGTGTCTCTCTAACTCTGCCTTTCAAATAAATAAATCTTTTTAAAAAGAAGAAGAAATATGGACATGTGATAACATCTAAAGTCAGCTACCATATTTATCCCTGCACATCCAGGTAAAATCTGCTGAGCAGGAGGAAGGCAGGAAGTAGGGTGAGCATAGCAGAAGCCATGAAGCTCACCCTCCCTGGAAGCTACAATGAAGGAGACTCGCTGGGCTTCAAGTCATCAGTACTGCGAATGCTTGAGTATCTACAGCCAGCATCAGCTTGTCCAGCGTGAATACTCACACTCCAGCCCACAGGACTGTTTTACAAGCAGCTGGGGGGGGGGGGGGTCAGCGCTGTGGCGTAGCAGGTAAAGCCGCCGCCTGCAGTGCCGGCACCTCATATGGGCGCCTGTTTGAGTCCCAGCTGCTCCATTTCCAATCCAGTTCTCTGCTGTGGCCTGGGAAAGCAGTAGAAGATGGCCCAAGTGCTTGGCCCCTGCACCTGCGTCAGAGACCCAGAAGAAGCTCCTGGCTCCTGGCTTTGGATCAGCACAGGTCTGGCCATTGTGGCCAACTGGGGCGTGAACCAGCAGATGAAAGACACCTCTCTCTCTCTCTCTCTCTCTCTCTCTCTCTCTCTGCCTCTTCTTCTCTCTCTGTAACCCTGACTTTCAAATAAATAAATAAATCTTTAAAAAAAAAAAAAAAGCAGCTGGGTCCCCCTCTCAAAGGGCAAGGATGCAATTTGTACAATGATCAATAAAGAGCACACTGCAGCCCTACTGTGTGCCTATAACGTGGGGAGCGGCAACATGTGCCGACAGATGACAGCCACAGGAGCATCCGTACAGTCCATGACAAAGGCCACGTGGCACAGCTCAGACGCCCAGTACAGCAGAAATTAAAAAGATGTCAGTCCAGATGCACCAGAACCTTCCCCAGAGACTGAAAGGAGAAGACGGAAGCCTCCTCCTCCACCGAGGGTGGGATTTAGGTCGACAGAGTAGTGAAAATACCATTCCAGGTTCAGCATAAACCAAAGAAAGATGAACACCTGACGCTGGAGGGAGACAGGACAAGCAGCCTGAGGGAAGCCCGGAGCAGGGTAAGAGGTGAGAACGGCACTGTCTTCCACGGTTGCTGTCAACAGCACAGACTGAAAACAGACCTTGGGCTCCAGGACACTCCCCACCGTGTGGCGGCTGCAGGAAGTCCTCGTGCCACTGGTCTCAGAGTCCCTACAGCAGTGCAGAGAGCAGCAGCAGGGGGCGCGCAGGCCAGCGTGCACAGGTGCCTTCGCTATTTCCAGGAAATCCCTGCGTAGAAAAGTCATTTCGAACCTTGGGGCGAAGAGGGAGGAGACGTTCACAGAAGTCCCCGAGTACTCTTGCTTTATGAACTTGGAGTTCCATCAGCCGTCTCAGCTGAACACTCCGCTGTGACAGTCAAATTACCTTGCCATGCTGAGAACAGAATGCGCCTTTAAATAAGTAAAGAGGTGTGAGGATGGAGGCAGAAGTGCCTGCTCCACTCCAGTCCTTCCGGGGCCAGCTGTGCCGGGAGGGGGGGTCACAAAGGCACAGGGGAGGGAACTGTGCGGCGTCTGGGTCTTGGCTTTGCACTGGCGGCTCTGACAGTCTTGGAATGGACCAGATTCTCTGTGTTGCTTGGAATGGTTCTGGAACTTGACCTAGACATTGAAGAATCTAGTAGCTACTTGTCCCCAAGAGAGAAAAGGAGGCTTTCCTCCTCCAATGCTGCTGTTACTGTCTCTCATCAACACAAGGACTCACTCCCACTCCACAGCACAAAACGAACAAAGTGACTTCACCTTAGAACATGGAAGACTGGGCTACCCAAATGCCTCTTCTCTCTTTTTAATTCTCTGCTCTCCACTCCACGCCAGCACGGTAGCACTCTGTAAATTAAGCCCATCTGCTTTCATTGTATTTTCCAACTTTACTTATCATTACATTGAAACCAATTTTTCCTGTTCAGTGTAATTACTATTCTGCCAAACACACAAGTTCTGGATAGGACATGTGCCATGGGGAAACATTTCAATTTAATGAGTTTTTCTGAGGCAACACAGAATGATTTTTAAAACTCTTGGGCTGTCCCCAACTCAACTTTGTCACTTTTTATTTTTTTTGTTACAGAACAACAATGCCAAGAAAGGAAATCATTTTCTAGTTACAAAGCTGATCTCCTCATTTCACCTCCCAAGAGAATAATGACATGGAGGTCGAAAGACTTGAGCCCCTTAGGGCAGGCATCTGGCACAGGTTCCGACACCTCTCTGGACACCCATTTGCCATATCAGAGTGCCTGGGTTCAGGCGCCAGCTCTGCCCGATTCCAGCTTCCTGCTTATGTTCATCTGGGGAGAGAGCAGGTGATACCCAGATAGAGCTCCAGGCTCCTGGCTTCGGTCTGGCCCAGCCCTGGCTGTGTGGCCATTTGGGGCATGAAGCAGTAGACAGGAGGTCTCTCTCTTTCTGTCTCTCTACTAAATAAGTTTTTTAAAAAAAAAACTACTTTGATTTCTTAAAGAAAAAAACTAGAAGAGTTTGGGATCTTAGGTGAGCTACGTCAACAGCCTGGTCTTTGCCCTGTCCATCACAGAATGGGGGTGGGGGTGGGAGAGAGAGGAGGAGGATTCAGTGGAAGGAAGCGGTAAACTCATGATGATAAAGTTCCGTGTAGACACTAATACATAAAGTCGAAGCACCCATTTCTCAACGAGATGTATCATCTACGTCAATCCAGATGCCGCGTCGTGTCTTTCTGTCTTCATTAGTGCTGTGATGGAAAACAAATCGTGCTCTCAGAAAATGGTTCTGGATCCATCTCTCCCGGCTGCGGGAAGCAGCTGCCCTGCGTCCAGCGAGCGACGCCTTGAGGGAGAAGGCTGCGGTGAAGCCTGAGCGGCAGCCCCTGTGTCGGGAGCAGCCGCAGCTCAGGTCCCCAGACTTAGGCAGCCGTCAGCTGTCCGTGCGAAGGTAAGGACGCCACGTAAAGCGGCCTTTTTTTGTTGTTGTTTATAAATGACTGGGGCTTTTTCCCGACAAATTACAAAACCAACAGAAGCAAAAACACAAAAGGACGATGGGGTGGCCCATGTCAGAAGAAGGTGGCACCAAGCACGTCCTGGTTTCCAAACCGAAACCTGACAGCGGTTAATCCCTGCCTCTCCCGGTTCACCAGGTGGACCAAGGATGCCAGCTGGACTGAAAATCCAATGGCGGCCTTGCTGGACTCTCACTGGAGACCCCAGGCTGCTAAACACCAGAAAGAGAACTCGACCGAGTTCCTGACCTCCCGCAGTAGAATCCCAGCCGCCACAGCCATCATGGGAGTCGCCCAGGGCTACAGCTGCAGAAATCCTGCCCCTGCTGGGACCTCCATGGAGGTGAGTGGGGCCCAGGAACCTGGGGCTGGGAGTCTGGGCTCTGGTCCCAGCTAGTTCCTAACACAGACAAGCAGCCCAACCTCTCCGGACTTGGGATCTCTATATGAGCAGTAGGACTTTGGGCCTGGAACCTGTTCAAAGCGCATATTAGCAACCCAAAGGCTGCTCAGTAACATCAAAGTTCTCCAGAGAATATCTCATTCTACATCTTAATGAGCAATATGTATTTTCGCTAATTGAACCACTCGGATACGAGGTGCATAGTTGGAGAGGATATTTTCTGAAGATTATTTTTATTTTGAAAACGAGGTGGTTGAAATGCTTAGAAGAGTAAGCAGGAGGACGACTATGAGCCTACGACCAACGTTAATGATTGCCAGTTTGTGGTTAATCTTACTTAATTAGTCCCCACTACTTCCCATCTCACCGTTTTAAGACAAATCCCAGAAATCATGTAATCTCATCTGTAATGAATGAGGGCACTTCAAAAATTAATGGAAAAGGAATACTATGGAAAAATTATGCCTGGATTTCAAAAATTGGCACATCAGAATAACCTTATCTTTTAATTCCATTGTCCACTAACTTTGAAAAGTCCTCATATTTTAGCACGTATCTTTAAAGTCTTAAATCTGAGCGACACAGCCACTGAGAGAGCACTCCCACCTGCTGGTTCCCTCGCCAAATCTGAAATGGAGGGGCTGAGCCCACAGCCGGGAGCTCAGTCCAGGACGCCCATGTGGGTGCAGGAACTCAATCAACCACTGCAGCCGTCACTGCCCCCTCCAGAGTCTGGGCTGGCAGGAGGTTGGACAGGAACAGGAGCCGAGAATTGAACCCAGGACTCAGGCCAAACACCTGCTCTTCTCAAAGGATTCTTGAAAGGGGGGATAAAAGAGTTTTTCATGACAATACCATTATTGAAGGACAATGCCCTTAAAAATCTGACATATCATTAGTATCAGACTGCCTACCAAATGTCATGTAAAAACTGCGGATTTTATTTTATTTTATTTTATTTTATTTTTATTTTTGCAGTTTGTTTGAATTGAGAGGATAATAAAATCCAAATATAGCTATTGGGAAAAAAAGAAAAACACTGTTGCTAAGTTGAGCCCCCTCCGCAGCACAGCATGTTGGGGTCCTCATCAGGCTAAAGCCTACTCTGTGCAGAGCACACCCCCTCCCTGGCGGCTCGGCTCCCGCAGCCCCCAGGTGCAGCCCCCTACTGCTGGTGCTCAGGGCCCACAGGTGCTTAAACACGACCTGGATTTCAAGTTCAGGTACGGCGCTCTGTCACACCTGACACACAGGCTTGGCACCTCCTTTGCAGATGGAGCTTGGTGTTGTTAGCACAGTAATGAGGGCCCCTCCCCTGCCAAGTGGAAGGCCACAGTCTCCTCTCTCTGTGTGATACAGAGGCTAGAAGGAACCTTCTGGTCTCCACCACACTGGCCTCGGGGAGGCCTGGATTCGCACTCCTCACCTCATCCTGCAGAGAGAGATTAACTCGCTCGTTCACCAAACAGGTGTTTGATCCTCAAGCGCTGTGCTGTCCGTTCACAGGGGAGATGGCGGTGAATACAGCAGGAACCGTCCTGCCCTCGTGAATTAATGCAACATGAGGGTTTCGACAGAAAAGAGTGTGTTTCGTTATAACCACCAGAACGAAATCCAAGGGCCAACACCAGAGCACCCTGATGGGAACACGTAGACCGACTCTGGGGGTTGGGCCACGTGGCCCCTTGGGGATACAGACACCGAGCCTCCTGCTTCCCCATGGGCTCAGCTACCTCTGCAAAAGCCTTCGCTTCTCCACTCCGAATTTAACCACGAGGAGGAAATACAGTTAACTAGCAAAATACTTAAGCAGGAAGAATTCTCAAATCGGTTTCCAAGCATTCATCAAGAATAACAATGGGGTAGCAGCTTAGAAGCGGCAGTCCATGTTGGAGTTGTTTTCCGTCCGGGAGGTGTACGAACCAGGTTGTTTCTCTTTTTTTTAACATTTTTTTTTTTGACAGGCAGAGTGGACAGTGAGAGAGAGAGACAGAGAGAGAGGTCTTCCTTTTGCCGTTGGTTCACCCCTCAGTGGCCGCTGTGGCCGGCTCACCGTGCTGATCCGAAGGCAGGAACCAGGTGCTTCTCCTGGTCTCCCATGGGGTGCAGGGCCCAAGCACTTGGGCCATCCTCCACTGCACTCCCTGGCCACAGCAGAGAGCTGGCCTGGAAGAGGGGCAACCGGGACAGAATCCGGCGCCCCGACCAGGACTAGAACCCGGTGTGCTGGTGCCGCAAGGCGGAGGATTAGCCTATTGAGCCGCAGCACCGGCCAGAGCCAGGTTGTTTTTCTAACATCACCGTGGTTCTATGATGGATCGGTCTCTTTCCATCAGCCCCACCATGGGATCAACGGTGCGCCTACGGGACAGCCTGGCTGGAGTTAGACGCACCTTGTGGACACAGAACTGAGAAGTGAACAGTACATGGACAAAGCCAAGATCATGAGTGGATAAGCAAATGACTCAGACCCCAGGGAGGCCCCCCGGGGACAGAGCTCTGCCAGCGGAGTTCTGTGGCTTTGCTGAACAGGTGGACGATGGCTCTCTCGTCCTCAACACTGCTCCTCGCCGTGGGTACTTCCTTCTAGCTCTGAAACGCTTCCCTTGTAGAGGCTTTGTTCCTGTAGAATCAGTGGACGTGGACACTGAGAGAAGAGACAGGCCGCTGAGAAGGGGAAGGAACAAGGTTCACTTTTAAAGTGTTGGGTTTGCCATGATCTAAGGACACCCATAAATAGAAGCACCCAAGAAGAGCCAAGGGCTTAACTGAGCAGATAACACAGTGTTTAGATCTAGGAGTTTGCAGCACCAAGGTGGCTGCCAACATTTGAAAACTGGAAAATTTTTTCTCAGAACAGCAAGATGAGAACACACAGGGGGCCGGCGCTGTGGCGCAGTGGGTTAAGCCACCGCCTGCAGGGCTGGCATCCCACAAGGGCACCAGTTCAAGTCCCAGCTGCTCCACTTCTGATCCGGCTCTCTGCTAATGCACCTGGGAAATCAGCAGAAGATGGCTCAAGTCCTTGGGCCCCTGCACCCATGTGGGAGACCCGGAAGAAGCTCCTGGCTCCTGGCTTCGGTCTGCCTCAGCCCTCTGTTGTGGCCATCTGGAGAGTGAACCAGGAGACAGATGATCTCTCTCTGTGTCCACTCAGGAAGTCTGAAATGGACACCTGCATCTGGCCACCTGTCACAGGACGGACCTCATCGTTGTCACCCACAACCTCAGAAAAGATGGGGGCTGGCAGGCTGAGATTCATGTCTGGCAAGCACCTTGAAGGGCACTGTCGAGCTGACCCAGGGGCCCAGGGCCTCCACCCTGGCAGGCAGCAGCCTGTGGCCTCCCCTGCCCCGGGCTCCAGTGACAGCAGCAGAGAGCCCGAAGGCAAGGCACTCGCTCCTCTAAAAGGAAAATGACTTCTGGGAAACGGGCCAGAGGCTAAGGTTTCGATGTTTCGGAAAACTGGGCATGAGCCCAGGAGAACCTGCGGCCACCCAGAGTGGAACAGAACTGCACACCATCAGCCGGGGAGCGAGACGGCTCCGGCTGGTGGGTGATTCCCAGGCTGTAGACCCCACTGGCCCTTCCCAGACCAGAGAGGAAGGTGAGGATGAGCCCTCCAGAGCGCCTGGCCCACACCTGAACCCCGGTCTCTGCAGAAATCCCGAGTCCAGCCTGCCCATGCCAGAACAGGTCCTGTTCTCCCCCCGCCCCGCCCGCCTCCAGAGAGGAACGGCAGCCGCAGGTCCTTGGGGATGCGAAAGTTGACAGGTGCAGGGTTTAATTACCATTTAGCATAATTAAAAGTCTTACAGGGATTTTCTGAGATCCACTTACATGTGAGGAGTGCTTCTTTGTTTGACAGGACTCTCTCCTGCCGGTGCGCCTCTCCCCTAACCTGGTGCCCACTCTTCTGCGGGCATCCCCCTCCCCCACTGCGCTCCCGCAGGCCCGGGTCACTGCTCAAGCCCAAGTGCGTTCCCTGGAGGTAGGGGCGTCCCACCACCTCTAGGACCCACCCAAGAGTCCAGGTCCCCAGGGCTGGAAACCCAGTGATACGCAACACCCCCTCTCAGACACCCCCACGTGACCCATGGGTGCCAGGCCCAAGCTACACAGTGCCCTGGCCACGTTCCTACCACCCGCTTTACAGAGCCGAACCCAGCACTCCATTATGGGACACAGGCATCCCATCGGGGTCGTAATCGCTACACGGAGAGCCTGCCCCTTCGCACTTCTGAGTGAGGTGTGCTGGGGCCTCAGACAGGCTGACTCTTCCTAACAGGTGGAACCGCATCAGGACCCCTGAGAGGAGGAGAATTAACCTGTCAGCTGGGGAGGGAGTCACACACACACACACACACACACACACACGCACGCAGCTCGGCCCTTCCCTCTGCACACCTGTAGGGGGCGTATCAATGCAGCCTCCATCCCGCCCAGCCTGGCTGGGCCATGTCTTTCCCTTGCGATGCTCCAGATACTCAATCATCAGATGTGTTTGCAGACAGAGTCTTTCAAGAAACAATTATGGGCCAGCGCCGCGGCTCACTAGGCTAATCCTCCGCCTGCAGCGCCGGCACACCGGGTTCTAGTCCCGGTCAGGGCGCCGGATTCTGTCCCAGTTGCCCCTCTTCCAGTCCAGCTCTCTGCTGTGGCCTGGGAGTGCAGCGGAGGATGGCCCAAGTGCTTGGGCCCTGCATCCCATGGGAGACCAGGAGAAGCACCTGGCTCCTGCCATCGGATCAGCGCGGTGCGCCGGCCGCGGCGGCCATTGGAGGGTGAACCAACGACAAAAGGAAGACCTTTCTCTCTGTCTCTCTCTCTCTCACTGTCCACTCTGCCTGGCAAAAAAAGAAGGAAGGGAAGGGAAGGGAAGGGAAGGGAAGGGAAGGGAAGGGAAGGGAAGGGAAGGGAAGGGAAGGGAAGGGAAAGGAAGGGAAGGGAAGGGAAGGGAAGTGAAGGGGAGGGGAGGGGAGGGGAGGGGAGGGGAGGGGAGGGGAGGGGAGGGGAGGGGAGGGAAGGGAAGGGAAGGGAAGGGAAGGGAAGGGAAGGGAAGGGAAGGGAAAACGATTATGGCAAAATGAGGCCATCAGGGCGGGCCCTGCCACAGTGTGACCAGTGTCCCTATGAGAGGTGGCGATCAGGATACACACACGGGGGGCACCCATGAGAGGAGTCAGAGGGGCCACCGTCTGCAAGCTGAGGGGAGAGGCCCCAGGAGAAGCTGGCCCCGCCCACACCCTGGTCTCAGACCTCCAGCCTCCGCTGTTTAAGGCCCTGGTCTGGGGAGCTCCCGCAGCCCAAGCATGTTAGTGTACCACCACGTTTTTTCTAAAGGTGTATTTATTTACTTATTTGAAAGTCGCAGTTAGAGAGAGCGAGCAAGCATTCCATCCACTGGTTCACTCCCCGAATGGCCACAACGGCCAGGGCTGGGCTAAGCCGAAACCAGGAGCTTCATCCCGGTCTCTCACACGGGTACAGGGGCCCAAGCACTTGGGCCATCTTCTACTGCCTTCCCAGGCGCATTAGCAGAGAGCTGGATCAGAAGTGGAGAGAAGGGACCAGCGCTGTGGTGTAGTGAGTAAGGCCGCCTCCTGCAGTACTGGCATCCCATGTAGGCGCCAGTTCGAGACCCGGCTGCTCCCGGCCCAGGTCCTTGGGCCCCTGCACCCACGTGGGAGACCCAGAAGACTCAGAGTCACGCTTCCACGCCCCCTTCCTGAGCACAAACCTGGGTGCATCCCCCCCCCACATCAGCCTCAAAAGGAACTTGGGGATCGCCTCAGCCCCACGTGGCCACATTCTGTCTGCTCCCTGGGAAGGGAGTGCTTGGCCCTGCAGGCCCTTAGGCCCCTCCCACCATCTGGCCCAGCCTTGGGCACCGCCTATCCCGAGCAGGTCTGTCTCCCTGCAGCCTCTCTGGGCCAGTCCCAGGACCCGCTAAACCTTCACCCAGGATCTGCGGAAGCCGCAGGGGTGAGCAGGTGAAGGCAAGAACTTAATCTGCCTTCACTGCTGGCGTCAGGTCAGGCTTGCTCCAGGCACGTCTGTTAGCTGTGTGAGAGGGTCTCACAGTTGCCGAGCGCCCCCAGACCTGTGCAGGGAGCCGGGATGTCTGCATCAGCCTGCAGCCAGGCTCAGCTGTCCTCCCTACCTGCAGCACTTACCCTGGGCCCCCAGCTCCCCCCTCGGTCAGTGTGCCTCTGTCTCAGACGCTGGGCCCCCTCCTGCTGTCTCACAGCCTCCCCCACCTTCCCAAGTTGCCACCCTGTGCACCTGGCGCTGAATGTTGGTTCAAAGCCCACCTCCAGCCCGGCCAGACAGGCGCAGTGGGGACTCGGCAAACACATTCAGTGCAAATGACGGGTGGGGGCTGAGCCAGCAGAGACGGCGAGGAGCTGTCTGCTTCCTGTGATTCCTACTCTCACACAAGCTCGTCAAGAAAGCAGTGAGGATGGGAGGGGCTGTCTCGAACACAGCGGGTTTTCTCGAAGCTTTCATCCACACAGGAAGGTGTAAGCACACGGCGAGGGGCATCTCTGGATCTGCCTTGGACAAGGCATCAGCAGCTGGCCTTGGGCAGCCCCAAGGCTGCTGCGGTTTGAACAGGACCGTGAGTGCTGTCCCAGAACAGTCCATGCCCAAAGCCGGGAGATGCAAGCAGCAGGCTTCCCACACAGGCCCAGCAACCTGACAGGCGTGGAGATGCCGACTTTTCAGGGTGGGTCAGCCACAGAGGGAACTGCGTGTGCAAAGGGTCCCCCCAGGGCTCGGGCTGTCGGATCTCACACAGCAGGAGTGGTCGTGGCTCTGCTACTCCCGCTACGTGGCCTCAGACAAATCAGCCAGCCACCCTCAACCTCCTTCCGGACAGAGAAAGGAGAAGATGACAATGACAACAACGATGCCTACGACACAGATGTTAAAAGAAAGAATTCATGTAGGCTCCTAGCACAACGCTGGAAGACGTTAAGAGCTCAGTGCCTACTGCTTACAGATGTTGATTCTTCCCGCGGACACACTCACTGGCACTTGTAAGCACCTGCCCTAGGTCTAGAGGGGCAGATCTGATCAGGGAAGAATGGAGCAGGCAGGACATAGAACAAACTGATTGAATTTCCCCATGCCTCCCGAGCTGGCTAGCCCTCTCGCATACATATGCCACACACACACACACACACATACCCTAACTCAAACCCTACTAGCTCTGGGTTTCTGTTGTAACCAAAATGGGAAATACCACCAAGACTCATTCTTCGGAAAACCATCTCCAATGAACAGAGTTAAGTCAGACGATTCTTGGAACCTGGAATTAGCAATCGGGTTCCCTGGCCAGCCTTCCAAAGCCTGTTTTTCCAGAGTGCGATTCAAATGCGACATAGTCACAAGAAAAGGGGGAGGGGACAAGATGTATGGCAATAATTAAACAATCAAACTGAAGCCACAATTAATTTTATTCACTGTCAATGCTGAAGCTAGGACGTGGGGAAAATCAGATGAGGAGGGGGCGACCGTGGGAGCCTGCAGAACCTCAGGTGCTCTGTACCCCTCTTCTCCCAACCTCGTACTCGCCTCACCTCAGTTCCCTGCAATGGTTGGAAGCACCAGCACTACTCTTACTGGCTATGAGCGGCACAGCTGCAGCTCTCAAGAGAAAGGGGTGAGGAGGAGGAGAGCAATCCCAGGCTCAGTGAACCAGAGGGGAAGCAGACAGTGGCAATCGGCTAGAGCACACGCATGTGAGCATGTATGTGCACCCGTGTGTGTCTGTGGTCGGGGCTCACACGAATGGACAAGGAGACAGCTGGGGTTGGAATTACTGCAACCACAAGGAGTCGGTGGCTAAGGAAAAGGAATACACATCTCCCTAGGTATATTTTACCAACAAACCCCACCTCTTCTCACTTTTAAGGGGCGTGGCAAGAAATACCTGGTCACGGCTCCCTGGCGATGGTGCTCATTCAGAACGCAGCGTAGTGACGTGGGCAAGGGGGTGAGTGACCTCAAAGCATACATGAGCATATGCGTGCAAGTATATGTGTGCATGAGAATTGCATATGTAAGCACAAGGGAACAACAACTTTGCTACACACACAAGATACTTAAAGTAAGTATTTGTAATTTAGCACCACCACCTCCTAGACAATGCCAATAGAATACAGAAATCAAAGAACATGGTGGGGCTGGCACCATGGCATAGTGGGTAAGCTGTCACCTGCAGTGCCAGAGTTCAAGTTCCAGCTGCGCCACTTCTGATCCAGCTCTCTGCTGTGGCCTGGGAAAGCAGTGGAAGATGGCCCAAGTCCTTGGGCCCCTGCACCTGCGTGGGAGACCTGGAAGAAGCCCCTGGCTCCTGGCTTCAGATCAGCACAGCTCTGGCCATTGCGGCCATTTGGGGAGTGAACTAACAGATGGAAGACCTTTCTCTGTCTCTGCCTCTGCCTCCCTGTAACTCTGCCTTTCAAATAAATAAATAAATCTTTTTAAAATTTTAAAAAAGAACATGGAGTTCTCCTGAGTTTCCATTTTCACAAATTAAAAAATAACAAAGTAGAAAAAAGCAGTCATGAACTTCACAGTTGCGGACAGAGCCCACTTCTCTCGTCTGACGACGGTGCTCAAAGAACAGCGGTGACCAAGTTGGCGCCAAGTGGACTGTGGCCTTCCCACTGAAGAGTACGTCCACCAGTGGAAAACACGCTCACCACAGCTTGCCTTCCCACAGCTTGCCTTCCCAAGGCCAAGAACAGAAGACCATGTTCAAAACAAGAGACACGGGCATGGAAAGCCGAGACACTGTGGCAAAAAATGACCTAAATGAAAGATCTCTGTGAGTGAGACCCCAGTGGAAAGAAGGGGCCATCAAGGAAAGAGATACCTTTCTCAGAAGGGAGGAGAGAGCTTCCACTTTGACTATGACCTTGTCTAAATAAGGTTGGAGTTTGCGAACTCAAGAGGCTTCCATAGCCTTGGCAGCTCATGACAAGAGCCTCGGGCGATGACTGACGTCATAAACAAGAGTGTCAATTGTTAAATCAACAACAAGAGTCACTGTGCACTTACTCCTCATGTAGAATCTCTGTCCTTAATGTGTTGTACAATGTGAATTAATGCTATAACTAGTACTCAAACAGGACTTTATTCTTTGTATGTCCGTGTGGGTGCAAACTGTTGAAATCTTTACTTAGTATATACTAAGTTGATCTTCTGTATATAAAGAGAATTGAAAATGAATCTTGATGAAGAATGGGATGGGAGAGGGAGTAGGAGATGGGATGGTTGTGGGTGGGAGGGAGGTTATGGGGGGAAAAGCCACTATAATCCAAAAGTTGCACTTTCAAAATTTATATTTATTAAATAAAAGCTAAAAAAAAAAAGAGACAGCTTAAGCAGTGATGGGGGAACAAGTCTCAAGCGTGATTAACACTGAAGCCGAGGCTCCAAGTCACATCCGTGGCGACAGCTGTCCAGAGCCACGCGGGAGACAGCAGATCTTGAGCTCTCTACCCTGCAGCCTTTTGGACAACAGCTTCCAAGCCAAGCTCCACGACTTGGAGTCCAGGCATCGCTGTCCCGGGCACACTGACAGGGAGGGAGCCCATCACCCTGTCAAGTCACATTTCACTCTGAGCCGTCTCACTCAGCTCCGCTGGCTACAAGGGCTCCAAGAACCAATGAGGGTGTGGAAAAGGCCCCTGTGTTGCCAGGTTCCTGTGGGGGGCGGGAGGCCCTGGCTCCAGGAATTCTGGGGCAGGCACCACCCACTCTCCCTCCTCAAACCCTGGAAAGGAAAGGGGGAAGGTCTGTAAAGGTAGGCGTGGGAATGTAAATGTCACAAACTTCCCCAGGATTTTGGAAAGATTTTCTTGGCCAAGAGGTGAACAGCCTGCAGGCAATTCAGGAAAGAAGGAAGCCATTAGCCTTTAAAGCATCACCTTTGGGAAGATAATTGAAGACATCTGTATCCTTTGAAAACACCAGCCTGGGCCGGCGCCACGGCTCACTAGGCTAACCCTCTGCCTTGCAGCGCTGGCACACCGGGTTCTAGTCCCAGTCGGGGCGCCGGATTCTGTCCCGGTTGCCCCTCTTCCAGGCCAGCCCTCTGCTGTGGCCAGGGAGTGCAGTGGAGGATGGCCCAAGTGCTTGGGCCCTGCACCCCATGGGAGACCAGGAGAAGCACCTGGCTCCTGGCTTCGGATCAGCGCAGTGCGCCGGCCGCGGCGACCATTGGAGGGTGAACCAACGGCAAAAGAAAGACCTTTCTCTCTGTCTCTCTCTCTCACTATCCACTCTGCCTGTCAAAAAAAAAAAAAAAATTAAAAAAAAAAAAGAAGAAAGAAAACACCAGCCTGGGTCCCTCCACCTTGCGCCCTACCCTCCGGTAAAAAAGGGATACAATTCTACAGTAGCACATGTTACATCACTTTCATACGACACGCCTCTTCACCCACGTGTCAGCAGCAAACACGCCAGGGCCAATGAGCCGTCCCCTCCCCCCGGAATCATCCGGAAGCCTGCACTCATCACCACACACCTGTGCCCAAGTAGTTACCTAGATTGGAGGAGCCTGGGCGTGAGTGGCTACCCACAGGAACACAGACGACAGTTCCAGTCCCTCCGTTTCACTAGCATATAAACATGTTTATCTTACTGAGAATGTGCTTACGCCACGCTGAAAACTCTGGACAGACAACATTCAGCAACAAACTGTAACCCCACGTTTACGAAAGCTCCCTGAAGAACAAAGGAGGGGCAGAGATCCCCGTCAGTGACATCTGGGGATGAGTCCAGCCATTAGGACTCCCACGGTTCCACAGGGAAGCCCCAGGAAGCCACCCAGGGCAGGGGAGCATGTGGGCCTTGTGCCCGTCAGCCCCCCCACATCAGCCAGAGCCGGGGGACAGGAAAGCCAGGCTGTGAATCCTTCGCTGCTGACAGCCCTGAATGTGCAGCGTGGTGGACACATATCACGACAAAGTCACTTTTACACACAGCTTTGCTCCTTTTTTTTTCTTGTTTTTCTTTTTTTTTTTTCTTCTTTTTTTGACAGGCAGAGTTAGACAGTGAGAGAGAGACACAGAGAGAAAGGTCTTCCTTTGCCGTTGGTTCACCCTCCAAATGGTTGCTATGGCCAGCGCGCTGCGCTGATCTGAAGCCAGGAGCCAAGTGCAAGGCCCAAGCACTTGGGCCATCCTCCACTGCACTCCCGGGCCACAGCAGAGAGCTGGCCTGGAAGAGGAGCAACCGGGACAGAATCCGGCGCCCCGACCAGGACTAGAACCCAGAGTGCCGGTGCCGCAGGCGGAGGATTAGCCTATTGAGCCAGAGCGCTGGCCTACAGCTTTTTTTTTTTTTTTTTTTTTTTTTTTTTGACAGGCAGAGTGGACAGTGAGAGAGAGAGACAGAGAGAAAGGTCTTCCTTTTGCTGCAGCTAGCGCACCGCGCTGATCCAATGGCAGGAGCCAGGTGCTTCCTCCTGGTCTCCCATGGGGTGCAGGGCCCAAGCACTTGGGCCATCCTCCACTGCACTCCCGGGCCACAGCAGAGAGCTGGCCTGGAAGAGGGGCAACCGGGACAGAACCAGCGCCCCAACCGGGACTAGAACCTGGGGTGCCGGCGCCACAGGCGGAGGATTAGCCTAGTGAGCCAGAGCGCTGGCCTACAGCTTTGTTCTTCAAGAGAGAGGAAAATTAGGAGTGAAAAGAACAAACCTCAAAAACCCAGGACAGGTTATGATTAGCCACAGGGGTGGGGAACGCTTGTGACGTCATTCTGGCCTGGCCCTGCCGAGGCAGCCAAAGGTGGAACTCTAAATGCAGTCAATCTACAGCAGGCTAATTTTTAGGTTCGTAGTTTTGTACGGGCCGCACATGTTATAGCTACCCAGACGGCCCTTGGCAGAAAAAAGGTGCCCCATCTCTGGAGGAAGAGCATGGAATAGGGCCCATAAAAACGGAAAGACTTCCTTCAGACACACATGGGAGGCTTCAAAACCTCGATTTTCTCTTCGTGATACTACAGCCAACAGGGTCAATGTGTTCAACCACACGAGCTTCCAGGTGAAGAACTTCACAGACGCACACGCAGAGAACAGGGTCCCACTAACCGCCCTTGGTCAGAGCTCCACCAGGCCTGGGTGCCTCCTTGTCGACCTTCGTCCGCCTGGCTACTGAGCCCCGGAGCCAAACTGAAGGTTCATTCAGAGCAGAACTTGCAGAGAGAAAGCGCCACAGACCAGACAGAATTGAGCAGGACTGTGGCGAAGCGGGTAAAAGCCGCTGCCTGCAGGGCCGGCATCCCATATGGGCGCCGGTTCGAGTCCCAGCTGCTCCACTTCTGATCCAGCTCTCTGCTGTGGCCTGGGAAGGCAGTGGAAGATGGCCCAAGTGCTTGAGCCCCTGCACCTGCGTGGGAGACCCGGAAGAAGCTCCTGGCTCCTGGCTTCCGATCAGCACAGCTCTGGCTGTTGCGGCCACCTGGGGAGTGAACCAGCAGATGGAAGATCTCTCTCTCTCTCTCTCTCTCTCTCTGTGCCTCTCCTTCTCTCTGTGTACCTCTGACTTTCAAAAAAATAAATAAATCTTTAAAAAAAATTGAGCAGGATTTCCTGCAGCCCTCTGAGAGACAGGCATCTACTAACCTGCAGTGCGTTCTTCCCAGAGAGGATGAAGCTAAGGCAATCCTTTATTTTTGTTATACGCAATATAAAAGGGTTCTTCTTGGCCTGCAGGTGAGAGGAACATCCCAGAGACAAAGCTTGCAAGACAGACATCGCACATCGCCCTACATCCCACCCCACCAAGGGCTCAACCCCAGCACACCACAGCAGCTCACGGCCCAGGGTCTACGGCCACCTGTCCGTGGAAGTCCTCAACCATCCCAAACCTCATTTCTTCAGTACCAAGCCCCCAAGGGGCCCGGATAAGCATACTCGCAAAAAAGTCTCAGGGAGACACAGACACTGGGTGAACACCGCAAACACAGAAATGGTAACACTGATCGTAAAACCTCCCACACGCCCAATTGCAGCTGAGGCGGCTGTGGGTCTGGGCTGCTCACGCTCACACCTGTTCTCTCCCCCCCCCCACAACCGTCTGGTCCTAGCGTGGCCTCCACGGTCCCTCCCAGGACGCCTCTCCTGCAAGCTGGCCCTCGGCACCCAAAGCTGGGCTGCAGCCGAGCGCACCCTGTGGTCTGTGCAATGTCTGCAACCCCCTCCTGGGGCCTCAACTCCGAGGAGGAGGCGTGGCTCATGCAAGCACCTCCCACTTTGTTCAAGATCCCAGAAACTGACCAGCCCCCTCCAGAGCCTCTGCACCTCCTCAATTAGCACCTAATTTCCCAAGATTTCACAGGGCTTTCCCTTCCGTGACTCCCACCCGTGTAATCTAAGGAAGCGCTGAAGCTCCGCGTCACCCTGTAGCAAAGGCCGATCTTGTCACAGAAAACAGTAGCTTTGATCTCTGACGCTCTTGCAGCAAAGCAGAGGGCAAGCGGGCTGTGAGCGGAACAGCGCCTGCCTGCAGCCCTGGAGCGCCTGCTCTGTCGCCCCTCCCAGCTCAGCGACCTTGGGCGAGGTGTTCACGCGGACTGCGGCTCGGCTCAGTTTTCCTCTCTGCAAAATGGCAATTCAACAGCTCCTACCTGGCGGTGAGAATTTGTTGTTGGGACTCAGTGTGGGGCCCTGGGGACAGCACCTGGCATTTCACCTGAGCTTGTTTTTTCTCACAATATGGAATCCTGTACGAAGTCTTGCTTTCTCGGGTGGACTGCTGGTCAGCTGCACATTTATTCTATTTTTCTTTAAATTTATTTATTTGAAAAGCAGAGTGACAGAGAGAGAGGGAGAGTTAGAAACCTTCCAATTGCTGGGTTACTCCCCAAATGGCCACAACAGCCAGAGCCAGGCCAAGCCAAAGCCAGGAGCCTGGAACTCCATCCGGGTCTCCCACGTGAGTAGCGGGGGCCCAAGCAGTTGGGCCATCCTCCACTGCTTCCCCAAGCACATTAGCAGGGAGCTGGATTGGAAGTGGAGCAGCCAGGACAGGAACCAGTACTCCAGTAGGCATTGCAGGCAGTGGCTTAACCTGCTGTGCCACGGTTACAGAAACCTGGGGTGAGAAAAGTCCCTTCCTTCAAACAGGCACCAGAGACCATGAAGGATCAAGCAGTTCATTGCCTGGTGGGCTCAGCTAGAATCATCTCCTGAGACCTGAGCGACAGTCCCAGGTTCCTTACACTATTTATAGGTTCATCGGCATCACACCTTAGCCGAAAGGGCACTGGTGGGTTTAAACTGCAGCCTGCGTGACTTAGGACCACACGTCCAGTGGCTGCTGGGCCTGGTATGTTTGTAAAGGAGTTTCCAGGGCCAGATCTGTGACTGGAGTTAGATGGCAGAACTGGGGACGCCTTCCTTCCCTAGACACGATGACGGGGGTGGGGGCAGCTGCCTCGCTAGGTGATTGGGAGCAGCCACTTTCCAGGGTTTCTGTGCAGGGTGGGGGGGGTCACTTTTCCTTCTTTGTCTCTGGCTGTAGTGGCATTTCCTCTACACCCTAAGGCCTGCGCCCCACTGTTCACTTCAAAGGAACAAAGCCCAAGGGAAGAGTAAGGCAGTAAGGCCTGGCCTGCGCCGCGGCTCACTAAGCTAATCCTCCGCCTTGCAGCGCCGGCACACCGGGTTCTAGTCCCGGTCGGGGCGCTGGATTCTGTCCCGGTTGCCCCTCTTCCAGGCCAGCTCTCTGATGTGGCCCGGGAGTGCAGTGGAGGATGGCCCAAGTGCTTGGGCCCTGCACCCCATGGGAGACCAGGAGAAGCACCTGGCTCCTGCCTGCCATCGGATCAGCGCGGTGCGCCGGCCGCAGCACGCCGGCCGCAGCGGCCATTGGAGGGTGAACCAATGGCAAAAGGAAGACCTTTCTCTCTCTCTCTCTCTCTCTCTCTCTCTCTCACTGTCCACTCTGCCTGTCCAAAAAAAAAAAAAAAAAAAAAAAAAAAAAGAGCAAGGCTTTTCCTAGGCATCAGCTCTTGGCACAGAGGACTTCCCATGGCATCCGAGTGGTTGTTTCATAAAAATCCATAAAACAATCATTAGACAACCATTAAAAATGAAGTTGTGAAGACGTTTCGATCGCTTGATAACTTGCTTACACAATTCAAAGTGGAAAAAAAAAAGTATATAAATTGTCTGAGGACGATGTCCTCAACTGGTTTTTCATCATAAACGAAGTACATCAGATTTTCAACTAGGACTCCACTTGGTAGTACCAGGTTTTTTTTTTTTTTAATTAATTTATTTATTTGATAGTCAGAGTTACACAGAGAGAGAAGGAGAGGCAAAAAGAGAGAGAGAGAGAGAGAGAGAGAGAGAGAGAGGTCTTCTATCCGCTGGTTCACTCCCCAGATGGCCACAATGGCTGGAACTGCGCCAATCCTAAGCCAGGAGCTTCTACCGGGTCTCCCACGTGGGTGCAGGGGCCCAAGGACTTGGACCATCTTCTACTGCTTTCCCAGGCCACAGCAGAGAGCTGGATCGGAAGTGGAGCAGCCAGGACAAAAAACAGCGCCCACATGGGATGCTGGCACTGCAGATGATGGCTTTACCTGCTACTCCATGGTTCCAGCCCCAGTATATAGTTTTTCATCATAAAAGAAGTACATCAGATTTTCAAATGGGACTCCACTTGGTAGCACCAGGGTGTTTTTTTTTTTTTTAATAAAATCTGAATTTCCCACCACGAGCCTGTGCTATAATTAGAGAAAACATTTCAAAAACGAATACTCCTGGCCGGCGCCGCGGCTCACTAGGCTAATCCTCCGCCTTGCGGCACCGGCACACCGGGTTCTAGTCCCTGTCGGGGCGCCGGATTCTGTCCCGGTTGCTCCTCTTCCAGGCCAGCTCTCTGTTGTGGCCTGGGAGTGCAGTGGAGGATGGCCCAAGTGCTTGGGCCCTGCACCCACATGGGAGACCAGGAGAAGCACCTGGTTCCTGCCATCGGATCAGTGCAGTGCACCAGCAGCAGCGGCCATTGGAGGGTGAACCAATGGCAAAAGGAAGACCTTTCTCTCTGTCTCTCTCTCACTGTCCACTCTTCCTGTCAAAAACAAACAAAAAAACAAACAAACAAAAACGAACACTCCTGGGGCAGCTTTTGGCAGAGCAGCAAAGATGCCACTGAGGACGTGCACATCCACAGTGGAACGCCTGGGTCTGATCCCAGCTCCACGTCCAATCCCAGTTTCCTGATGCACACTCTGCAGGGAAGAGCCTGATGGTTCCACTGCGAGGGTACGTGCCATCCGAGTAGGAGAGCCACACTGAACTGCAGGCTGCTGGTTCCAGCCTGACCCAGCCCTCGCTGTCCTAGGGATCTGGGGAGTGAACCAGCAACTGGAAGACTACTCTGTCTGTCTGTCTTTCAAATAAATAAATAATTGTTAAAAAATTTTAAGAGGCCAGAATTGTGGCACAGCAGGTAGAGCTGCCACTACAATGCCAGTGTCCCATATGGGCACCGTTTTGTGTCCCAGCTGCTCCACTTCTGATCCAGCTCCCATTAATGGCCTGCGAAAAGCAGCAGAAGATGGTCCAAGTGCTTGGGCCGCTGCCGCCCACGTGGGAGACACAGACGGAGCTCCTGGCTCCAGCCTGGCCCAGCCCTGGCCACTGTAGCCATCTGGGGGATGAACCAGCAGATGGAGGATCTCTCTCTCTCTCTCTCTCTCTCTAACTCTGACTTTCAAATAAATGAGTAAATTTTAAATATATATATTCTTTTTAAAATGAATAATCTGAAAAAAAAAGTTAGTTCTATACAAAATAAAATTGCAGTTCCCATCCAAAAGGTTAGGATCTTCCAAAACAAATATGCTCCCAGGCCAGACCCTCAATGTGGTTTATTAGAGTTGTTGGAGATGTAACACTCAAAATGTCATCGAACCAATTGATTAAGAACAAGATGAGAAAACACGAAAAATAAAATGAAAAAAAGCCTGAAATGCTTCGCCCCACCCAGCTCCAGAGGTGGACAAGCTGGGTAAAAGAATGAAATTGAAGACTTCAGACCGGAAGCGTTGATGCGGTTCATAAAGTTGAAAACAAGAAGTTAAATGAGAGAGGCTGGTTGGGCGACGTCTCTATCCAGGACCAGGCACGCGCACAGCCAGCCGGGTCTGGCGGGACACTCAGAATGGACTGCCCAGCTCCACCAGCAACTGAGAAATCTGACAGCCAGGGACGCAGGGCAGCAGGCAGATGGCGCAGTGGACAGCATGTGAGTCTCGCCAAGTCTGCATGTGGAATCCTCACCACTAATATGGTGTCAGTTGGCAGGGCCTTTGGGGGGTGATGAGGTTCTGAGGGTGCAGCTCCATGATTGGGGTGAGAGCCCCTTGGGAAACAGGCCGGGGGGTCTCGGACATCCCTTGTGCCCTGTGAGGACCCCCAGGCGCACCCAAGGATCCGCACCAGACACTGAATCTGTACCCAGCCTCCAAAACCTTGAGAAACCGACGCCTGCTGTTGAAGCCACCCAGTCTATGGTTCCCTGCAGCAGCCCTGCTACGGCAGATGGCACAGACCGATTACGCTCATGGAGAGGTGAGTAGGGGGCTATGACTGAGTGAGGAGCCAGGGGCACTGCACAGGAGCCCCAGGGTGGCACCTGAGGGAGGCCTGGAAGAGGACAAAGAGTCACACAGAGAGGACTGTGCGGGGACAGCTGGAGACAGCACCGCAGGGAGGGAGCAGAGAAGAGACACACAGATGGCACCGCTTCCTCCCTTCCCTGCAACTCCTGCTAAGGTCCCCTGGGGCTACAGCAGCTCAGAGGCTGGGAGCCAGGGAGCCAGATCCCACAGAACCCTCCTCGGACCCGGGGTGGGGGTGGGAGGGGCATCGGCCACACCTGGCACACACCCACCAGCTGGAGGCTGCCTCCACCACGCCCTATTTCTTGCCTGGGCCCTGGGCCCCCTCCCGGAGGGATTCACCTCCAACACTTGCAGCTGACTTGTCTGTCTTCACTAGGTCTCTGATGAGCGACTGTCTCGTCTTCGTTTTTATTCATGAGTGTTCCTTTCCTGGTGGCATGCGCCGGCGTCACCTTGACCTCATAAATCTAATTGGTTGTTTCAGAGTCTAGCAACAGAACTGCATTTTCCCGTGGCTGAAAAGCCCTCATTTGGGAGCCGGCGAGAGAAGAGATTCAGTCTTGTTCATAATTTATGTCTTCCAGCTTTGCAAGCAAAACCGGCTATCCAAACGCTGAAGCGCGTAGAACACCATGAGGTCGCCCTATCCTCCCGGGGCCAGGCAGAACACCTCTGTGGGCAGGGGCTGAACCCCACGGCTCACAGCTTCCAAATCAGTGTCCACCTTTTAGGGAGCCCCTGGAAGGTGCTTTATTTCCTGAAAACATGAAGACTTTTCACGGCTCACAAAGCACACAGCCAGAGCTGTGCACGACACTGAACTCTGAAACTGCTTTCAAGTCTGTTCTCTCATTTACCAAATAATTGATGAGCGTGATAATAAACTTTTATTTTCAGTCATTTCCCTCCTAGCAACTGGTCTCTCGCCTGTGCCAGAGTCATCCAGTGGAAACCATTAATGGATGATCCCCGATGTGTGTCTAATTGTGTCATGCATTCATATTAACTCTCTGGGTATGAGACAAAGAGAAAAAGGACACCATTTTCTATTTTATGACTCTTGCAGCTTCCAGGGTCATCATGTATATATGCAAATCCTATATGTATTTCCATTGATACACGAGATGTCTCTTAAATGCATTGTGACGCTTGGTGGACATCCACAAGAGATGAATCTCACCACTCCCTAGAAATGAGGACAGGGACCGGCACTGTGGCGTAGTGGGTAAATCTACCGCCAGCAGCGCCGGCATCCCACATGGGCGTCAGTTCGAGTCCCAGCTGCTCCACTTCCAATCCAGCTCTCTGCTGTGGCCTGGGAAAGCGGTAGAGGATGGCCCAAGTCCTTGGGTCCCTGCACCCATGTGGGAGACCTAGAAGAGGCTTCTGGCTTTGGATTCAGCTCAGCTCCGGCCGCTGTGGCCATTCGGGGAGTGAACCAGTGGATGGAAGACCTCTCCCCACTTCGCTCTCTGCCTCTCTGTAACTGACTTTCAAATAAATATATAAATCTTTAAAGGAGAAGGAGAAGGAGAAGGAGAAGGAGAAGAAAGAAAGAAAGAAAGAAAGACAGACAGACAAGCAGGTGTTCCATCTGACAGGTAACCTTCTGTAGCTGTACACTCACCTGTGTCCACTGCCTCATTCCAAAAGGATGAGAGCCCCCCAGGGCAGAACGTCAGGGCCCAGGAGCAGCCCCGGGGTGGGGGGCAGACGGCAGCGCTCCTGTGTGTGAGCCCCTGTGGTGTGCCGGGCACAGACCCCATCACACCATCACCTCCCACCTCAAACAACAGTCTCACAAACTCCATTTCCCATTTTGCAGATGACAAAACTAAGGCTGGAGGGACTCACTCACACTCGCACACTTGGCAGGTGCACACCAGGTCACCTGGACCCCCCAGGCAGGTTTGACCTCAAAGCCACCCTGCAACCTGCTGGAAAGGAGGGAGCACCTGAGCCCTTGGGTGCGGTCTTTACAAACACAAAATGGGAACGGCCACTCCGCATCTCTCAGAGGCCTTCAAGGAACCAAAATTGCAAACTCAAAAATATTTCAGACAGGGCAGGCATTTTGGCACAGTGGCGAAGCCACCACTTGGGATGCCCACATCCCAAATCAGAGTGCCTGGGTTCAAGTCCTGGCTCTGCTTCCAATTCCAGCTTCCTGCTAATGTGTACTCTGGGAGGCAGCAGGTGATGGCTCAAGTCCTTGGGTCCCTGCCACCCGTGTGGGAGAGCCAGACTGAGCTCCAAGCTCCTGGCAGGCATTAGAGAGTAAACCAGAGGAAAGAATGTCAATCCATCTCTTCTCTCTCTCTCTCTCTCTCTTTCCAAATGAATAATTAAAAAAAAAACACACACACATTTCATATAAAAGCAATGCTCCCTGCATGTTCACAATTATTTCCACAGTGAGAAGCTGCAAAGACCCACACCGGTAACGTACACGTAAATTGGCACATTCTCAAAACTGTCATCCTAAAACATGTCTGTGAGTTCAGATGAGCCCAGGAATCCTTTAAATTGATATTCAAATGCACTAAGTATGGATTCGCTACTTCTCTACACTGTGAGTGCCTTGAGACAGCAGTAATAGTAACAGTGGTTGTATGTACACATTGTCCCACTGCGTTTTAAATATCCTTAGGGCTGCTGCCTTTCAAAACAAGATTTTATGTTCACAGAGAAGTGCGTATGGGCAGCTCCTCCCTGCAAATCTGAACCCAGGAACCCTGCCGGGCTCTGCAGGACTGGGCATGGAGCACATCTGCTCTCAGGGTCCTGGGGGTGGGGGGAGTCGGCTCTAACCCCAGCCCGTCGCTGAAGGGTGTCATTCCGGGAAGGAAGATGGGACACACCCACGGAAGGTTCCCGCTAGAGTGAGACCAACTCCTTCCGCCTGGGGATGCTGGCAGAGCCCACCCTAACCATCCGTGCAGACCCCGTGCGTCCACGAAGACCCCGCCCTGTCTGTGCTGGGTCCATCCCCATCTGCCAGTGCACAGCCGGTCCCCGTCTGTCTGTGCTTACTCTGACACTCACAGGTAGCACTGAGGCACTGGGTGAGGCTGCCAGGGCTCCGCCCAGAGACCCAGGACACCGGTGCAGGGGGGAAGCCACCTCGGGTGTCACCGTGAAGGCCTCTGCAACACCCGGAGGTCTCTTCTCTTCTTAAACTCTTTGATTTCTTTATATATATATATATATATATATATATATATATATATATATTTACAGATAGAAAGTGAGAGAGAGAGACAGAGAGAAAGGTCTTCCTTCTGTTGGTTCGCCCCCCAAATGGCTGCCACGGCCAGAACGATGCTGATCCGAAGCCAGGAGCCAGGTGCTTGCTCCTGGTCTCCCATGCAGGTGCAGGGCCCAAGCACTTGGGCCATCCTCCACTGCCCTCCCGGGCCACAGCAGAGAGCTGGCCCGGAAGAGGAGCAACCGGGACTAGAACCCGGTGCCCATATGGGATGCCGGAGCCACAGGTGGAGGATTAACCAAGTGAGCCACGGCGCCGGCCCTAACCTCCTTGATTTCTTCCTTCATTTGGAATCCCTGGCAAGCCAGTGGTCCCCGCATCGGTCTTTGGCGTCTGGGCTCCTTCTGTTGGTTACTGGGGTCAGCGCACTCCGACACCTGGGAGTAACACACCATTTATCGAGTATGCTCTGGTTCCGGGCACACAAGTGCTTTCTGTGAACTGCTTCATTGAATCCTCACGACAGCTAGTGAGAGGTAAAGGGATCTCGGCAGAGCTGGGATCCAGGTCTTATCCTAGGGCCCCTGGGCCTCTGCTCACCGCACATCACCTAAGTAAACAACCCCGTTAGGGTGCCTGGCACCTACAGGCACTGCATACGTGAGATTCACTCTTTCTTCCTTAGGGAAACGTACATTTTTGTTTTAAGTCTCAAAGCACATTCAAATTCTTTTGCTCTCCAGGGCTTTTCTGCATCGTGTGGGATTTGAATTGAGTGGAGACCTGAACATCAGTTCAAAACCATTGCTGGCACGCAGAGCCCTAGCAGGAGAAGGCATTTGGTGCCGTAGCTTTGACCTCCTGTCATCCTAACCGGTTCTCTGCTGTTCCGCACCTGCACCTGCCCAAGCCCACACCACACGCTGGCCCCCAGAGCCGGCTCCCCCTCGTCTCTTTGACCCAATATAAACTGCACTTCTGTCCCTGACGAGCTGTGTGTCTCTCAGGGAACGTCTTCATGGCACGAAAACTCACTGTGGCTGCCGGCAGTAAATATTCGCACTCTGCAACCCTCTGGCTGCCAGTTCGCCGGCTCTTTGCAAAGCCTGCCTCGAACTCCTCCCAGGGATGAGCATTAGTTGAGTTTTTGAAGATTTATCTGGGCAAATCAAGCAACATCAAAAGACTTGCTGAAGCTCACCTCGGCTGAGAATCGAAATAGGACCGCGGGGCTCGTGGAAGGGAACGTGGAAGGCGGGGCGAGGGCAGCCAGGGTGAGGCTGGGAAAGGCAGCAAAGTCCACTCCTGCACCCCACACCCCAGTGGATTCGGGAGAGCTCAGAACCACGCGCGGGCAACCCTTGTTAGTCAGCTACAGAGTAAGCACTCCAGAAAACAAGCATTGCAGGGGCGGGCCTCTGGCCTGGTGGCTCAGTTAGCCACCCGCATCCTTGCCCGAGTACCTGAGTCCAGCTCCCAGCTCCTGCCCCTGACTCCAGCTCCCTGCTCAGGCAGACGGAGGAAGGCAGCAGGGGTGGCTGCAAGTACGTGGGACCCCGCACACACACGGGAGACCTGGCCCGCGCTCTCAGCTCCCGCCTCCAGCCTGGCCCGTCAACTGCAGGCATTTGGGGATGGAATCAGCAGACAGGGGAGCGTCTCTCCCTCCTCCCTCTCCCTCTCCCTCTCCCTCTCCCCCTCCCTCTCCCCCTCCCCCTCTCTTCTCCCTCCCTCTCCCTCTCCCCCTCCCTCTCCCTCTCCCTCCTCTCCCTCTCCCCCTCCCTCTCCTTCTCCCTCCTCTCCCTCTCCCTTCTCTCCCTCTCCCTCCTCTCCCTCTCCCTCCCCTCTCCCTCTCCCTCCTCTCCCTCTCCCTCCTCTCCCTCTCCCTCCCCCTCCCCCCACTCTCCCTCTCCTCTTCCTCTCCCTCCTCTCCCTCCCCCTCCCCCTCCCCCCACTCTCGCTCCCCCTCTCCCTCCCCCTCTCCCTCCCCCTCTCCCTCCCCTCCCCCACTCCCTCCCCCCTCCCCCCTTCCTCCCCCTCCCCCTCTCCCTCCCCCTTCCCCTCCCCTCCTCCCTCTCTCTCTCCCTCCTCTCCCTCTCCCTCCTCTCCCTGTCTCCCTCCCTCTCAGATAACTTTTAAAAGGAAGAAAACAAGCATTACTTTATTAGAAGCATTGACTTACAAACTACCAGCTAATATACTAACATGTATATTCATTTATCAACTAAGTTCTCTAAAGAAGAATAAGAAACAAAAAAAATGTCTACCTAGCTTCAGTTACAGTCTTTAAAAACTATTAAACAGGCTGCATTTTTCAGTTTTCAGTAATTCAAAGAAACATCACCTTTATGTTTGTACTTCTTGTTGATTCCTTACCCTTAGCTGAGGACATTAGAAAAAGACCCAAGCAGCTGGTCGCTCTCTCTGCAGGGTGTCACTTACGGTTGAGAATAAACTCACATGCAAGGGAGGGACTCCCCACAGCCCCTGTCAGATGCAGGGGAGGGCCCCTGCCTCGCAGCCCAAAGCCTGAGCCAGACAACTGCTCACCCACCCTGCAGGTCCCCGCTAAAAACCTGCTGTCGGTTTGCCCAACACCAATAATGAAAACGCTGAAGATCTGCTTTAGACCATGCTGATCCACGCTGCTGACGCATCTGTGCCTGGAGGGCTAGAGAGGCTTCCTTTTCTATTTGTCAGGGCAGTGGATTCCACTACAGGGTTCCACCCGTGGGAGAGCGAGACCCTTCCAGAAAATCGAGATGCATCAGCTCCGAGCTCACGGGGCCTGGCCCTCCGAGGGCACCGAGGGGCGCGGCGGGCCGCAGCACGGGCCTCCCTACCCCAATTCCTCCCCCAAAGACAACGAGCCCCAGGGGCTGGATTTGGGGGCTCAGGGGGTGGTATCAGGTCATGTCACAAAAGCCAGGGTTTCAGACTGGTGTCAGTTTGCTCAAAGAACACCTTTGCCAGACCTGAGTGGAATTCTGCTTTAGCAACACCAGTCTTTTTTTTTTTTTTTTGACAGGCAGAGTGAACAGTGAGAGAGAGAGACAGAGAGAAAGGTCTTCCTTTGCCATTGGTTCACCCTCCAATGGCCGCCGCGGCCAGTGCGCTGCGGCTGGAGCACTGCGCTGATCCGAAGCCAGGAGCCAGGTGCTTCTCCTGGTCTCCCATGGGGTGCAGGGCCCAAGCACTTGGGCCATCCTCCTCTGCACTCGCGGGCCACAGTAGAGAGCTGGCCTGGAAGAGGGGCAACCAGGACAGAATCCGGCGTCCCGACCGGGACTAGAACCCGATGTGCTGGCGCCGCAAGGCGGAGGATTAACCTAGTGAGCCACGGCGCCGGCCAACAACACCAGTCTTACTCCATTCACTTGCAAACAAGAAACCCATGGTCTTGTGTTGACCACCTTGGCGCCCACCACACCCAACACAGCCCATCTCTAACCCTCCCCCACAAGTCTGGGGAGTCACTCGCTGGTGACCATGGGTGAGCACCTGGAAAGACAGAAGGACATGCCAGTCCAAAAAGGACAAACACTCCATGTTCTCGCTGATCTGTGGTAACGAATAGAGCACCTAAAAGGTAATCTACAGAAGTGGAATTAACACTCCGAGATGCAATGACGGAACAGCCCTTGTCTCCACTGTTGAGGAACATTTTTTTACACAATTTTGAAACTCTTTACTTAGTATAGAGCTAACTGTATGTGTATAAAGTTAATTAAAAATAGATCTTAGGGGACAGTGCCATGGCATAGCCGGTAAAGTCGCCACCTGCAGTGCTGGCATCCCATATGGGTACCAGTTCAAGTCCCGGCTGCTCCACTTTTGATCCAGCTCTCTGCTGTGGCCTGGGAAAGCAGTAAAAGATGGCCCAAATCCTTGGGCCCCTGCACCTGCAGGAGAGACCTGAAGGAATCTCCTGGCTCCTGGCTTCAGATCGGCACAGCTCCGGCCATTGTGGCCAATTGGAGAGTGAACCATCGGATGGAAGACCTCTCTCTCTCTCTCTCTCTCTGCCTCTCCTTCTCTCTGTGTGTAACTCTGACTTTCAAATAAATAAATACATCTCAAAAAAATACAGATATTAGTTAAAAAATAAGAATGGGAATAGAAGAGGGAGGAGGAAGAGGGGTGGGAGGTGGGCATGGTGGGGAAGAATCGCTATATTCCTGAAGCTGAACTTATGAAATGCATGAAGTTTGTATTCCGTAAGTAAAAGGTTTCTGGGGCAGGACAGGGGAGAAGGGCCTGCTGTGGTCAGCTCCGCCACCAGTGGCCGGTGCCTGCCTCCAGCTGACGCTACCCCTCTCATCTCGGGGTTGATTTCATAAAATGCTGCAGTTTCTTTTGTACTTGACTTCCATCCTTACAGTAACTATTTTTTTCAAAAGATTTATTTATTTGAGAGGCAGAGTGACACAGAGAGAGAGACAGAGAGAGAGGTCTTCCATCTGCTGGTTCACTCCACAATGGCCAAAGCTGAGCCAATCTGAAGCCAGGAGCCAGGAGCTTCTTCTGGGTCTCCCATGCAGGTGCAGGGGCCCAAGGACTTGGGCCCTCCTCCACTGCTCTCCCAGGCCACAGCAGAGAGCTGGCTCATAAGTGGAACAGCCAGGAACTGAACCAGCACCCATACGTGATGCCGGCACTGCAGGCAGGAGTTTAACCCACTACGCCACAGCACCGGCCCCTATACACATAGCTTTGTTTGGGGAATTTTCCCACCACTTTTTAAAACTTGTACTTAAAAACAAAAATTAAATTAGGGGTAAGTGTGCAGTCTAGCAATTAAGGCACCGGTTCAAATGCCTACATCCCACATTAGAGCGCCTGGTGCGCCTGTAAGCTCTGGCTCCTGCCAGTGCCTTGGGAAGCAGCAGGGATTCAAGTAAGTGGGTCCCTGCCACCCACATGGGAGACCCGGACTGAGTTCCCAGATCCCAGCTAGTCCCAAATATGTGTTCTCTCTCTCTCTCTGATAACTATGTTTAAATTAAAATCATGCACCTTGCCACCATCCCTCTAAAAAACCAACAGCAATCACCTAGTTCCCAGACCCCAGCAGCTCCAACCTGCTGCCAACGGAGCAGCGTCCACAGGCAGGGAACAAGCAAACCTCTGGAAAGCACGGGGTCAGACGCCTCTTGGAAGCACAGCCACCCTGCTCCATTCCATAACTGGCTTCTCACACCACGCGGGCACGGCCCAGGGAGCCCTTAAGGAAGGCATCACTTGCTTCACTTCCGTCCTCACCTCCCCCGTATCCGGCCATCAACACACAGGAATCAACTCCCAGCTCAGAACTGTGTTGCAACAAGTTAAGTTGCAACACCAGCATCCCATATCTGAACATCGGTTCGAGTCCCGGCTGCTCCACTTCCGACCCAGCTCCCTGCTAATGCACCTGGCAAGGCAGCGGAAGAACACTCAAATCCTTGGGCCCCTGCCACCCATGTGGGACAAATCAGGATGGAGTTCAAGGCTTCTGGCTTCCACTTGGCCCAGACCCAGCCAGTGAGGCTGTTTGGGAGTGAACCAAAGGATGGAAGATCTTTCTCTCTTCCTTGTCACTCTGCCTTTCGAATAACCAAATCTTAAAAAAAAAAAAAAAAAAAAAGCCAGCAGATGATGGTCAAGTGTTGGGGTGGGGGAGGGGGAGTAGGGGCAGGGCTAGGGATGGGTGGAAGCGGGGTGGGCGGGGCAGAGGTGCAGACAGGGCCAGGTGTCCCAGGACCTGCCCATGCTGTTAAGCCAACTCTAGGAAGCAATAAGTCACCGGAGTATCAGAAAGGAGGGGACAAAGGGTGAGCCTTTCACGAAATAAACACGCCCCCTTTCTTGTCCGCTGCAACTGACCCCAGCCGCACCTCCGGTGTGGACAGTGTAGAAGATGGAGACTCAGAAATGAGCTCTAGCCATTGGCTAATCCCAGGACTCTGTCTACCCTCCTAAGCCACGTGTCAGCATACGCACACTCAACAAAGTCCCGTCTGGACATAAATCCAGAGTCAGGATATCGTGAGGTCACAAGGCCCAGAGTCGGTGCAGGACAAAGAAGAGGGTGTGACCTCACCTAAGCCAGGCTGAGCCAGTTGAGGAAGTAAACCTCACACATGGCCCAGGGAACTGGGAGGCCTCACTGGGCCACAGTCACCTTCTCTCCCTGCCAACGGATCCAAAACTAGGACAACCCCCAGCTGGTGGGGAAGGCGCCCCAAGACCCCGGGAAAACCCTTTCCTGCCCAGTATGAACAAGTCTGGACACTGAACCAGGTGGCCCCAACATGCAGGCAGGGCCTCGGCACGGGCACATCACAGCCAAGTGTAGGATCCAGCAGCGACAGAGCCCCTCGTGGCGGGAGCCGTGAGAGTGTGCACACCTGAGTATCTACCCCCACCCAAGCCCCCACATCTCCCTGCACCACCGTGACGTAACGGCAGCGGGCAGATGAACCCCCAAACGTGACAAGCAAGTCTGGTCCTGGCGGTCACACGGAAGCATGGCCGTGAACACCCTGGCTTCAGAGCCGCTGCTGCCACGGCAAGTGCTAACTTCCCTCCCGGGTTCACACTTCTCACGCCTGATCACACTCACATCCTCTCCTTCCTCTCTTCCTGTGGTCCAAGCCCAGTGTGGATGCAGACAGGAAGCTGGAGGGCCGTGTCCTGAAGACAGAAGGGGATCCACCTGCTCCCTGGCCCCTTTTGGAAGCCCCTGATCCTTCCCGACCCCCGGCCCCACCTTGGTGAACAAGGATGCCTCTGCTCAGGGGACCGGGAGCTGCTGCCACCCATCCAGCCTCCCCACTCATCGGCTTCTCTGTATTTTTCGACTCCCCAGCCTTCATGGCGTTTTCCTTCTACTCCAGGGACTGGAGTTAGATATAAAATCTTGGCGCCTCCAGCCATCTAGATTTCATCTGGGAAGAGCAGTGTCCACATATTTTTCCATACTGCCTGGGTCTCCTCCCGCCACAGAGGGAGCCCTGTTCTGATCTGAGGCCAGTGAATTCTTTTTCCCAAAAAACTCACAGGCGAGTCCCATCCTGAGAGGTGGGGACCCTTTGCCTAGAGAAAAATCCATGTCCAGTGTCATTGAAGTGTTTCTTTTATCAGTTAATAAAAATGATGTGGGGCCAGCGCTGTGGCGGCGCAGCGGGTTAACGCCCTGGCCTGGAGCGCCAGCATCCCATATGGACGCCAGTTTGAGTCCCGGCTGCTCCACTTCCGATCCAGCTCTCTGCTATGGCCTGGGAAAGCAGCCGAGGTTGGCCTAAGTCCTTGGGCCCCTGCACCCGCGTAGGAGACCTGGAAGAAGCTCCTGGCTCCTGGCTTCGGATCGGCGCAGCTGCAGCCATTGCGACCAATTGGGGAGTGAACCAGCGGATGGAAGACCTCTCTCTCTGCCTCTCCTCTCTGTGTGTAATTCTTTCAAATAAATAAATCTTAAAAAAAAAAAAAAATGATGTGACCTGTGGCTTCTTTTTCTTCCTTTGGCTGCCAGGAAGCTCAAATCTCACTTTCATATTAAGACATAACTGTTGCCTGTGCTATCAAGGGCACCGAACCTTTTAATTAGAACGTCTACACTGTGGACATTTGCCAAACGCTTGCCCCTGAGTGGCTGGCTATGGATCACAGTGCCTCAGCTTGTGCAGTGAGAGGATGGTCCTAATGTGGTCCCCTGAGGGCCCTCAGCGTGTAGTGTGCCCTACGCTATCTTATTTACTCTTCCCCACCCTGACGTAGGCACTGCACTCTGTTTCACATGGAAGAAATGACTCAGAATACAAAGTAAGAAAGAGGGCGTGCCAACCACACACACACACACACACACACACACACACACCAGTCATCAGGTCCAACCAGGGCTCCGGGAGACTTCCACAAGCCCCTGCCCACCTACTGGGGGAGAAACTCCTATGTGCAGTGGCAGCCACACCTCGGGCCTAACATGCAACCTGCCATGTTCTAGGAGGGACTTCCAGATGCCAAAGCAACACAAGACGGGCACGTGTGCTCCCAGGACAGAAGGCTGCAAGGAGTCACGGGCACATAGTGTCATAGAGGAAGCTGTTTCAGTTTGAGATTTCCACCTGTCCCCACCAGGAGGTCCCTGGGGCATCGGCTGGGTGGTCACTGGTCAGACCGTGGGAGGGAACCCCTCACGTGGGTTCTGTGGTCTGCAAATGTCCTGGGGTGGTGCTGCAATGTGCGGCGATGCGACTCGGGGCCGAGTGGGATGCGAGTGGGCGGGGAGCCCGAGTATCCTCTGGAGCCTGTCTCAGCAAAGGCTTCGTGGACTAACGAGCAATGGAGGGAGTGACCTTTGAAAAACTTGCTGCCAGCACTGAGACAGCCTCTGGGGACACGAACAGCTGGCTGCCTCCACCTGCCACTCTGTCAGCTCCCGCCCCCCAAGCCGCAGGTGCCCCAAGGGCCGGCTCAGAGAGGAAGGGCACGGGCCTCACATACCCCTGGCGGGAATGCCAGCAGTGAGCCCTCGCCCAGTGGGTCCTGCAGCCCCACTGCCAGCTGCCCAGTCAAATTCTCAGAAGTTAGCCACGTGACGTTGATCAGACTGGACCCGTCCCAAGCTCCTCTCTGGTCTCAGCGGTCACTGGCCACGCCAGGGTGTAGACACAAGGCTTAGGAAGGTGAGTGTTTATCATTGTGAGGCCAGTGTCCCGTGCAAACCCTCTCCAGGAACCCCCACTCCAGCAACACGCAGTGGTCAGGATCTCACTCACAAGGTGGTACCGTGGCACACACACACACGCGTGCACGCACACACGTACCCCATCCCGGCCATCACTTTGGAACGGGGAAGCCTGGCCTGTGGGGGCCTGTCTGAGCCCCAGAATGACACGTCATTTCAAACCAGGATTCAAAATTACGACCTAGCTCAGTCTTTGAAAACTCCCACGCCCATTGTTGCCATGGGCCACCTTCCAGGAGGTAGAGCCCAGTGACGTCATCTCAGCAGAAACCGTGCGCTGGGAGTATTGAAGGGTGCAGGGAAGAGCGGGACGGGGGTCCCCAAGGGTCCCAGCGAGTCCGAGGGCAGAGGCCTCCTGGATTCCAGCAGGAAATGGGATTAGGCTTCCATGAAGAACACCTCCAGCCAGAGCCATGGGGGCCCCTGGGAGGGTCCGACGCCGGCAGGGTGGCTCTCACCAAGGAGGGCTGCCTTCTCCTACAGCTGGCCTTGGAGCCTCATCCCGTAGGTGAGCAGTGGACACACAGCAGGTGCCCGGGGGTGAGACCTGGGAGGGATGGGGGCCGGCTTTCTGCAAGTCTGCACCGCTCAACAGAGCATGTACGTGCTAGAACGGGCTGGAGGATCATGGGAGAGAAAGCAGTGTGTGATAAATAATATCTGCATGAATGATTTGGGCTTTTTTAATTTTAAAGAAAGAAGGGATCTTATTTTTGGCACCGAAGTTGACGTAAAACCTTCCGAAATGAGTCAGCCGGTGGGCGGTTTCTCCCACGCCCCTTGGCAGGGGTGGGGTCTCCACAGGAGGATGGCCGTCCCCACACACAGACGGTATTTTTAACCAGGCTAAAAACAGATGCCACTCCACGCCATTTCCCTCTCGCGGGCCTCAGGTCCGTGGGGCAGGTTCCAGCTGTCACTGGTCCCCCGGGGTCAGATACGGCGACATCCAGACCCGTCCAGACGCCATGCTCAGCTCCCTGTCCCTCGCTCAGGCTCAGCCCGGTCCGGTGCCAGACCTTCTCGTAGAACAAAGAACACACCATGCAGGACGGCCGCAAATTTGGGGGAAAATCACAGATATGGAGGCAACTCTGTTACCTATGTCTCTGCTTCTCCCATGAGCATCAGTGTTGGGGGGGCGGGTGCGGAGATTGTCACCTGGCCACAGCCTGGGGCTCGGCCTGTGTCCAAGGAAGACCGACACAAGTGCAGGAGCAGCAGTAGCTCACGGGAGAAAGCACAGCGTGCAGTGACAAGGCTCTGACGAGAGAATAATGCAATCCTCTGGCACGCTGTGTCCTCCGTGTCCCCAAGGAGCTGCCGGCCGCTCCTTCGAAACCTCACTCTCCCTCCTGAGAACTCGAATGCAGGGCTATTAGAAGTTTAGAAGTGACTAGGTTCATGAACTTGGCACTGTGTGACCTCACAGGGGCCCCTTGTTCCTCGCCCAGCCTTTGGGGCTGCCCAGAAATCTGGGGCCAGCGACGGTCCCAGGCCGCGAGGGCGAGAGGCAGCGCCGGTCAGCACCGCCCCTACGAGGTGCACCTTCAGAGTCCACTCAGCTTGGCACCACCTCAGGCTCCTACAGACCGGGAGCACGGGGGTCACGGGCCACGACCCACCGAGTTCCACATGCACGAGGAATACCCGTGGACCGGCAGCCACTGGCTCACGCAGCCTCTGCACCCAGCTGGGTGGGCTGCCTGCTCCAGGTGGGTCTCCAGGCGCAATGCCCAAGGGACCAAGAGGGTCGGGCAGGTGGGGCACTGCCCCAGCTGCCCCAGGCCCCGCCGGTCATGCCTGTGAGGAGACGCTGTCTACACAGCAGGAATGCAGGACTGGGGGCGCCAGGCCCAGTGAGCGCTCACACATCCCGTCGGGAGGACTGAGGCCTGGGCAGGACGGGAGGTGTGTGAGCCCACGGCCTCCACTGGGCACTGGACACACCAGTGGGCCCGGGCCACTTCCCCACAGCGATTCCCTCCACATCTCAGTATAGAAGGCTCGCTTGCGCTCCGCTGGGTTTTTATTTTTAAACGGCTTCTGCTGCTCTCACAGGTGCAGTCGGTGGGCCGGGACCCAGCTTCCTACCGAGTGATATGACCTCATCTTTAAGTGCCCTTTTTATTGGTGAGATCTTGTTGCTTCCACCCAAAGTTGGAGCAATATCAGGAAGCTCTTTAAGTGCCGCCCGGCGGCCAGCTGCCACGCTGTCCCCCCAGGCGCTGCTGGTCGGTCACCGTGCTTAACCACGCAGCCCTGGCCCCGGTCTCAACGAGTGACCCGCGTCATGGAAATCTCAGTGCTGCGTCTGTCTGTGACAGGGAGCAGCTGGCTGCTCGGCCTGCTCCTCTGCGGGGGACCGAGGAGCAGGGCCCCTGACAGGAGAGGGACGTGTGTTAGCGTGAGCTGTCCCAGCAAAGCCCCACAGCCTGGCAGGCTCTCAAACAACAGGTGTTGGCCTCCACGGCTCTGGGGCTGGAGGACTGGGCTCGGGGAGCCGGCACAGCAGGGCTCTGGTGAGGGCCCTCCGACGAGTTGCACACAGGGCCGTCCTGCGGTGTCCCCATAGAGCAGACAGCAGTGAGACGCAGCAAGCTCACAGGGCCGGGGTCCCACTGTGTGCTGCCCCTCCCGAGGCCCTGCCTCCCAACAGCCGCACACTGGGGCTGGGCTCTCAACATATGAACATGAGGGGCACACATTCAGTCCATGATAGGATGCTTCGGTCTGATTCCAGAGTGAACGTTCAGTCAGGCAACTCCAGCCAGGCTGCAGAAGCCTTCAAACTCGGGGTGTGAGGAGTACCTGAGCACACCCCGCACAGTCACCCCATTTCACAGTCTGGCCACGTGGACGGACAGCCAGGGATACTGCACTACTGAGGAAGCACCCAGGCTCGCCGAGACTTGGAGAAGGAGACCAGAGCGGAAGCTCAGAGCCCGGCTCTCCCTGGCCACAAGGGATGGTTCTCTCTGCCCACCTGGTGGCTCCACCACCAAGTCAGGCCCAACATGAAGGCCTGAGGTCCCTCCACCCGGCCTCCACATGCTGCAAAGCCTGTCCCCTCTCTCCATGGCAGAGTCCTGGATCCTCTCCCAGTGCCTGCTCTGGCCAGTTCAGCATTTTCTAGGGCACCCATTTCTCTTCCTGTTTCCATGTAAAACAGTCACAAGTCACTCACCTAACACCTGCCGTGTAAGTGTGCCAGGCAGAACAGAGCAGGCACTATCAACCCACCTTTCAGGTCCAAGGACACTGGTACCACCCAAAGAGGTCCACAGCCCGTCCCAGCCCCAGCCCTGGTGGCTTTGGAAGACCAGAGAGAAAAGGCGACCCTCTACCCAATCAATCTCTAACTTTTTTTTTTTTTTTTTTTTTTGACAGGCAGAGTGGACAGTGAGAGAGAGAGAGAGAAAGGTCTTCCTTTTGCTGTTGGTTCACCCTCCAATGGCTGCCGTGGCCAGCACGCTGCAGCCGGCGCACCGCGCTGATCCGATGGCAGGAGCCAGGTGCTTCTCCTGGTCTCCCATGGGGTGCAGGGCCCAAGCACTTGGGCCATCCTCCACTGCCTTCCCGGGCCACAGCAGAGAGCTGGCCTGGAAGAAGGGCAACCGGGAAAGAATCCGGCACCCTGACAGGGACTAGAACCCGGTGTGCCAGTGCCGCAAGGTGGAGGATTAGCCTAGTGAGCCGCGGCGCCGGCCAATCTGTAACTTCTTAATCATAAAAGCACCTACAGGCATCAACACGGAAGAGACTACAGGTTCTGAGCTTGTGCCATGTGCCAGACCTGAAGCGTGGCACGTCTGTGGGCTCACGTGGCCCCTGTGGCAGCCGCCCCATAAGGCAAACCCTCCCCTCCATTTCCCACACCCATGGCTCGGTGGGCACATGGGCTGGACGGCCCATCAGACTGCCCCCACCCCACCCCTGGCCACTCAAAGCTCTGCCTGCAGGGTGCTGGACTGAGAAAGAAGAAAGTAAGGGGCCAGCGCCGCGGCTCAACAGGCTAATCCTCCGCCTAGCGGCGTCGGCACACCGGGTTCTAGTCCCAGTCGGGGCGCCGGATTCTGTCCCGGTTGCCCCTCTTCCAGGCCAGCTCTCTGCTGTGGCCAGGGAGTACAGTGGAGGATGGCCCAGGTCCTCGGGTCCTGCACCCCATGGGAGACCAGGAGAAGCACCTGGCTCCTGCCTTCGGATCAGCACGGTGAGCCAGCCGCGGCGGCCATTGAAGGGTGAACCAACGGCAATGGAAGACCTTTCTCTCTCTCTCTCTGTCTCTCTCTCTCACTGTCCACTCTGCCTGTCAAAAAAAAAAAAAAAGAAAAGAAAAGAAAGAAAGTAAGGAGGGAGAGAGGAAGACGGAAGCAGATGCGGCAGGAGGGGCCGCTCCCAGCCCGGCCCAGAGGCTTGCAGGCCCCCCAGCCTTTCTCACAAACAATGCCAAGCCTAACACCAGGAAACCCGCACGCCGGAGCCTTGTGGCTACGGCGGACATATCACAGGGAACTCTTTCATCTATAATTCCCTTCTGTGTACGTGCGCCTCACCCAAACAAAGGATGCTTCAGCGCTTCGTAGAAACTCCTTCGACACCTGCATTCCCCCTTCAGCAAACTAGAAGAAAATCATTTCTTTTAAAGCCTTCCAGGTGGCTTCATACACACTGAAAACCGACACTGAACAGAGAACAGCCACTAACTGATGCTTTGTCGGGTTCATGTGTCTGAGCAGCGAGATTTCGACTGAATTATTTCAACAAACGCATGGAGGGTTCATGTGTCTGAGCCTTAATACTGTGCACCAGAGACTTCTAGAAGAATGAATGTATGCTTCGAAAATAAGTCTTTGTCATGTTTGTTTTTTTTTTTTTTTTTTTTGACAGGCAGAGTTAGACATTGAGAGAGAGAGAGAGACAGAGAGAAAGGTCTTCCTTTTTCCGTTGGTTCACCCCCCCAAGTGGCTGCTACGGCCGGCGCACTGTGGCCGGTGCGCTGCGCCGATCCGAAGCCAGGAGCCAGATACTTCTCCTGGTCTCCCATGGGGTGCAGGGCCCAAGCACTTGGGCCATCCTCCACTGCCCTCCCGGGCCACAGCAGAGAGCTGGCCTGGAAGAGGGGCAACCAGGACAGAATCCGGCACCCCGACCGGGACTAGAACCCGGTGTGCCGGCGCCGCAAGGCGGAGGATTAGCCTAGTGAGCCGCGGCGCTGGCTTATGTCATGCTTTGTAATAGCTTACTTAAAAACAAGCCAGGGGCTGGCAGTGTGGCACAGAAGACTAAGCCGCTACCTGTGATGCCGGCATCCCATATGAGCTGTGGTCTGAGTATCAGCAGCCCCACTTCCAGTCCGGCTCCCTGCTCACACACCTGGGAAAGCAGCAGAAGATGGCCTGAGTGCGTGGGCCCCTGCACCCGTGTGGGAGACCTGGATGGAGTTCCAGGCTCCTGGCTTCAGCCTGGCTCAGCCCTGGCTGTTGCAGCCATTTGGAGAGTAAACTAGCAGATAGAAGAGCGCTCTCTCCTCTCTCCTCTCTCCTCTCTCTCTCTCCCTCTCCTCTCTCCTCTCTCCTCTCTCCTCTCTCCTCTCTCCTCTCTCCTCTCTCCTCTCTCCTCTCTCCTCTCCCCTCTCCCTCTCTCCTCTCTCCTCTCTCCTCTCTCCTCTCTCCTCTCCCCTCTCCCCTCTCCCCTCTCTCCTCTCTCCTCTCTCCTCTCTCCTCTCTCTCTCTCCCTCTCCTCTCTCTCTCTCCCTCTCCTCTCTCCTCTCTCTCTACTCTCTCCTCTCTCCTCTCTCCTCTCTCTCTCCTCTCCTCTCTCTCCCCGACTCTGCCTTTCAAATAAATAAATAAAAATCTTAAAAAAAAAAAAAAACAAGCTGGAAATCCTATTTGCTACAACTATCCTAATTTTGTTAGCTCACAAAATCTATCTGGCTCCATAGGGCTCTTCTTCAGAATCAGTGTCACTGGCCCAAATGAGCAAGTTCCGCAGACCCGCAGCCTCCCGGGGAACCGGTCGGAAGCGGGTCTGGACTCCGGCTGCACCCACACCTGCTGGCCTGGCCGTCGAGTCTTCATTGAGTGCTGCAAGCAATCACCTGGCGGCTCAAGTTCGAGCACGGCTGGACTACTACCGCCGGCCCTGTTCTTGGAAAGGAGGAATAATCGAATGCACGCGCGCTTGTGTGTGTGTGTGTGTGTGTGTGTGTGTCTGTGTTGGCAGGTTTCAGGTTTGCCTAATTAGTGAGAATCTCAAATGATAATTGGCAGTATGTCTTTCCAAACACACCCATTTCAGAGAGGATGACAGCAAAGGTGCACCCACGCTTCCCCAACTCTTTCTCTAAGCTAGGAGATGGCATGGCTGGTGGGGGTGACCCCAAGTGCAGAGCAGTCCCACGCATCAGTGCCCAGCGGCAGACACAGGGTGTCCTCGGCCAGGCACGCTTCTCCCGCCAGCAATTTCGGCTGTAGGCTTACAAGGCGGTCTCACTGCTCTTACCCACGTGCAGAGGGGCGCCCAGGCGGACCACCGGACACACACTGGGATGAGCTTCCAGCACGAAGCCCCAAAAACTCTTCTCAACCTCCGAGTCTGCTCCGACTGCCTGGGCCCAGAGCTACAATTGTTCCAGAAAAACAAACAGGTCCTCCCTCCTTCCTCTCAGCTCCGGCAGAACCTCTGAGAGCAGTGATCCCACCGCTGGCCCACATCAATTTCCTAAGTCATTTTGTTTGGGGGGTTTTCTGCTTTTAACTGGCTCTTCCAATGTGAGGGAAGCAAGATCTTCCTGCTACCCTGCCTGTGACACAAGTAACAAGTGAGGTCTATAGATCTTCCTTATAGCATTGCTTCGTTGAGGACGGTTGCTTCGTTTGTTTTTTTTTTTTTTTTTTAAAGACTGACTGATTAATTGATTGATTTGAAAGGCAGAGAAAGAGGAAGAGAAAGATCTTCCATCAGCTGGTTCACACTGCAAATGCCTACAAGAGTCTGGTGCCAGGAACTCTATCCTGATCTCAAGGGGAAAGTGACTAAAAAATGGACCCCTAAATAAAGAATGATCGAACTCCCTGCAGTGGCAACTGGCAAAGCATCGGCACAGCACCGCAAATGCAAAATGAGCCATGAACCTTTGCCTGGGAATGCCCGCCAGGCTCCACCCAAGGAGTGACCAACTTTCCTGGAAGGCAGAACACAGCCCAGCTGGTCACCAGCCAGGCCAACCGCTCTCCATCTCCCTCCGCAGCGGCACTGGGTGATGGCCCTCCAACCTCCATGCACTTGGCACTTGCTTCCATGTCCAAGTCTGGGCCAACGTCACCTGGGGTGGGGGCAGTAGAAAAGGAGGCGCAAGTGGATACTCCCTGTTCCAATGTCCAAGCCAGACACTGAGTTTGGTTCTCTCTCATCACGCCCCTGTCAATAGGATAGGTTTCCATTCAACTAGTATTTTCCAACTGTGTTCCAGGTCCCGGGCCACCATCAGTTCCTGTGAGCACAAGGACTGCAGGGCAAGCAGACATCATCCTTAGTGACGGCTCAGATGCCTCCAGAACCAGTCCTGTACGGCAGGGTGAGCACTCGGGCACTGTCCCGTTAACCCTCCACAGAAGACAATGACGGAAACCTGAGCCGAAATGGAGTTATTCTACCACGAGCAGGCCAGCTTTCTGTTTCCCAACCACCCTCAAATTCACTCTTCCCATCCCACAGGCCATCCACGCTGGGCCAGTTCCTGGGACAGACGCCCGGGGAGCTGAAGATGATGAAGAGGCAGCCCTCCCTTGGAGGCCCCCAGCCAGCAGGGGACACGTTTCTGAACTAGTGCAGGTGGCTCCCTGACTTATGACAACAAGGCTACGTCATGACAAACCTACCACAAGTCAAAAATGCACTGACTACACCTAACCTGCCACACGTCACAGCCCAGCAACACAGCACAACGTGGAGTGTGGCTGTTTCCCTTCTTGACTGGGGAGCTGACTGGGGCTGTCTTGGCTACCACCACCCAACACCGCGAGAGAACCATACCACCTAACACTAGCCTGGGGATAGATCAAAATTCAGGGTGCAGTTTAATCCGGAACATGTATGGCTTTCGCACCATCATAAACTCAAAAAACATGACAGGGCCGGCGCTGTGGCCTGAAGTGCCGGCATCCCATATGGGTGCCGGTTCAAGTCCAGCTGCTCCTCTTCCAATCCAGCTCTCTGCTACAGCCTGGGAAAGCAGTGGAAGATGGCCGAAGTCCTTGGGCCCCTGCACCCATGTCAGAAGCCCCGGAGGAAGCTCCTGGCTCCTAGCTTTGGATCAGCACAGCTCTGACCATTGCGGCCATCTGGGGAATGAACCAGTGGATGGAAGACCTCTCTCTCTCTCTCTCTCTCTCTCTGTTAACTCTGACTTTTAAATAAATAAATAAAATCTTTTTTTAAAAAAATGGCAAGTCAAGGAACATCTCTAATTACGAGACGGCATGCATGGCCCATGCATAGACACAAATTTGCACTACATGCAGAGTTAGCACAGAATGGCTTTCCCTTACCACCTCAAAACAACCCCTTGGAAAAATCCTCCCTTACAAGATCAACAGATAGGTGTCATATACAGACAGATGATGAGCACAACAGATACAGACTGACAGGTGGGTGATGATGGCTAGCCAACCAAATAGCGCATTAATACAGGTAGATACGACAATTGTTGAAATGATAAATACATGGATGGATATATATTTGATTACTGATAGATGTAAATAGGTTATTACAGGTGATAGCTATGTAGATTAAGTAGATATTTAGATGATAAATAGGAGAGATGTAGAAACATGATAGGGGCCAGCTCTGTGGCGCAGTGGATTAAAGCCCCAGCATGCAGTGCCGGCATCCCATATGGGCACTGGTTTGAGTCCCAGCTGCTCCACTTCTGATCCAGCTCTCTGCTATGGCCTGGGAAAGCAGTAGAAGATGGCCCAAGTCCTCGGACCCCTGCACCCACGTGGGAGACCCAGAAGAAGCTCCTGGCTCCTGGCTTCGGATTAGCTCAGGTCTGGCCGTTATAGTCATTTGGGGAGTGAATCAGCAGATGGAAGATCTCTCTCTCTCTCTGGCTCTACATCTCTCTGTAACTCTTTCAAATAAATAAAATAATAAATCTTTTAAAAAAAGATACATGATAGTATATTAGCTATTCATATGATAGATACAGATATTGATTAGGCAAATATTTATTTGATGACGATAGATAGACAGATAGATAAAACAAAACTGCTCCATCTCCCCATCCATTCTCTACTCTGGGGAGAGCTGATGAGCGTGCACCCTTCCCATGGACCACCTGGCCCAATCCTCCCATAGCATCTGGTGACGTGAAGCCAACAGTAGACACAAGAATCCACCCTTTCTTCCCCCAGCTCTGTCCCTGTCCTGTCACAGTCCTGCCACAGCTACAGCCTTCTTAGACCCACGTCCTGATCTGGCAGGCTGCCAACCTGCACCGCTCACCAGGGCGCGTGATAGCATTTCCCCCATACTCCCTCCGTGCTGGGTCAGTAACGGCCTCCCCTTTCGCCCACATCAGGTTCCCCAGCACCCGAGGATGGCGTGGCTCTCCAGTATCTCTCTTTCTGATACACTATCATGCATCAGCTGCTTTCCTACTTAGCAGCTAAATAGCTCCTGAATCTACACAGCTGTCACCTATTTACTTCTATCAATCATCTACCTATCCATCTACGTATCTATAGGTACCTCTACACGCGGCACCTTCATTAAGTTCCCCTCCTAGCTCTGGCACGGGACACCTGCAGTTGCCGTGGCCCAACCGTGTGCCTCTCAGAAAGTGTCCAGATATGTCAAAAGCCTACTGAAATCCTCAGGGCCCACTCTGTCTAACTCTGAGCTCACGCCGGCCTCTCGAGAGCAGGGGCAGGATGGGCAGGAGACCTCTCAACTCCAGCTCAGAGGCTGCGATTCGTTCTCGCTGGCTGGGGCCCTGTACGACCCAGGAGAACCGCTTCCTTCGAGGCTGGGGGTGAATCGAGTCTAGGAAAGGTTCGTCCCTCCCAAAGCATCTCAGGCCTGTGAGAAGAAACAGGGTAGTAGGAAGGCAGGCAGAGGACTGAGGGCCTGGCTTCTGTCTCTGAGTCCCTCTTGTCTTGTGCAAGGACACTGGGTAGGTCACCTCCTTCCCTAACACCCCTTGGAGGTCTAAATTCTGAGAAATTCCAGATGTTGAGATAATGGCAGATACAGAGACAGCTAGACCAAAAAGGGGAGGAACAGATGGCTCAAGGAAGCACCAGGCAGGGGTCAGCAGGGACCCTGGCCAGGGGGAGGGGTCAGCGTCAGCATCCCTCTGCCACCATGTTCAGAACATTCTGCTCTGGACTTGCTCCCACGTGCTGGGATTTGCCTGGTGAAGAGGCAGCTCACACACCATGAAACAGCAGGGCCAGGCGGGCTCCCCACCCACAACCCTGCGCCCAGAGGAGGACAAGCAGCCGGCCGTCACCCCTCAAAGCACCACCCAGTCAGGGCCACCCAGCAGCCAAGGTGTTCTGATCCACCATGGCTCAGTGCCCTGCATTTGCAGATTCTTCCAAGGACTGGGAGGCCGCGCCACTTGGTCCTCCTGCATCCCTCACCTTTGCCTTCCTCTGGCCAAGCCCTACACCAACTGCCCATCACCAGCCCCATCCTTCCTACCCGTGCAGCCTACAAACCCTCTCCCTCTTGCTCCCCAGGGTGCCTCCAAACATTGCCTCCTGAGGATGCACCAACACCTCCCCACCTCTCATTCCCTCCTCTCAGCACCCCAGCTGTGCTGTCAGCTTCATGGGCCACGCCCACACACACACCGGTCCCTGATGGCTTCAACCACACCCAGGGAGGCTCCTGGAGACCAGCCAAGAGCAAGTAGTGCCCTGACCTCTCCAGGGTGCGTCACCCCACAGAGTCCATCCAGGGGAGGGGAAGGGCACGGGTGGAAGGGTTAGACAGCCAGCGCACTGTGGGCAGCAGCTGGTGGAGGGCTGGGGCTGGCTCACGCGCTCTCACCTCTACTCAGCCCCAAATGCCGTGGTCCCATGGTGGGACATTTACACCAAAAAAATTGGCAAGTGCCACGCAGCAAGGCTCTTTGGCTAGCCAGTTTACTGCAGCCATGACCGGCTCAGGCACTGGATTCTGAGAAGTAGAAAGTATCCGGTTACTAAAAATGCAGAAATGCCAAATAAAAATAGTAGGGGCAGGCGCTGTGCCAAAGTGGGTAAAGCCACCGCTCGCAGTGCCGGCATCCTATATGGGTGCCGGTTTGAGTCCCAGCTGCTCCACTTCCGATCCAGCTCTCTGCTATGGCCTGAGAAAGCAGCAAAAGATGGCCCAAGTGCTTGGGCCCCTGCACACACATGGAAGACCCAAAAGAGGCTCCTGGCTCCTGGCTTCAGATCAGTGCAGCTCCGGCCGTTGCAGCCATTTGGAGAGTAAACCAGTGGCTAGAAGACCTCTCTGTCTCTCTCTGCCTCTCTGTAACTCTGCCCTTCAAATAAATAAATAAATCTTTAAAATAAATAAATAATAGTCAGGAGCCCTGGACTGCAGGCCTTGCTCTGCAGCTAACTATAAGTGACTTTATGAAGTCATTTCATGGGGCTGGCGCTGTGGTATAGCAAGTAAAGCCATCACCTGCAGTGTCAGCATCCCATATGGGCACCGGTTCAAGGTCGGGCTAGTCCACTTCCAACCCAGCTCCCTGCTAATAGCCTAGGAAAACATCAGAAGATGACCCGAGTCCTTGGGGCCCTGCTCCTACATGGGAGACCCAGAAGAAGCTCCTGGCTCCTGACTTCGGATCAGCACAGCTCTGGCTATTGTGGCCATTTGGGAAGTGAAGCAGCGGATGGTAGGTCCAGGCAGCAGGTGACTCAAGTGAGCAGGGAGGTGGAGCCACAGGCGCTGGACGCTGACTCCCCTCAGGAGGCTCGCTCCCAAACGCCCAGTGCTCCTGGGGCCTTCAGTACTACGGCCTGGCCCCACGGGTCTGGTGGACCTGGCTGTCACCGTGCACCATATTCATGGAAACCTGACACAGTGCTCCTTAACAGGGGCTACCGAGATGGAGGCACAGCCCTTAACCAAAACAGCACGCCCTGAACTTGCATGACGTGCAGCATAGGAGCCTTGAATGGACTGCGGGCCGGGCACAGGATGGATCTGGTCCCCAGCACCTGAGCCCTCGGGGGACAAAAGGTCTGACTTTGCCTCAGTAATCAAAGCCAAGAGGTACCAGGTGGGCTCTTTGTTCCCGAGAACATGGGAACCAGGAGATGCTATGAAAAGCCACAAAATCGCTCAGGGCTCAGAGGGAGAATTCTCAGAACATAAAACAAAGGGAAAGTTAGGACAAATAAAACACAGGACGCTAAAACCCAGCAGGGCTGGGAAAATCGGGCTCCTGGAAGTTTGGGATTGTGTCTTGTTCTCTTGGGTGTCCAAATGCCCAGTCTTGACCAGAATGTAGGATCAGGGCCCAAAGTGTGGACAGACACAAGAGTACCGATGGCTCCTTTTAAAAATGCTTTTAGGGGGCCAGCGCTGTGGCATAGTGGGTAAAGCCACCGCCTGCAGTGCCGGCGTCCCATATGGGCATCAGGTTTGAGATCTGGCTGCTCTACTTCCAGCCCAGCTCTCTGCTATGGCCTGGGAAAGCAGTAGAAGATGGTCCAGGTCCTTGGGCCCCTGCACCCATATGGGAGACCCGGAAGAAGCTCCTGGCTCCTGGCTTTGGATCGGCACAGCTCCAGCTGTTGCGGCCATCTGGGGAGTGAACCAGCAGATGGAAGACCTCTCTCTCTCTCTCTCTCTCTGCCTCTGCCTCTGCCTCTGCCTATCAAATAAATTAATAAATCTTTAAGTAAATAAATAAAAATGTTTTTAGGGATAAACCCAGTTTTCTCCCCATCACATGTTTCACTCTCCTCCTACAACTCTGTGACCACAGGAAACTGATTGCACCCAGAGCTGGGGCTGCCAGAGTCGGGGGGGGGGGACCAAGCCTGCACCCCCTAGCTGGCTCGGCCACACTGGCCTCAGCTCTTCCTGGAGGCCTGGAGAGTCCACTAGGGACTTTGCACCTGCTCTCACCTGAATGTCCAGCCTGCCGTCTTTGCCCCAATAGCAGCCTTCTCTGGACACAGAGCAGAAACCACACACTCCGAGCCCCTCGGGGACCGGCCTCCCTGTCAGGGGTGCCTGAGGCTATGCCCAGTGCCGAGAGCATCATGGCCACACGGCAGACACGCAAGGTCAGCTCTTGGAGGAAAGGGGTTAGTGTGCACAGCCCAGTCCCGGCCCTGAGCTATGTGAGCGCCAGAGACCGCAGGCTCCCAGTCCCGGCTGCACAGTCTCTGCTGAGGGTGAGAAAGGAGAGATGGACAAGATCTGCCCCAGGGCAGGCAGCCGCACCCCATCAGCAGCAGATCCGGAGGTACCCAGGCAGTTATCCAAGGCTCCCTTGAGCCCTCCAGAGCCTCCTGTGGCCACAGGACTGGGGCAGCCCCTTGGCCTGGACGTGGGCACCCACAGGCGGCCAAAGGCCTGAGTCGCCGCCATGGGACCCTTGGTCAAGTCCTGCGACACAGGTCCCCACTGGGCTATGAGGGCAAGCAGCCCCCCGGCAGCCTCTCATGCTTGTGAGCCCTCTACCAGCGCTCCCTCCCCCCTCCCTGGGGCCCTGCTCTTACGCAACAGTCACTGTTTGCAGGAAAGTGACCTGTGGGACCAGGGCCTCGCTGCTGCCGAGCCCGAGGGGTCACCTCCATCCCCCGCGCACCCTCAGTGCAGGAGAGGGACGCGGAGCCCCACAGCGCGCTGCTGCTCTGCCCTGTCTCTCCAGCTGCACCCGCTTGGGCGAGACGGCTCTGCCTCCAATCAGGAAATGGCATCTATAGACAGGGCCCCGGCGGAGCACTGTGACCCTCGCTCCTGTCCCAGCTGCACCCTCTCGGCCGTGACCGAGGCAGCCTCCCGGTGCCAAGTGAGCCGGATGTGAAAGTGCCCCAGCAGTTCCTGTGATTAAGACAGCAGCTTCCAGAAAAGCAGCTGCTTGGGGGCCAGGCAGAGGCGACAAGGACACACTGCAGCCTGAGTGGGGGCCTCTGCAGCCGGGCCCAGCTGAGCCGCTCAGGCCCCGGGTGGTTCCTGCCAGGTACGTGACTTCTCTGGGCCTCGCTCCCAGGATGCCAAAGAAGACAATGGACGCTTTCATAGCATGTGTCAGACCTGGCCTTGGAGCTGCCGGGCAAGATCCCAGGCCTGGCCCCCGTGTGTCTGCCATCGCACGGTGTATTGGCAAAAGGAAAGTTAGCCTGTGCTCCGGAGGACTTTGCCAGGGCTTTCTGGGCCTGGAGGCACAGGCACGCCCTCTGTGGATGAGCCAGGCACAGCCACCCTGAGCTGCACAGGCTGCAGGGACCACCCACCCCGCGGACCCAGCAAGGCCCCCAGACAGCACCTCTTTCGCTCCCCCAAAGCACCCTGGAAGCAAAGCACACAGCCGCGCCCTAGGCCAGGGTCCACTTCCGCCTGTGGCTCGCTTCCAGGCCTACAGCGTGTCCCTGGGTGCCAGGTCCCCATTGTTCACCTGTAAGAGGAAGGCTGACAGCTTTCCGGGAAGCTAAGCACACGGCTGGAGGGGCAGAGGCTGCAGTCCTGCGGGCTGCTCATCCAGGCTGTCCTCAACTGTCCCCATGGCGACCGAGGGCAGCACTGGAGGCCTCCTCGGGCACAGGCCAGAAACCTGGGGCCGCTTTTCAGGATTGCAACGTGCGTTGGCTCAAGGAGACAAAGGAAGGATTAATGGAAGTCACAGCCTTGTTGCTGGGGCGGTCAGAGGGCCGGCAGGGCGGGGCTCTGAGGCGGCTCTGGGAGTGATGAGGGCTCCAGGGGGGCCCTCAACATCCAGGAAATCCTAGGAGCTCCTTCTCTGCACCCCATCCCGTCTTCGGGCAAAGTGGTGGGAAGAGGTGGCGCCCCCAAGTGCTTGGGCCATGTTATTTTCAAGTGATTTGTGTCCTTTGGCTTTCCTGCACCTGTAGGGGGCGCCACCTCTTCCCATCCACCACGGCCTCACTCAGCCTTTGCCCGGCCACCAAAGCCTGCAGGCTTCGGGCTTCAGGTTCCTGACGGTGGCAGCAGGCAGGGGAGTGTCTCCCTCTCCCAGACAGCAAAGGTCCATGAAATGAAGCAAGCCAGCGGCCCGCCCCAGCCAGAGGCACAGTCACCAGGGACTTCCGCTCGCTCCCTGGCACCCACCGCGTGCAGCCGGGCTCAGGGCTCGTGCCCTGCTGGCACCACCGGCACTCAGGGGAGATGGCCCGTCCCGGAGCACACCAGGGTTTCCAGATCATTGGAAAGACCTCTGGGACGAGTGTGTCTGAATGATGAATTTCGACTGCTCCACAGTTAAGGAGGCGGTCCCCCAGCTACAAGGCAGTCCATGCGCATGGCTTCTCTCTCGGGCTCTTGGTCTCGGTCCAGTAACTAAAGTGGTAAGTTCACAAAACCTTGCCTTCATTCTCTCTCTCTTTTTTTTTTTTTTTTTTTGACAGGCAGAGTGGACAGTGAGAGAGAGAGACAGAGAGAAAGGTCTTCCTTCTGTTGGTTCACCCCACAAATGGCCGCTACGGCCACCAGCACACTGCACCGATCCAAAGCCAGGAGCCAGGAGCTTCTTCCTGGTCTCCCATGCAGGTGCAGGGCCCAAGCACTTGGGCCATCCTCCACTGCTTTCCCGGGCCACAGCAGAGAGCTGGCCTGGAAGAGGAGCAACCAGGACAGAATCTGGCACCCCAACCGGGACTAGAACCCAGAGTGCTGGTGCTGCAGGCGGAGGATTAGCCTAGTGAGCCATGGTGCCGGCCATGAGCAGCGGCGCCGGCCTCATTCACTCCTGCTCATACACGCCAGGCATGGGCCCTCTGTGCCTCTGTTTCTTTCTCTGAATTCCTGAAAGTTACTATCACTTCCTTGCCTACCCCATTCTTATTGGCAGCCTTACACATGGAGTTCTGAGAGTGCATCTTCAGAACTCCACTAGCTGGGGCCAGCACTGTGGCGTGGCAAGTAAAGCTGGTGGCTGCGGTGCCGCAATCCCATATGGGCACCAGTTCTAGTCCCGGCTGCTCCACTTCTGATCCAGCTCTCTGCTATGGCCTGGGAAATGTGTGCAAACGTCTGTATAAGTCTCTGTTTTTAATTCTTCTGGTTATACACCCAGAAGAAGGAATAATTCAATTTTTATGTCATATGATTTCTGCTCTCATATGTGAACACCAAGAGTAATAAGTAAATGTCTGGCCTAGCTAGGAGACAAGAATCAGTGTTATTGTGCTTTTTAAATTAATCGCTAGATCTCTAGTTGAAAGTAGAACTGATATTCTCTGGGAACCTATTAAGAGCCAAACTCTTAGAAAACCTATGGACAAGAATGACTAATTCAGGGGCTGGTGCTGTGGTGTAGGTCAAGCCTCCACCTGCAGTGCTGGCATCCCATATGGACACCGGTTTGTGTACCGCCTACTCAACTTCCAATCCAGCTCCCTGCTAATGCACCTGGGAAAAACAGCAGTAGACGGTCCAGGTCCTTGGGCCCCAGCACCCACATGACAGACCCAGAAGAAGCTCCTGACTCCTGGCTTCAGCCTGCCCCAGCCTTGACCACTGTGGCCATTTGGGAAGTGAACCAGTGAATGAAAGATCGTCTTCTTGCTCACTCTCTCACTCTTGCTCCCTATCTCTGCTTTTAAAATAAATACATATTAAAAAAAAATAGAATAACTAACTCGTGTTTACCCCTCCCAAGGTGCTACTCTAAGAGCTGGCCGGGCATGGATTCCCTGACTGTCAGGTGACCCCAGGCCACAGGTACAAAGGGCAGCTCCTTCCATGAAGCCCTTAGAGAACAGAAATCAAATGTTATCTCTGGAGCTAGAGCAGAGAATATGTGGTTTTCCAAAAACACGTGAGAGAAGACTGGGGGCTGGCATGGTGCAGTAGCCGGTAACACTGCCCCGTGTGACACCAGCATCCCACATGCTGCTCCACTTCTGATCCAGCTCCCTGCTGATGGCCTGGGAAAAACAGCAGAGCATGGCCCAAGTGCATGAGCTCCTGCCAGTCGTGTGGGAGACCCAGATGGAGCTCCTGGCTCCCGGCTTCAGAATGGCCCAGCCCTGGCCATTGCAGGCATCTGGGGAATGAACCGATGGATGAGAGATCACTCTCTGTCTGTCTCTCCCTCTCTCTCTGCAACTCTGACTTCAAATACATAAATCCTTAAAAAAAGAAAACTGAAAGCTGCACCTAGAACGTCAGGAAGTTAGGCCTGACCTCTCCTCTTCCTAGCCGGGCAAATAAACATCAAAATCACACAAGAAAAGAAATCCTGCCTGTGCATTGTTCCTTTGGGTATGTTTGGGCCTTGGGTACTTGTTAAAATTGTATTTATTTATTTTCTTTGAAAGGCAGAGAAACACAGACAGAGATCTTCCATCTGTTGGCTCACTCTCCAAATGCCCACAACAGGCAGAGCTGGACCAAGTGAAAGAAAGCTAGGAGCCAGGAATTCAAATCAGGTTTTCCATGTGGGTGGCGGGGACCCAGGTTCACTTGGGCCATCGTCTGCTGCCTCCCGGGGTGCACACTGTTGGCAGGAAGCTGGAATCGGTGGCACAGCTGGCACTCAAACCCAGGCACCCGGAAATGGAATGCTGGCATCCCAAGCAGCACATGAGCCACTGTGCCAAACGCCCAGCCCAGGCACTGCAGGAGTCGACTTGAGGGACGCTCACCCGTGTCACAGACGCTCAGTGACCCGGGTCAGTCAAATCCAGGCACACAGCAGGCATTCTGTTGATACGCAGGAAAGGGTCAAGGCCTGGGAATCGGCAGTCCCGGGTTCCAATTCTAGTAAAGCTGCAGCCCTTATAAACTGGATCAAGTCAACGAATCTCAAAAATCCAGAAAGATCAAGCAGAGCAGGGCCCTCTCTTGCTTCCTGAACCAGAACCTTCCCGGGATTTGAGAAGCTGCTCTCTCAGCAACTCTGATATTTCAGGGTGTTTTTCAAAAGTACACCTGTTGCCATAGAAAACCAAATCACCTCAGATCTGAGAGATAACGGCCTGCCTGGGAAAATGCACCCCTGACAGCTCTCTGGAGTACGGTGCTGCACCTGCTACCAGGCAGGCACTCACTCACTCACTTCCGCTGGACCGTGGCAATCTTAATAGCTGTATGTTTTCTCACTGAATACAAGAAAATGTTTAAGGCAGGGACTAGACAGTCTTCAACACACCTGAAGGTTTTGGTCTTTTTGTTTTGATTTTTATCTTTTTTTTTTTTAAGATTTATTTTAAGAGTTACCGAGAGAGAGAGAGAGAGAGGGGGAGAGAGAGAGAGAAAGAGAGAGAGAGAGAGAGAGAGAAAGAAAGATCTTCCATCTGCTGGTTCACTCCCAAAATGACCTCAATGGCCAGAGCTGAACTGATCCAGAGCCAGGAGCTTCCTCCAGGTCTCCCACACAAGTGCAGGGGCCCAAGGACTTGGGCCATCTTCTACTGCTTTCCCAGGCCAGAGCAGAGAGCTGGGTCGGAAGAGGAGCAGCCGGGACTCGAACCGGCACCCATATGGGATGCCGATGCTTCAGGCCAGGGCTTTAACCCGCTGTGCCCAGCGCCGGCCCCGGTCCCTTTCTTTTATGTAACCAGCTTTTTCTGGTTGTCCATGCCTTCAACACTGATCAGACTCTGCTGTTCTCGGTGTGGTCCCCAGACCAGCAGCGTCAGCCTTGCAAGGACCTGGTCAGAAATGCAGAATCCCAACTGTGACCTTCATCAGAAACCACGCTCAAGCATCTAACAGCCTCAAGGCACTCAAGAGCACATCACAGCTAAAGAATCCCCATGCAGGCCGGCGCCATGGCGCACTTGGTTAATCCTCCGCCTGTGGCACCAGCATTCCATATGGGCGCCGGTTCTAGTCCTGGCTGCTCCTCTTCCAGTCCAACTCTCTGCTGTGGCCTGGGAAAGCAGTAGAAGATGGCCCAAGTGCTTGGGCCCCTGCACCCGCGTGGGAGACCAGGAAGAAGCTCTTGGCTCGTGGCTTCGGATCAGTGCAGCTCCAGCCATTGCGGCCATTTGGGGAGTGAGCCAATGGAAGGAAGACCTTTCTCTCTGTCTCTCTCTCTCACTGTCTGTAACTCTACCTGTCAAATAAATAAAATAAAATCTTAAAAAAAAAAAAAAGAATGCCCATGCAAAGCTGGCACTGTGGTGCAGCAAGTTAAAGCCCTGGCCTGCAGTGCCAGCATACCATATGGGAGCCAGGTTCTAGTCCCGGTTGCTCCTCTTCCAGTCCAGCTCTCTGCTGTGGCCCGGGAAGGGAGTGGAGGATGGCCCAAGTACTTGGGCCCCTGCACCCACCTGGGAGTCCCCGAAGAAACTCCTGGCTCCTGGCTTCAGATTGGCACAGCTCTAGCCATTGTGGCCATCTGGAGAGTGAACCAGCGATGGAAGATGTCTCTCTGACTCTACCTCTCTCTATAACTCTGTCTTTCAAATAAATAAAATAAATCTTTTACCCCCCAAAAAAAAAAAAGAAGAAGAAGAAGCACCATGCAATACAAAATGCTTCCCACAGGGACGACGGCCCGTAGGGGACGCCAAGGCCAGACCCTCCCAGGGGCCAGGCCACCCCTTGTCAGCTATGATGCCACAGTTTGGGCGGAACTTTACAACCAAGCAGCACGGTGCCTTCAGAAAGCAGCCGGGAAACACCGCTAGGTCATCTCAGCAGGTGCGGGACGTAAGCCACAGACCTTGCCCTCGCGGGTGCTGTGTCTTCCCAGACACGTGTCTTCCCAGGGGATCTTAGCACCTCCAAGAGAAGCCGTCTGAGTAGGGGAGTCTTACTGTGGGCAATCACACTGTACCCTGGACCAGAGGCTCATCAACAGTGGAATTGCATTTCTCATGGTTCTGGAAGCCAGAAATCAGAGGTCAGGGTGCTGGCAGATCCCATGCCTGCTGGGAGCCCGTTCCTCAGAGACAGAAGCCTTCTTACCGTGGGCTCACCTGGTGGCAGGTGCAGGGAATCCCCTGGGGCCTGCTTATAAAGGGCTCCACCGTCAGGACCTAGTCACCTTCCACAGGCCGCCACCTTCAATCACCATCCCCGCAGAGACCAGCATCTCAACACAGCAGTTTCGGAGGACCCCAACAAGGATGGGGCATAGAGTCCTACTCCTCCACCTTCCCTCGACTTAATAATCACAAAATCAATGGCGACGACAACAGCAAACGCGATGCAAATCAATACAGCAATACCCAGGGCCTGTCTGCATTAAGACACCCGCTCCATCGGCCACAAATAAACTCGGCGTTATGTTAAAGTTCCCTATTATTAATAGTCCACTTAGCACTTAAAAACAGCGATGCCAGTCGTCACACGGCGTCCTATACGCTGCTGGGGAAGCCGAAGGAGAATGCGTTGAGTAATATACCATGAGACGGAAGCTCTCAATTACCATGGGCCTTAATAATGCATGAGGCACGTCTTCTGTTGTACCACCAAGCCTTGTTGCGTTACACAGAGCTGGAAGTCTCCCGGCAGCAGGTCAGGATCGATGTGGTGATGAGCGCTGCCCAAGGCACGAGCCAAAACATAATGGAACTCAACTCACAACCTCCTGTGTCGACAAAGGTGAGCACCAGGCCCTCCACAACACTGAGTGCAGGCCCCAAGGTCAACAAATGACCTAAGGACTGGAAGCTACCTGGCCACCCGCACGGAGGCTGCGGGCAGTGGTCCTCCTGGCTGCAGAAGACTGGCAGCCAGAGCCACACGCTCGCCCACGCTGTCCCCTGAACCTCCTACAGGCAAGGTAGGCACGCACTGCACAGTGTGACCTGAGAAGGAGGGTCCCACCACAGCCCCCAGGCAGGGCTCCAGGCCCCCAGGAAGGACCTGTCTCGCTCCGTGGGAAGGCGGAATGACAACAATCCCCTAGCACTGACTGATCGCCAACGGCCATTTGCTGGGAGTTCGGAGCAGGAAGTCTCCGAGTGGCATGTGGGTAGGGCACATCAGTAAGGACGGAAAGCATTGCAAATTACACGTCTTAATCATCCAGCCGTTTGCAAATTAACCGTGCTGTTTCATAAGCTGAAGTTCGGGTGAAGCAGTGCCATCTCCCAGCTGGTACAAGCTGAAAAAAACCAACTGGGCTGTGAGGCCTTGGAAATATGACTTGATTACAACCAACACTTCTCCTGGTGGAGCTAATCACACAGCATTCAGCTGCTCCCAGCCCTCTGCAACAGGGGACTGGGTGTGCATTCCTTCCTGGAATATTTGGGCATCCATGGCTCAGGCCCCCACCCTCTGCAGAGCCTCAGAGGTGGGGCATGGTTGGGTGTGAGCAAAGCCGTGTGACATGGCTGTATGGGCACAGCAGTGGGTGTGGCTGAGTGGGCACCACAGTGGGCGTGGCTGAGTGTGGGCACAGCAGTGGGCATGGCTGAGTGTGGGCACAGCAGTGGACGTGGCTGTGTGGTCACAGCAGTGGGCGAGGCTGAGTGGACACAGCAGTGGGCGTGGCTGAGTGTGGGCACAGCAGTGGGCATGGCTGAGTGTGGGCACAGCAGTGGGCGAGGCTGTGTGGGCACAGCAGTGGGTGTGGCTGAGTGGGCACCACAGTGGGCGTGGCTGAGTGTGGGCACAGCAGTGGGCGTGGCTGAGTGTGGGCACAGCAGTGGGCATGGCTGTGTGGTCACAGCAGTGGGCGAGGCTGAGTGGACACAGCAGTGGGCGTGGCTGAGTGTGGGCACAGCAGTGGACGTGGCTGTGTGGTCACAGCAGTGGGCGAGGCTGAGTGGACACAGCAGTGGGCGTGGCTGAGTGTGGGCACAGCAGTGGGCATGGCTGAGTGTGGGCACAGCAGTGGGCGTGGCTGTGTGTGGGTTTAGCAGTGGGCGTGGCTGAGTGTGGGCTCAGCAGTGGGCGTGGCTGAGTGTGGGCACAGCAGTGGGCATGGCTGAGTGGGAGCACATATGTGGTGGGGCTGAGTGTGAATACAGGCATGCACTGTGGCATGGGAAGAGAAGAGAGGCCTGCAACCCCCAAGAAGACATCTGTGGGCACTGCTTCGCCTCCCTTCCCCTCACCCCTTAACACTTCATGAGAAGTGGGGCGAAGCCTTGGATGAGATTCCCATTTGGTAGTAGGCAGTCTCTCTCCTGTTTACAGGATATGCTCATTTTCCCAAGGACAGACCTCTGGATACACAGTGCGGGTGGCGAGGGCTCAGGGAACTCTGGGAAACACACATCGTGAGGGCGCCTTCAGCACAGAGCCGGTCACCGCGGTTAGACAGAGACAAGGCACAGCAGTGCCAGGCACGTAGCAAGCTCTCACTAGGGTCCACTGTCAAAAGCATCATTAATCATAGATCCAGAGATTGTCCCGACATCTCCGCGGGCAGCTCCACCTCATTCTTGCAACAGCTGCAAGACATTCTGTGTCGGTACCACGATGACATATTCAACCAGTCTCTTGTTCATGAAAAACTAGGTTGTTTCTAGTATTAGCTTCTAACAAAATATGCAGCAATGAACGTGCGTGTGCAAACATCTTTGCACATGCGTGCGACTGTTTGCTGGGTAAATTCCTGGAAGCACCGTTTTGGGCCAAAGAGTTGTCATTCATGATACAGTCAGCCTGTCTCCCTACCTCAGCCCCACTGCCCTCACTGGCAACAGAACACCAAGAGTGCCGTGCACCACACCCTCGCCAACCCCAGCCCGGCAGACTCCCCAGCAGTTTATTTATTTTAGTTATTTATAGTGCACATAAGGAAAGCCAGTGGTATGGCCAGAGACTGGCCAGCACAGCCCAGCGAACCACCAGCCCTTCCCCATCCCCAGGAAGTGGCTCCATGGTCCAAATCCACCAGGAGAAGAAAGGTCTTACTGGAAGAAAAGAGAAATACAAGTAAATCTAAGAAGAGGCCGGCGCCGCGGCTCACTTGGCTAATCCTCCGCCTGTGGCACTGGCACCCCGGGTTCTAGTCCCGGTTGGGGCGCCGGATTCTGTCCCGGTTGCCCCTCTTCCAGGCCAGCTCTCTGCTGTGGCCCGGGAGTGCAGTGGAGGATGGCCCAAGTGCTTGGGCCCTGCACCCCATGGGAGACCAGGCAGAGGCACCTGGCTCCTGGCTTCGGATCGGCGCAGCGCCGGCCGTAGCGGCCATTTGGGGGGTGAACCAACGGAAGGAAGACCTTTCTCTCTCTCACTCTCTCTCACTGTCTAACTCTGCCTGTCAAAAAAAAAAAAATCTAGGAAGAATTATGCAATGGGACAAGCAAGGCTGAGCATTCCCTTTGTGTGTGCACCTCCTTTTTAATGGGAGTTGCATTCATAAGAAACCACAGGGAGGCTCTTGTTCAAGTCCTGTCCTATATAACACCTTTGGACAAATTATAAAAAGTGCTCCCTGGGGCATACATGGCCCAGAGATGCTGACACCACTGGGAAAACTGTGTAGTGCGGGAGAAAGGCAAGGGTACAGCCAACAGAGCAGGAAGGCTTCTCCTTTATAAATTACGAGGCTCCCAGAGGCATGATAACCACCATACTGCACCCCAATCTGATTCTCAGGATCCAAGCTACCTTTGCAACATTTAGACTGCGATCCATACAGTCTACTTACAGCTACGTGAGCACAGACCATCAAATCAGCAACTCTTCAACACATCCACAGCAAAGAGGACAGTGCACATCCCCACAGTGCATTTTGGAAGGGTGCAAGGGAGAAATCTCGGAGCCACAGCCGGTCACCTAGACGCCAGGTGCCGGGGCCACCTCAGCTGGCGAGAGCCCTGTCATGGGAGTCACACTTCCAGCCTAAGGTCTGCAAGCCTTCCCCTGATGGTGAGCACACGGGAACCTGCCAGGAGCAAAGTGGAGTGAAGGCCCGGTGGGCACTGACAGTCGGGAACCGCCACTGGCCTTCCCGACTCTGACTTCCTCTCTCCGCACGGTGAGCAGGAACCCCGAGGCAGCGCCGGTGTTGCCCCCTCACAGAGAACAGGTGCAGAGGCGCTGTAACATCTGCCAGGTCACCGACTCTAAGCCCACGGATCAGCCACAATGCTGTCTTCTAAATATTTGGCACAGATATATTATCCTTTAGCTTTGCCATTTCCCTTCCTCTAAAAATCTCTCCTTGGGTATAGTTGGCTAAGCCTCCCTCTGCAGCACCAGCATCCCATATGGGCTGTGGTTAGTGTCCCGGCTGTTCCTCTTCCGATCCAGCTCTCTGCTATGGCCTGGGAAAGCAGCAGAAGATGGCCCAGGTCTTGGACCCCTGCACCCACATGGGAGACCCGGAAGAAGCTCCTGGCTCCTGGCTTTGGATGGGTGCAGCTCTGGTCATTGTGCCCATCTGGGGAGTGAACCAGCAGATGGAAGACCTTTCTCTCTGTCTGTAAATCTACCTCTCAAATAAATAAATAAAATCTCTAAGAAATTACTCTCCCTGGTCAGGCATCGTGGCACAGTGGGTTAAGCTGCTGCTAGGGATGCCCACATCCCTTATCCACAGCCAGTTCTCATCCCAGCTACTCCACTTCCCATTCGGCTCCCTGCTCATGTGCCTGGGAGGTAAACGAAGGCCCAAGTACTTGGATTCCAACCGCTCAGCTGGAAGACCCAGAGGGAGTTCCTGGCTCCTGGCTTCAGTCTGGTGCAGGCTTGGCTGATATAGGAATTTCAGGAGTGAACCAGCAGATGGAAGATGTCCAATATCTCTCTCTGTCTCTCTCTCTCTCTCTCTCTCTCTCTCCATCTCTGTGTCTCAAATATATAAACCTGAAAAAAAATCTTTCAAAATACAAAATAGGCCCAGAGCTGCACAGGTGCTTCGTTCCCCAAGCGTAAGCCACAGGACCTGCCACTACCCCCTGCTCTTGACCCAGTCAAACACGACATTGTCTCCAGAAGCCTGGCGGGTGAAACCATGTGGCTGGCTGTAATGCCCCCACTTCATCAGGAGCCTCTGCTTCAGTACAAGGACCCCAGGCACCAGGGACGCATGGAAGACCTGCCTTGATTCGCTGGACAGATGCAAGACCAGCACACGCCTATCCCAATGTCAGGCCCGCTCCCAAGAACCCACCCATAGCTCTGCTGGGGGTGGAGCTCCCATTTTTCTGGTATTTGGTTTTCTTTTTTTGAAAGGCAGAGTGGACAGTGAGAGAGAGAGACAGAGAGAAAGGTCTTCCTTTTGCCGTTGGTTCACCCTCCAATGGCTGCTGCGGCTGGCGCACCGCGCTGATCCGATGACAGGAGCCAGGTACTTATCCTGGTCTCCCATGGGGTGCAGGGCCCAAGCACTTGGGCCATCCTCCACTGTACTCCCTGGCCACAGCAGAGAGCTGGCCTGGAAGAGGGGCAACTGGGACAGAATCTGGCGCCCCGACCGGGACTAGAACCCGGTGTGCCGGTGCCTCAAGGCAGAGGATTAGCCTATTGAGCCGCGGCACCAGCCTGGTATTAGGTTTTCAAAACAGACAGGGATAGGAAAAAAAAGAAAAACTTCTCAGGGAGAGAAAACTGGATGGAACACTTAACATCTCATATTTAGTGTGACAGTGACAACTGTATGTATTCGTGCTTAAATAAATCCTGCATTAAGCATTAAAAATAAAAGATAAAAATGTCTCCCTGAAAGTATGAGGCATTTTAATAACACTGGAGATCTGTAAAATCACTTGTCTTTCCCGACAACAGAAGGTTCTGTGGGTTGAGGTTTAGTTCCCACGTAATTCAAGAAAGAGACAGCCAGGTGTGGCGACGGCAAAAGGCTCCCAGGGCAATTTCCAGGCAAATGGGGCCCCTGGGCCAGCCACCCTGGCCATAAGCCCACCAAGTGCCCACCTTCGAGGGTGTGGGGAGTCCCCAGGGTCGTGGCACCGGAGCCTGCCTGAACTTCCACCATTACGTCCCCAAGACAAAGTGACTTCCATTTGCTTCATCAGGAAGCAAAGTCTCGCTGTCTGATTCTAGTTTGTTCTCCACGCTTTCCTGAGTCCCAGTTCCCGTGGCTGGTGGCCCTTCCGGAACAGGTCAGCAGCAGAGAAAGCTGGGTGGCACTCAGCACACCGGGCTTCCCTGAGCCTGAGCCCGGCAGGCAGCCCTCCTGCACGCTCCGAGCCCACCGTGGCTCCGACAAACAGGCCTGTGGCTGCCACTGCACTCCCCACCCTTCACACGGCACCCAACAGACGTTGCGCAGGCCACATGTATTTTTAGGAAGGCTTTTCATTATGGCGACGGAAGATGTCAGTGCTGAAATGTGCCAGGCTCCCTCATTAACAACAAACGCACGGCGAGTTCCTGCCACGTGCTGAGCCCCAGCCGCCACGCCCGCCCAGCAGGCGGTCCCCAGCGGACCGCTGAGTGAATTAACTGGTTGGAAACACAGGAAGGGGAGACGCACCAGGCAGGGACACAGCGTCCACGGCGGAACAGGCTGGCGGGGGTGAGGGTCAGGAAAGGGAGCACCTGGTGAGGAACTCAGGGACCGAAAGGACCACGCAGGCCGCGGACTGCAGGCGAGCCCTGCACAGGTGTGCAGAACGGGGGAGCACAGCTCCTGTGCAAGCTTAGCCTGGATGCAGAAGCAGACACTGGAGGCATCACTTTTTTATATGAAAAGTGGTGTCTTCAGTTGTGTACCTAAAACAGTCTCCAGTTCAACTGCCTTACCTATGGATGGGGAAACTGAGTCAGAGACAGACGATAAGTTGCCCGAGCTCACACCTAACACAAGGAAACTCATTATTATCTTTATGTTATCAAAGGATTACTTCTAGAAGTCTTTGGTTTGGGACGGGCGCTGTGGCACAGTAGGTTAATCCTCAGCCTGTAGTGCCAGCATCCCATATGGGCACCGGTTCTAGTCCCGGTTGTTCCTCTTCCAGTCCAGCTCTCTGCTGTGGCCCAGGAGGTGCAGTGAAGGATGGCCCAAGTGTTTGAGTCCCTGCACCCACGTAGGAGACCTGGAAGAAGCTCCTGGCTCCTGGCTTCGGATCGGCACAGCTCGGCCATTGTGGCCATTTGGGGAGTGAACCAACAGAAGGAAGACCCTTCTCTCTGTCTCTCCCTCTCACTGTCTATAACTCTACTTCTCAAATAAATAAGTAAAATCTTTAAAAAAAAAAAAAGGCAGCTTTGAAACTAGATGTCCTTTTTCTGAAATAATGAGAGACTTTTCAGAAAAGGAGGTCTTCAAATATTGGTATATTTATATTATTAAACAATTGAGATATTTACACAAATACCATAAACAAACAACTTCTACTTTTCACACTTCATAGAGATGTCCCTTAGAACAGCACTTTGTATGTTTTCTGAAATTTCACAGGGGCCGGCATTGTGGTATAGCGAGTGAAGCCCCCCCCCAAGCAGTGCCGACATCCCATACGGGCGCTGGTTCGAGTCCTGGCTGCTCCACTTCCGATCCAGCTCTCTGCTATGGCCTGGGAAAGCAGTAGAAGATGGCCCAAGTCCTTGGGCCCCTGCACCCACCTGGGAGACCCCGAAGAAACTCCTGGCTCCTGGCTTCAGATCGGCCCAGCTCCAGCTGTTGCAACCAACTGGGGAGTGAACCAGCAAATGGAAGACTCTCTCTCCCTCCCTCCCTCCCTCCCTCCCTCCCTCTCTCTGTCTCTCTCTCTCTCTCTGCCTCTCCTTCTCTCTCTGTGTAACTCTGCCTTTCAAATAAACAAATAAATCTTTTAAAAAATTTTTTTCACGGACTAGCAACCATTTTTATTAAGGCTGACAAGTCTCCATGTCTCTAATTACAAATGTTTAAAGAGCAAAAAAAAAAAATTTGCTGCTATCACAATCACTTCTTTTAAAACATCACTAACACACACAGTTTCTCATAATCGTATGATTTATTTAGTCGAGAGGCAGAGGGCTCCCAGGTCCTAGTTCCCTCCCCAAATGCCTACAGTGGCCAGGGCTGGGCCTGCAACCCAGACCTTCCACAGAGGCAGCAGAAACCCAGTGTTCTGAGGCATCAGGACCCAGATCTGCATTCCTCATCAGAGCGCCTGGGTTTGGGTCCTGGGTTCACTTCCCACTGCAGCCTCCTGTTAAAGTGCACCCTGGGAGGCAGCAGGCGACGCCTCAACTCACTGGATCCCTGACATCCATGTGAGAGACCCGAATTCAGTTCTGAGAACCCGGCTTTGGCCAGGTCCAGCCCTGGCTGTTGTGAGCATTGGGGAGTAAATCCTAAGATGGAAGATTTCTCCCTCCCTCTCTCCCCCTTGCAAATAATTTTTATAAGAAACTGAGGGCCAGATGCTAACTGCTGCCTGTGGCTTCTCCAAGCGGTCAAGGAGCTGCCTGGGGAGTTAGTGTGAAAGCACCGGGAGGGGCCAGGCCCCAGGACAGGTCAGGAAGCCCCGGGGACGTGCACGGTGCCCAGCCACGCAGCTGCCTATGTCTTGTACGGCTTCTCGCCATGAGAAGTGGAAACAGAGGACCAGGTGCTGCTGAACCACCTGGCTGGGTCGCCAGAAGGGAACCCTGAAGCAGGGCCCCAGAGCCCCAGGGGGTATCTCTCCTGGTCAGTAGCACGAGGGCCACAAGGAGCCCTGGCAGCGTGCCAGGCTCCACACCCACCAGTTCATGAGATGTTTCCTCATTTTTTTTTAAATTTTTTTGACAGGCAGAGTGGACAGTGAGAGGGAGAGACAGAGAGAAAGGTCTCCCTTTGCCGTTGGTTCACCCTCCAATGGCCGCCGCGGCTGGTGCACTGCGCTGATCCAAAGCCAGGAGCCAGGTGCTTCTCCTGGTCTCCCATGGGGTGCAGGGCCCAAGCACTTGGGCCATCCTCCACTGCACTCCCTGGCCACAGCAGAGGGCTGGCCTGGAAGAGGGGCAACCGGGACAGAATCCGGTGCCCCGACCGGGACTAGAACCCGGTGTGCCGGCGCCGCAAGGCGGAGGATTAGCCTGGTGAGCCGCGGCGCCGGCCAGATGTTTCCTCATTTAATCCTCTCCACTCCTTATCACCATTCTGTAAAAGAAAAGGCAGTCCGTTTGATCCACAGCTGCTGCCAGCAACAATCTGTCCCAGTCCCAAGGACACGCCCCCCTTTCTAGGCGACTGCCTAGCAGTGAACACGCACACGGGGGACTCTGGAGGGGGCAGGTACATCCTGCCACCCACAAGCCCTCCAGAAAGGTTTGTTAGCTGTGATGATGGCCACTTCCTCACGTTAAATGTGTGCCTCCAGATAACAACACAGAGGGGCCTGCTAACAAGTGCAGAAGGCAGACCTCACAGAACGTGGTGCTGTGTTAGCTACGGCAATGGACTGGCACAGCCGGAATCCCAAAAAGGGTCCGCAGAGGGAAGAGCCAAACTCCCAGCCCCTGCTTCCATCTCTTGATTAGAATCAGGAAATAGAGCCAGTGCCGCGGCTCACTAGGCTAATCCTCCGCCTGCAGCACCGGCACCCCGGGTTCTAGTCCCGGTAGGGGCACCGGATTCTGTCCCAGTTGCCCCTCTTCCAGTCCAGCTCTCTGCTGTGGCCCGGGAGGGCAGTGGAGGATGGCCCAAGTCCTTGGGCCCTGCACCCCATGGGAGACCAGGAGAAGCACCTGGCTCCTGGCTTCGGATTGGCACAGCGTGCCGGCCGTAGCTGCCACTTAGGGGGTGAACCAACAGAAGGAAGACCTTTCTCTCAGTCTCTCTCTCTCACTGTCTAACTCTGCCTGTCAAAAAAAAAAAAAATAGGGAAATACAACAAAATAAATATCCATGAAATAAAAATGTTGTGGTTACTCTCCGAAGTCTTGTCACAGGGGGCAAGAGCTTCCCAAAGAAAGAGCCGTGTACTGGCAAGGAAAATGACCCAGCAGTATCAGGTGAATTAATCCAATACAATGTGACTGGGAATGCACTGGAACGAGAAAGGCCCTGGCCCCAGCGAGCTTCCGGGGGGCAGGGGAGGTTGTGGGAGGCTGGGAAGGTTCTAGAAGGCAGGGGAGGCTTCAGGCAGAGGGAAGGCTTCCCTCCCTCTCTGTTCGCACGCCCAGTGCCCTGTGCAAGGTGGACCACACAGTGCGTGTTCAGTTCACCACACTGAAAGGAGGGTTCCTCCCCGGCTCGTTGTCTAGTTTGAAGAACTGATCATCGCTATTCTGGGTATAGAGGGACCTGACAGGGCCGACCGTCTGACTTCCCCGCAGCGCGTCACTGTGGTTCTGGGAGCAGCTGGGAAGGACACAGCGCCCGCCGGGAACTCTGCTCCTACAGCCTTGCTCAGGAACTGCTCGGGCTTCTGCCTGGAGGCCCAGAATTCCAGGGTCCCAGCACGGGGCTGGCCAAAGCTGGCTCTGACCCCATGAGGGCTGCCCTGCGTCTGCCTGGGCCTTTCTCCTCCGTGCAACCAGCAGAGTCCCGGTCTAGCTCTCTGAGGCACACCACGGACCCCCGGACCCCAGCCAGAGGCTCCCTCCCCTCTGCCCACCCTGCCCCTCAGCACTGGCGCCCCCTGGTGGTCCCAGGCACTGCGTCCCCTCACCTCCCTCTCCTAGGTCTCCGCCCTCCGACTCTTCACCCTGATCCTCCCCTACGTGATACAAACTTGGTCAAGGGGCTGGTGCTGTGGTGTAGTGGGTAAGGCCGCCTCCTGCAGTGCCGGCATCCCACATAGGCATCGGTTCAGGTCCCGGCTGCTCCACTTCCGATCCAGCTCTCTGCTGTGGTCTGGGAAAGCAGTGGAAGATGCCCAAGTCTTTGGGCCCCTGCACCCACGTGGGAGACCCAGAGGAAGCTCCTGGCTCCTGGCTTTGGATTGGCGCAGCTCCAGCCATTGTGGCCAATTGGGGAGTGAACCAGCGTATGGAAGACCTCTCTCTCTCTGCCTCTCCCTCTCTCTCTGTGTAACTATGACTTTCAAATAAATAAATAGTTAAAAAGAAAAAAAAAAAAACCACAGTGTTCTAAAAGCCAAAAAGCTAAGCCCAGTTTAAGAAAAAAAACACTATCAAGATTCCCCAGTGTTCTCGGCGGGAGGAGCCCCCAAGCCCCTTGGTCCACCACTTGTGGACACAGAACTCTGCTGGGACCCTTGGCATCGACACTGCCTCGCATCTTGTCCTTCAGCAGAAAGTGATCAAGCTGATACAGAAGCAGCACTTTCTAAATAAAGACGAGAGAGAGCAGGCTATAGATCACTCAGCCCACGGGTGCTGCCAGTGTCGTAAGCTTGCAAATATGAGTTTATGTTTTCTGAATGATTTACATTTTCTTCCAGCTGAATAAATGAAGCTCACTCCCTGACATTTTGGAGGCTGAAGAATAGTTGTAAACTCATTTTCAAATGCTCATAGAAGAAGAATCTAAATTGAAGAGAGACGTTCGTATGATGCATGACGAATAGAGGGAAATGCTTATAGTGCAGAAATGTGTTTCTGTCCCTTGTTGTACTGTTAGACAAAATGCTCGATAGGAATTCATGCCCATCCCCTGGACAGACGCCCCATCTGGTCATCAAGGCTCCTGGGTATTCCAATAATATTGTGCACCGAGTTAAGCAAATGAAGACGCCCAGCAAAGTAGGGTGCAGACTGGGAAAGGAGACGGCTGCCTAACACGCGAACTCTGGGTGCTGATGAAGCCAGGATGGATTTGCAGATACAGAACAGCGGTTTTCAAACCAAGATTGTGTGATTTGTGAAAGCAGTCCATCTCTGGCACCACTTTTAAAAGCAAAGAGTCAGCGTATGAATCTGAAGTCCAACTTTAGAGACACCGGCTGGATGGGGTTCTGGAGGGGCAGCAGGCCATGCACCCAGAGGGCCAGCACGGGCTTCACACGGGCTTCGCACGAGCACACAGGGGCTGAACCATCTCCTGGGGGGCCGCCCAGCCGAGCCAGAGTCTACACAGCCCTCCTCGAGTCCCTGTCCACAAAGTCTGCAGCAGGTCCGTCCGCTCGCCCCCGCCTGAACCTCACTACCTAGCGGTTACTTAAAAATGGATGAAACTGGGCCGGCGCTGCGGCTCACTAGGCTAATCCTCCGCCTGCGGCGCCAGCACACCAGGTTCTAGTCCCAGTCGGGGCGCCGGATTCTGTCCCGGTTACTCCTTCCAGGCCAGCTCTCTGCTGTGGCCCGGGAGTGCAGTGGAGGATGGCCCAAGTGCTTGGGCCCTGCACCCCATGGGAGACCAGGAGAAGCACCTGGCTCCTGCCTTCGGATCAAAGCGGTGCACCGGCCCCAGCGCACCGGCCCCAGCGGCCATTGGAGGGTGAACCAACGGCAAAGGAAGACCTTTCTCTCTGTCTCTCTCTCACTGTCCACTCTGCCTGTCAAAAAAAAAAAAAAAAAAGGATGAAACTGGACCTGGGAATCCTTTCCAGCTCTGGAATTCTGTCATTGATTCATGCAGCAAAAATTTCTATTTACAGATGCCTATTCCCGGACCAACTAAACTAAGCTCCTTTGACTTACGGGTTAATGCTGTAGCCCACCAGGCAGACAGCCCTGAGGAGTGTGGGATGGAAGAGCGGGCGCTCTCCCACCCTTCTCCCCGCCATGTGCTGGGGTCTACGTAGAGTCCGGGCCCAGGTTTAAGGATCAGATGAGCCATTTTCTCCAAACAAAATGATCCACAAGTTTGAAGAGTGTTGCAGCTAACACAAGTGCGAGAACATGGTGGTGGTCTGTATTTGCCCTCCTTCAGCCACTTTTTGAGGGGGAGGTATGGCCACTGAATTAGACCCACAATAAGGTGGCCAAAGAGATGAAACCTCAAACAATGATTTACACAGATTTTTTTTTAAGATTTATTTATTTAGTTGAAAGTCAGAGTTACACAAAGAGAGGAGAGGCAGAGAGAGAGAGAGAGGTTGTCCATCCACTGGTTCACTCCCCAGATGGCTGCAACCGCCAGAGCTATGGCGATCCAAAGCCAGAATCCAGGAGCTTCCTCCAGGTTTCCCACATGGGTGCAGGGGCCCAAGGACTTGGACCATCTTCTACTGCTTTCCCAGGCCATAGCAGAGAGCTGGATGGGAAGAGGAGCAGCCGGGACTTGAACTGGTGCCCCTATGGGATGCCAGCACTGCAGGCAGCAGCCTTACCCACTACGCCACAGCGCCGGCCCCATTTACACAGATTATCACCAATGGCTAGCAGTGGGTGCACAGAGTATGTTGGGACAGCAGACAACCAAAGCTCGAAGCTACTGGGATTAAAGACATTTCAAAACCACGCATCATAAATAAACATTAGCAAGTAAAAAGGAGATCTTTGTACCAACAAAATATCTTCATTGGTAGTAATCTTCCCTCCTTTTACGTTTGTTTCTGAGTTGGTTTCGTAACAAATATACTTTAAGGTCAGTGGAGCACACACAGGTCATCTGCATAGGTGAGAAGCGAATGCAGGTTTCTCCTGTGAGGGGCAGAGGGGAGAGGCCAGGCAGCAGGGAGGGGGACAGAGACTCCCAAGGGCCCTGAAGGCTGTGAGCAAAGCTTGGGACCAGCAGAACAAGAAGTCAGGTTGTCCACGCTGCAGTCGCCCTGGCCAGCGCTGGAGCACGCGTGGAGGCGGGCAAGACCTCTTTGTCCTCAGAGTTCGTTCCGCTACAGTTTTAGCCAATTGCTTCCCCGAGCTCATGACAGGACCACGTGACCAGCAGTGTCCTCCTAAGGTGCCCCACGTGCATCAGGGCTGCTCGGTCTCAGCCTGGGGGCGCTCTGGGCAGGAGGCGTCTGTGCGGCAGGGCCGCCCCGTGCCACACGCTCCGTCCCAGAGCCGTAAGACCTCACACCTCAGTGGGGAGCCACTCTTCTCCAGGATGCATGCGAAAATCACTTTAAACTTACGCCAAATATCTGATCCAGAGTCCTTGTGGAAAATATTTCAGCATTAGGCAGATGTCATATATTCCTGAACTGTGTCTATTTACAGCAAGTGCACCCCTTCCAACATTTAGCACGGAGTGATGCTGGCACCCGGCATCTTGGTGCGTTCTCTGCTGCTACAATGGAATCCCACAGGCCAGGTGATTTTCACTTACTTTGGCTCGCGGTTCCAAAGACTGGCAAGTTCAGGAGCAAGAAACCAGCTTATGGGTGAGGGCTCTGTGCTGCATCACCCCACACAGAAGGGCAAGCAGGCACATGAGAGACAGAGAGAGAAAAACCAGGCCAAAGGCACCCCGCCTACTCCACTCCTGCAGGCATGCAGTTAATCCACTCGTCATGGCCCCCATACCCCCAGCACCTCTTAACACTCCTACGATGGCCATTACATCTCAACACGCTCGTTGGGAGGGATGGCCAAACCACAACAGCCAGCACAGGAACACGGGCTTGGCATCTTTAATAAACTCCTGAAACCCTTTGGAGACTAAGAACAGCCCAGTGACATAGACATCTAGCAAGACATTCGTTGAGAACTACGTCTTCCTTCCCAAAGAGCCTGTACACACATCACCAGGCACAATCTCATTCCACTGCCAGGTCTGATGTTCTGTGGGTCCCTTACGTATTCGCCATAATTTTTTCTAACAAATTATTCATTCCAAGACGGTTCTTCATGGCCGGCGCCGCGGCTCACTAGGCTAATCCCCTGCCTTGCGGCGCCGGCACACCGGGTTCTGGAGCTCCAGGCTCCTGGCTTCAGCAAGGCCCAGCTCTGGCCATTGCAGCCATTTGGGGAATGAACCAGCAGATTGAAGATTCTCTCTCTCTCTCTCTCTCTCTCTCTCTCTCTCTCTCATTCTTCCTTTCAAATAAATAAATAATTTTTTAAAAAAGAAGTAATGCTGTTACAAAAATGTCAACAGTGAACTCATCTGGGACTTGGGCTCTCTAAAGCAATATTATTTTCAATAATCACAAAATTCCATCCCATCTTGCCATCAGCCTCCGACATCGACTGGACAAACCTGGAGCTCACAGGAGCGACAGCAGCTAGAACCTGTTGGAGACACTGCGGCCACCAAGGACTTGCCCTCCCATCTCTTGGGATGCTCTCAAAAACAGGAATAACCAGGTATTTATTCATGGTATGAATTCAGGGAGATAAGTTCAATCCTTTCATTTCTCTCAATCTTTAATATGAGCATAAAACTATATGATTGGAAGGCTGGCACCGCGGCTCACTAGGCTAATCCTCCACCTGCAGCGCCGGCACACCGGGTTCTAGTCCCAGTCGGGGCGCCGGATTCTGTCCCGGTTGCCCCTCTTCCAGGCCAGCTCTCTGCTGTGGCCAGGGAGTGCAGTGGAGGATGGCCCAAGTGCTTGGGCCTGCACCCGCATGGGAGACCAGGATAAGTACCTGGCTCCTGCCTTCGGATCAGCGCGGTGCGCCGGCCACAGCGTGCCGGCCGCAGCAGCCATTGGAGGGTGAACCAACGGCAAAGGAAGACCTTTCTCTCTGTCTCTCTCTCTCACTGTCCACTCTGCCTGTCAAAAAAAAAAAAAAAAAAAAAACTATATGATTGGGGCTGGTGCTGTGGCGTAGTAGGTTAAATATCCACCTGTGGCAATGGCATCCCATATGGGCTCCAGTTCGAGTCCTGGCTGCTCAACTTCCAATCCAGCTCCCTGCTAATGCACCTGGGAAAAACAGCAGTACATGGTCCAAGTGCTTGGGACCAGGTGGGAGACCCAGAAGAAGCTCCTGGCTCCTGGCTTCTGATCGGCGCAGCTCTAGCCATTACAACCATTTGGAGAGTAAACCAGCAGAAGGAAGACCTCTCTCTCTCTCTCTTTCCCTCTCTCTGTCTGCAACTATACCTCTCAATAAATATTTACCAAAAAACTGTATGATTGTGAAATTATAAAGATACAGCAACCTCTCAATTAGTGCTGCACTAAAACATTATCTTTTGTCTTTTTAAAAATTTATTTTATTTATTTGAAAGAATTACAGAGAGAGGTACAGACATAGAGATCTTCCATCCACTGGTTCACTCCCCAGATGGCCACGAACAGCCAGGGATACGCCAGGCAGAAGCCAAGAGCCAGGAGCTTCATCCAGGTCTCCCACGTGAGTGCAGGTGCCCAAGCACTTGGGCCATCTTCTGCTGCTTTCCCAGGTGCACTAGCAGGAAGCTGGATCAGAAGTGGAGCAGCCGGGACTCGAACCAGTGCCCACATGGGATGCTGGTGCTCCTGGTTTAACCAGTAGGTTTAACCTACTGGCCCCTCTTCTGTCATTTCATTTCTGCTCCTGACTCGGACCCACACATTCCTCACCACCTTTGCAGAAATCACCTGCCACTTCTAAGTCTGCTAAATCCTTTCCTATTTCAGGAAAAACGCCAAGCTCCTGTTACCTTAACTGATTGTAGTGCCACGTTGATCGTTTCGGGGAGTCGAGGTGCAGAACACCCTGACAAGGCAGGTGCGAGGGTGCTGGGCAGTGTCAGTCATGAGACTGGGGGGTGCGTTTCCAGAAGCACCAGGAGTTGTGCTTCCCACGGGGGCTTTTCCCCCGACCTGTATCGCCGCCCTTCAGCACAAATCAGATGCAAGCTGGGTGATCTCAACCTTGGCCTATTTTTCTGCTTTCCCTAAAGCAGAAAAAGAGATTCAAGCACTCGTGGTAAAGACAGAAGTGAGTTTGAGGGACAGAAGACGGAGCATTCACGGGTACCCAGGGTCTGGCCACTTCCTTTGGGGTATTGGCTATTTCAGAGGACAAACACATCTCTGAACCGGTTAACTGCTGCTTTGAGCTGGATTAAAACCATCTCCCCAAATGGAACAAGCATCAGCCTCCCATTGCCAATTTTATTAGCCACTCCATCCATTACAAGTTGGATGCACTTCGCTGTGGGAACCAGAATTGACTTGTGCCATTAATATAAAGTCCTTTCTCTTTGGAAATCAGGTCAGCCTTTCTTCTGGAAATTCCTTCCACTCAACAGACATTTCCAAACACATCCTTGATACTGAATGTAGGACATTGCATCAGCAGCCAGCATGGACTTTAGAGCCACACGGGGACACAGAATGGCCATGTCATGGGGTGGAAATTTTCATTCCTTCCTTCCACGGAAAAGAATAACGAGTTGCTAACATGAGCCTCCCCCTTGCCTGTCTGACACTCTTTAAATGTCAAGCTTCGGTGGAACCTACTCAAAATTTTCTTGTGAAAGGAATCCCTCCTTCATCCCTTGTTCTGAAGTGGCTTTTGTTCAACCGAGTCTGAGACGAGAGCTTCGTCTTCAGCGTTCACGTTACTGTGGTTAGAAGACGCGATGGGAGCATCCTGAACACATCCAGGGGCAGGTGCTTTGGGCCACTACGGGAAGCCTAAAGATCCCCCAAAACAAGTCCTCCGTTTTGAAGCATCAAAATTCCCTCAGAAACGCAGACCAAATATTTAATCTGACACCCAACACAGCCAGAAAATCAACAATTCCTCCCCTCCCACCTCTACTGCCCAAGAGCATTTAAAATCCTCCCAGAACAGACTCCATGAGCCTGCAGCATCTTCTTTTAAAACAGAGGAGAAAGTGAGAGAGAGAAAGAGATAAAATCTCCCACCCACTGGTTCACCCCCCAAATGCCTACAACAGCCAGTCCTGGGCCAGACCTAAGCCAGGAGCTTGCACTTCCATCCAGGTCTCCCAGGCGGTGGCAGGGACCCATCACCTGTTGCCTCCCAGGTTGAACATTCGCAGGAACCCGGGATTGGAAGTGGAAGAGCTAGGACTCGAAATAGGCAGGGGTCCCCAGGGGTGACAACCGCTGACCAAACCCCTCACCCCCACAGGTACCGAGCTCCTTAGAGGAAGACAGGTGACACGGCAGGCAGGCAAAAGGCTTGTGGAGCAAAGAGGATGTCTTCTGCTGCCCTTGGGACCTGCACAAGAGCCACCCCTCCCCCCATCTTGGGAGCTTGTGAAGGCCAGAGGCCTAGGACCCAATCCCTGTATCAGCTTTTCCCCACCGGGTATCCTATGGTAGATTCCTTAACCATCTAAGCCTCAGTCTTTCCACCTGTAAAATGGGCATAGAAATGCTTGCCAATTATTCTGAGGAGTACACACAACCACACTTAGAAAGCCTAGGGGGCTGAGACCAGGGGTTGCCAGGGGTGAGGGGATGGGGAAGGATTTTTCACTACAAAGAATTTTGGGGTGATGGAGATATTCTGGATCCCAGTAGCAGAGGTGTCCACCCAAGTCTATACACAGAAGAGAAAACCAAAAGGAAAAGGTCCGTTTTACTGTATGATAATTCTTTAAATTTTTAAAAAGCAAGCTCTGCATCTGTTGCATATATGAGTTTGTCCACCTGCCACGCCCTTGGACTGCCCTCAGAGGAGCCAGGAGCTGCCCCAAGCACACAAGGAAGTGCCCCTGTTTGCTGAACCGCAGACGGTACTACGGGGAGGGAGCAGAGAGAGCAACCGTGACCCGCCCGCTCCCCCCCTGCACAGGTGAGACTGACACCCTGGAATCCTCAGACAACACCAACCACCTCCCCACCTGCCTTCAGAGGCCATCGAAGACAAAGGCCACAGCCCCGAGTCACCCACGTACGGGCCCCCTGTGGCAGACGAGCAAACCAAACAAAGGTGCCTCCTGTATGAAGAAGCAGGTGTTCCCGTTTCTGCTTCCCGCCCTGATGTTTAAAGAGTTGTCAGAGATAGCAAGAACGAAGAGCGAGCCAGAGAAAGGCCCTGCCTTGGACAAACTGTTGCCACGCCGTTTCTAAGCAGCAACAAAGTAGACTGTTCTGTGTTTCTCAGGCTTTCTGGCCTCCTATCAAGCAAGATTAAGAAAGCAAAAAATAAGTCCCGCTGGGTCTACATTCATGAAGGTCGATTTAGACGAATGTGGAAACAGCTGCCAGGTGCTTTATGGGGCGCGGGGGTTATCTGCCGTGAATTCAGCTGTTTGCTTTCTCTCTCTCCCTGGGAAACAGAACATCTTGCCAGAGACGATAACACGGGCTCTGAGTTCACTGGGGCTCCACCGCCACCGGCCTCCGCCCCCCACGATCTGCCTGGATGAAAACCCCTCCTGCCCGTTTCGTAAGCTTTGGCTTTGCCCCTCCTCACTCCTTCAAGGAGCAACATTTGCACAGACCCTGCCGTGTATCTTACGTATCTGCCACCTAAAGGCAGGGAGCTATTTTTAGCCGGGGCCATGGTTAGTCACAAACAGCTTTTCATACTGCTAAGGGCAGCAGTAACTGAGGACTTCACAAGACCCTGGCTGACGACAGCTCGGCTAGGGCCCCACTGCCTTCAGCCCCGACTCCTCTTCCTCGTCCCAGATCCCCAACTCTCAAAAAAAGTGACCCAAAGTCGGGTCACTGCAACCACGAATTAGGTTCGACAGCATGAACACAGCAGAGTAAAATAAATCTGTCACAGAACAGAATCAACAGTTCCCACGGAGTCCATCAACACAAAAGGCCTTGAGGTGACAGCCTTGGATTTTTGCACGTCACCACCTGACCTCAACCCGAGTGGCCCCGCTGTGGCCTCGCGGCGCTCCGGAAGCCAGAGGGCCCAGCAAACCCACATACATCACAGCACACAGAAACGCCCGGCGTGTGTGCCGTGACAGGCCCCGCCGCCACCGCAGAGGGAAGCACCACCCCTCTCTACCCTGGTGGGCACCACTGAACGGCGACCTTGATGACCCGGAGCGAAAACAGAGCCACTCTTAAGGAAGAGCTGCGAGATGCTAAAAAGCACAGCTGAGCTCCGCACGGAAAGGAAGCCATTTAAAAACCTTTTATTCGCTGCCTTTCCCTTCCGAGGCTAACACATTTAACTGCCATCTCTGGTCTGGGGAAAAAGAGCCATCCCACAGTTCCACTCAATGCATCTGGTCCCACAGGGGAGCCCATCCTCACTGTCTGGCACCTCCTCCAGCCAGGAGCCCAGGGCTTTCCACGCACCCCAGTGCTTCTGCCCTAGAACAACAGCACCTGAGGCTGATGGAGGCAAGAAGCAGCGAGCAGAGAACAGCTCTCGGACAAGAACGAGCAAGGCTTTAGCTCTGGGGAAGGGGCAGGTCCATTGTATGGCTCATTACCATACAACCAAACAGAATCAAAGGCTCCAGACCCCAAGAAGCAAAGATGGATTCGTGCTTTTGTGGGAGCAAGGATCCTTTGATTTAAAAATAAACAATCACGCTAGCTAGTTCACAAAGCCAGCCGACTCCAGCTCTTGACTGTTCTGCTTCTCAGCTCCGTGTGGGCTCGCTGGTGAATGAAAAATATGTGTAGGCAGATCGGGAGGCAAAAACAAAGAAGAAAATGAGCAATCCCTTGTCCTCCCAGGCAGGTGCATCGGCTACATGTGAATCTAGACTCTCTAAGCAAAATCTGCAAGAAAGGTTGACCCTATCCTGTGCAAATGAAATTCCTGTTTCTTTAGCAAATGCGGTGGGGGTCCTTTATCTAACTGCCCCTTCACCATGAGGGCTGCCTCAGCAGCTTCACAAACCAGCCTCCTCCATGGAACCTAAGAAGGGTTTGAAGCCCTTCACAAAAGGTTCACGTTCAAGTTAGGTTCAAGGAAAAAGTACTTAGACCCTGGACAAGAGCATGAAATAACAGAGGCAGAGGAGGTGGCGGCTGAGAGAGGGGGCGAAGGGAGAGCAGAAATCCACAGGCTGCCCCTGACCACCCTGCTGGACGCAGCCGTGGCATTTTGGCCACGTGGAATCGTGCCGTGTTCCTCCGATCCGCTCTGATAATGGCCTCACAGATAGTGAACGCAGTGAGGGAGCCTCTCCCACCAGACAGGCAGCAGCACGGGTGGTTAGAAGGCAGGAAGCTAAAGTGATTAAGGGGAAAGAGTGTCCTTTGAGGACAGGAAGCAGGTGGGGCGTCCACCGGCCCTGTGGTGCTGCTGACAGCTGATCTGGAAATCAGTCAGGCTCCCGGCGCGCGGCTCGCAGCAGTGAGAATAAACTCAGACATGCCGGTGTCGACCCTGGCTTCCATCAACAGCTCCTCCCTGTCCACGTGTGACGAGCCCTCTCGCTCACACCACGCTTCCTACTCAAAAGGAATCAGTCTCTAGGTCTTGGTGACATGTAACTCCTAGTTCCAACCTACACGGTTTTTTGATGTAAGAGTAACAACTTCGACTTCCTTGAAACGTGTGCTCTGCAGGCCTTAACCTGAGGTCGGATGTGCAAAGCTAAATAATGCCTACAAAGGACACAGCTGGGGCCAGAGTTAAGGCCAGTAGGTGCATCTCCAAGGGTGCCTCATGGTGAGTACTTGCAAGGACTTATTTGGCGTGGCCCTTATCAAACAAGATCCAGGCAGCTGAGAAAGCGAAGCAGCATCTGCCCCTCGTGGGTGAACATGTTTCCCCTTTTACTTTCTGGAGATCGGATTCTAAAAACGTGGTAGCAATACTCTGAGCGAGGAGGGTGCTGGGACAGAAAGGCGGGGAGAGGGGACGTGGGTAGAAGCGTCTAACGCTTACCCCAAGTTGGGGAAGGTCTTACCAACATCTCACTTTCTGGATATGCCCCTGGAGCTGCTCCTGAGTATATGAGGAATGTAGCGGGTTACATCTGTCACCCTGAGTCCTTAAAACAATTCCAATGGGGTCTGGGTTCTTAATGTTGTCCCAGAAGATTGTGTCCGTAAGTCTCCCCCATGACCATTATCAGAGCCGAACACAGGGTATACGGCGCCTCTTTTTGACCACTTTGCTTGTAGCCAAAATCTTGTTGTTGCACCCGGCAGCACTGCCCATACGGACAGGCACCTTCCGGCCCTGCTTACACTTTTATCTTGGCTTTTTCTTTTGCTGTCACCTCCCCCTTCCGCCTTCCCCTGCGATTCTGGCAAAATGCTATGAACTGCTAAATACAATGGCAAAGAGAGCAGCTGGGGACCAGCCAGCGGCACGTGCCCTAAGACTCTACCTTCCCTGGGTCACTGAGCAGGCCGGTGTCAGTGGGCCCTGGACCTCCCTGACCTGTGTCCAGCCCCTGTGCACGCGGTGTCTGGCCAGCTGGGCAGACAGCTGCTCCATGAGGTGACAGGCCAGTTCAGGCCAGCAGCAGGAAGGAATAGAGCCCCAGCAAGAGAGAGCCTGTGCAACGGAGGGAGGTACCAGCTGAGTCCCCCCAAGCCTGCCCAAGCAGGACCCACCAGGTCAGGATGACCTGGGTGCTCAGTACAGAATGCAGGCTGGGGGCCGGGTACTGGCCTCAGGGGCACAGTGGCTCTGGGGGTGAGGGTCAGCACATACTGCCCCCAACTCGCTACAGCAGCCGGCAAGGACCTCCTCTCCCACTTCCTGCAATTCTGCCCTCCCCACCGACCCTCCCACCCCCCAACTGGACCACCTTACCCACCAGGACAGAGCGTGCAGGCAAGTGTGAGCCAAGCCAGGGCACAAGGAAGCGAGGAGCAGAGCAGGGAACACTGGCCCGGGGGTCTAAGCATCTGTGTCCAGCCTCCTTGTTGCCTACAGTTTTTGTTCGGGGTTTTGACGGATAAAGCACCGCTGGGGCCAGAGGGCCCGAGAGGCAGGAGGAGAGAGCGGAGCCGGAGCAGCGCCCAGGCGGTGCCCGGGCGGGGACCCCTCTCCGCGGCCTCGGACCTGCAGTCGCCTCTCTCACTCCCACTGTTCGGAGCTGTGCGGTGTGGTAATTCGGCCATGGAAGCCGCCTGGAAGCATTGGCTTTATGGCAAATCTCCTTAACAAATAGGATTAGCATGGAGGGCGGAGGACGCTAATTCTGTTCTCGCTCCCTTCCTTCTCCTCAGCGGCTGGCACGGAAGGAAAATGTCCGTGTGGTTTCCACGGCGCTGGCCCCGGAGTCCGCGTGGGGAGAGGCAGGTGGCGGCCGAGGCGCGGCGGGAGCAGGCGGGGCCGGGCCTGGGGCGCAGGGAAGGGCCGGCCCGGCCTGCCTAGCAGCGCACGCGGCACGAACACGCGCGGGGGGCGCGCCCACGCCCCGGGCGCACGGGGCGCGCTCCCCCCAGCCCGCGCCCAGGTCTGCTTCGGGCGCAGGGCGCCCGGCGCGGCCCGCGGGTGACCGAGGCCTCGCGGGGATGGCCCGCGTGGCGGGGCGCCGCGGGCGCTGGAGGCCCAGCACCGGAGGAGGGGGTGCGGCCGCCGCTGGGGGAGGAAACTGAGGCAGGGACGCGGCGAGACCTGCTCGGCTGGCGTGGCTGGCGAGGACGGCGAAGCACGCGGCGAGGCCCGGAGCCCGAGGAACCTGACGACCCCCGCTCCCCCACCCACCCGCCGAGGCGCCCCCCACTCACTCACCGAGGCGCCCCGAGAGCTGCCGACCTCGCGGGGCGGGGGCGGCGGGCAGGGCGCGCGGCAGCAGGAGCAGCAGCAGCAGCAGGCGCAGCGGCGGCGGCGGGAGCGGCAGCCCCATCCCCGCGGCCCGTCCAGCGGCGCTCAGTCCATGGCCGCTCCGCGGGCGGCGGGAGCAGCGGGAGCCAGAGGCGAGCGAGGCGGCGCCGCCAGCTCCTCCCGCCGCGCCTCTCCGCGCTCCTGCGGCGGCGCCGGGCCGGGCTTCAGCACCGGACAGCGCCTCCCGGCCCCGCCCCCGCCGGAGGCTGGCCCCGCCCCCGACGCTGCTCCGCCCCCGACCACGCCCCCTGCCGTTCCCGCTCGGCCCAGGCACGCCCACTGCCCACCGCGCCGGGCAGGGTCCGGGAAGGGGCCCGGGAACTCCGCCCCCAACCCTTCCGGCAGCGTCTGCCAGGCCCTCGCCCGCTGCGGGCGTCAGGGACGCCCCAGTAAACTCTGGCCGACCCTCGCTGCACACCCCACGCGCGCCACCTGCCCCTGCCCATCTCCGAGCCCGCCCACCTCCCCATCCTGTTCCCCGCAGGCCCCCGTGCGACCCGATCCCACCGCCACCCCCACCTACCTGACCCCACCTGGAGCCCCAGGCCTCTCGCGCCCCTCCGCGCAGGACGGAGGTGGGGACGGTGGCCCCCAGCCTCGCTGGTCAGGGACTGAGAGGCCTGCCCGGTGCGCGACCCCTGGAGGGTGGTCAGCCCGCGGAAGTCCCATTCGACACAGGGCTAGGGCACTGGCTCATGTGACTGAGGATCTAAATTCCTACTCGTACCCAGTTTTATTTAACAGGGCCACACGTAGCCATACCTGATCTTACAGGTGTAGACAGAGCTGGAACCTCACCTGGGGCACAAGCCGGATCCTGGAGAGGGGCCTGAACTGGAGCTTACAGGGAAAAAAAAAGTGGGGGGGAGGGGCAAGTGGGGTCCCCAGCCTGGTAAAAAGACGCCATGGGAGCCAGGCCTGGGGGTGCTGGCCCTGCCTTGGATGCCCCTTGTGCGTGGTTTGACCTCCATCAGCAGGATCAGGATTTCACACTGGAGCTGGCACTGGCCAGCAGAGCCTACCCACTTACAAAGACCTGAGGCAGAGGTGTGGCTCCGGGGCATAGCTTTCAGGCATCAGGACTCGGGGAGTGTGTATTGTCACAGCCCTCCCAGGCCATCCCCTCCTGAGCCCCTGTCCCTGTAGGACTGCCTGGGGGCCCCAGCCTGCCTCCTGTGTTGGGCAGAGTGGCCTGAACCCTCCAGAAGCCCTGTGTTCCCTTCTCACTCCTGCCCTGCCTGGCCCTGGTCATCAGCCAGGCTTCTCGCCCACTGCCCATCCCCTTCGTGTCCTAGCCACCATGGACAGCACTGGCTTTGCTCTGGTTGGGGAACCCGCAAACCGTGGTGCACGCACACGGGCTCGCCCGGAATGAGGGTCTGTTGGCGAGAGGGGTCCGGATGGAGGACATCAGGGGCTGGGCAGGGGAGGTGCGGTCAGCGTGGATGGGCAGGTGTACCCCGAGAGGCCAGGTGACGATAGATTCGGTGACAGGAACGACAGGGAAAGGGGAAAAACAAAAAGATCAAGAGGGGGCAGCAGTAGGAAGATGTTCTTCATGGCCAGGGCGGGGTTCAGAAGCACGAGGGTGAGGCTGAAGCTCCTGCCAGCCAACTGCCTTAGCCGGGATCCACACAACCAAACCCCGTGTCTGAATGTGGGTCACTGCGTTTACACTGTGCAAGGACCTGCTCCAGCCGTGACCGAGGTCTGTCTGGGCTCCCAGTGTCTGTCGGTCCACTGGCACCTAACAGTGGAGGTCGGAAGTCCCCGGGGCAGGTGAACACGCCTGCTAGCGCCTACATCCTGGAGCACTGTTGACTTTGGGGCTGTGGTGTCCAGCAGTTCTGATCTTAAGCCCTGTTTACTGTTCAACAGGTTTCGGGCAGGAAGGGATTATTTGTACTTCCATTGTTTGCCTTGCTGCTTGGGAGAAGTTTCCTGAACAAGGTCTTGCTTCACCCAGGGCCCTGAGCTTCCGCGGTCTGGGCTGCATCAAAGCAGAGCTGGAGTGCAAAGGACCCAGAGAGAGGTGAATGTGGACAATCAAAAGCGCAGCGGGGATTGATAGGAGACATCGGGAACAAAAACCCTAAGAGGAGACAGAGGAGGTGTGGTCCACTCCTGGCCTCAGCCACTGCGCATGTGCAGCACTTTTTTTAGTAGTCCAGAGGTCTGTTTTTTTATTTATTTATTAATCACACTGATTACACCATGAATTCAGAGGGAATTGGCTTCCAGCAGCTCAGGCTGACAGAGGGCTACTCTGGGTGTGGCAGCCTGTGCTCCTGTGGAACCCAGGCGTCTGTGTTTGGCTTCCCTCATTTCCTGCTGCCTCCCTCAGCTCTTCTTAGTAAGCTCAGTGTGCACATGAATTCTCTCAGCAAGAATTTGGCCCTCAACGTGCTTGACAACCGTGCCAACGGCATGCTGGGTAACTGTAGACTCCTCCAGTTTTACCTTGGTAACATGTATGGGGCCTTCCTCTTCGAGCAGTCCCCGTGCCCCTGATGTCTACAATACCACCCTTGTATGCATGTGGCCAAAGGGATGACCCTATGTCTTCCAAAAGTCCGGGAGAGCATGGTGCTTCTCTGCTTTGTGTTAGCCATCTTGGCGAATTACCGGAAGATGGCAGTTCCGGCTGAAAGGCTTAGCACGGATTCTGACCACGGCGTTATCAACCGTGGGCCAAGCTAAAACTGTAAGACACTAAAAGCAAAGAAATGCAAGGTGTGAACAGACGGAATAGAAGTGTTGTGCAGGAACAAGGCTGGGTCCCAGAATTTAAGCCGCTGTGATTTCTGATCTGGAAAAGGATGTATGGCCGGATGTCACCCGCGGATCCTCAGTGCTGGGCCCCAGACAAGGAGGGGGCTGTGTGCGTCTGTGGGTGAAAACCTATCTGAAGGGGCCAGCGCTGTGGCACAGTGAGTTAATCCTCCACCTGCGGCGTCTGCATCCCATATAGGTGCCAGTCCTGGCTGCTCCACTTCCAATCCAGCTCTCTGCTATGGCCTGGGAAAGCAGTGGAAGATGGCCCAAGTGCTTGGGCCCCTGCACCCACGTGGGAGACCCAGAAGAAGCTCCTGGATCTTGGCTTCGGACCAGCTCAGCTCTGGCCGTTGTGGTCATCTGGGGAGTGAACCAGCAGACAGAAGACCTCTCTCTCTCTCTCTGTCTCTCCCCCTCTGTCTATAACTCTACTTCTCAAGTAAATAAATATTTTTTAAAAAAATTTGAAAGCTATACACAGGCACATATATGAGATGTCTTCTATTAGTTCATAGAAAATGTGTATTATAAAAAATACCATGCATGGGTTTCAAGATTTTTTTTGCACCAGTGCAGGCATCGTGTCATCGTGGGTAAAGCCACTGCCTATGACACTGGCATCCCATATGGGCACTGGTTCATGTCCCGGTTGCTCCACTTCTGATACAGCTCTGTGCTACTGGCCTAGGAAAAGCAGCAGCAGATGGCCCAAGTGTTTGGGATCCTGCCACCCACGTGGGAAACCAGATGAAGCTCCTGACTTCAACCTGGGCCAACGCTGGCTATTGCAGCCATTTTTGGGAATGAAACAGCAGAGAGAAGACTCTCCCTCTCTCTGTAACTCTTTCAGAATAAATTTTTTTTACAAAAATATTTTTGCATCAAGCAAACTTTTAATTTCATTTCCTATGAGCTTTCGAAGTACCCAAGTTAAATGTGTACCTGTCTACCATGTGTATAACTTTAAAACAAGTTTTTGTTCTGTGCACTTTTTTTTTTAATATTTATTCATTTGAAAAGCAAAGTTACAGAGAGAGAGGTCTTCTATCCTCTGGTTCGCTCTCCAAATGGTGCAACTGCCAAGGTTGGGCCAGGCTGAAGCCAGAAGCTAGGAACTCCACCTAGGACTCCCACATGCGTGCAGGGAGCAAAGTACTTGGGCCAGCTTCCACTGCTTTCCCAGGCATATCAGCAGGAAGATGGATCAGAAGTGGAGTAGCTAGGACTCGAACAGGCACTCGATATGGAATATCATTGTCATAAACAGAGGCTTAAGCTGCTGTACCACAATGCCAGTCCCTCTCTAAACCTTTTATATGGGGAGTGCCTCCTACATATATTTATGCTTTGTGCCTTTTACCTGTAAAATTATTGAACCCCTTATTGGAACACTGGTTAATATTTATGATACATACCCATAGAGTGCCAGGGTCTCCACAGTGCAATCTTGTAGTTTTGATGCAATACAAACCTTTCCCTTACACTTGCAATCACAGATCAAGGAATAATTCCAAGAGTCTCAAGACTGAGGGCCACTCTGCAAACACAGTCCTTGAGCCACACACACCCCTTCAAGGGCCTCCCACTGGCCTGAAGAGACCAGCAGGGGGCTCAGGTGAGCCACAGGGCTCACATGCCCTGGGGTGCACCAGCTCTGTGATCTTAACATTGCTAAATGGTGCCAGAGATGCACGCGGTGGCTGACCTGATGGTTGCATTGTCCATATTAACCGGTGCTCTGGATTAGCCTGGAGTTGCCCAGAATAATGCGACTTTTCATGAGGACCAACAGGTATTTAAAAGGGGCCAACGAGGTCTCTGATTCTCCATTTAAAGAACTAAAAGCCACCCAGCTGCAGAAGATCGCCCGAGTTGGCCCGAGAGCCTTGGCTACAGCAGGACTCGGTCAATGCCATCTGAATCCCGACCAGGAATCCTCAAGGGCTTACAGCTCGGCAGACAGCATCCATTGTTCCTCGCACGTCTGTCTTCTTCAGGTTGAAGGCTGGGGCTTTGATTTTTCCATGTTTAATGTGTTTACTTGGAAACGCTCATAGATTTTCTGCTTGATCAAGATTAGCTTTATAGGCCGGCGCCGCGGCTCAACAGGCTAATCTACTCCGCCTAGCTGCGCCGGCACACCAGGTTCTAGTCCCGGTCGCCCCTCTTCTAGGCCAGCTCTCTGCTGTGGCCCGGGAGTGCAGTGGAGGATGGCCCAAGTGCTTGGGCCCTGCACCCCATGGGAGACCAGGATAAGTACCTGACTCCTGGCTTCGGATTGGCGCAGTGCACCGGCTGTAACACGCTGGCCGTGGCGGCCATTGGAGGGTGAACCAACGGCAAAGGAAGACCTTTCTCTCTGTCTCTCTCTCTCACTGTCCACTCTGCCTGTCAAAAAAAAGATTAGCTTTATAAAGGACAGATTTCAGGTGAGCTTTTCAAGTAAGAGGTAGCTTTCGCATGCTCCATGTTCATAAGCAAAGGTACCTGCATGTGTCCTAACAGACACACTTAAAATTATTCATCTCAGACAAACATTTTTGGTCTTTAATAAATGATACAGGAGTCTGGGTCAACCAGGAAATTTGAATTATTGATTAAAGCAAACTGCCAGATTAACCTTTTTTTTTTTATTTGAAAGTCAGAGTTACAGAGAGAGATCTTCCATCCGCTGGTTCACTCTGCAGATACCCACAATGACCCGGGCTGGGCCAAGCCGAAGCCAGAAACCTGGAGCTTCTTCTGGGTCCCCCGTATGGGTAGCAGTGGCCCAAACACTCGGGCCATTTCCTGCTGCTTTTCCCAGGACATAGCAGGGAGCTGGATCAGAGGTGAAGCAGTCAGGACTTGAATAGGTGCCTACACGGGATGCTGGCGTCACAGCAGCTTTAGCCACTATGCCACAATGCCTGCCCAAGACCGACCATTTTTAATTGGCTATTTTTCACCATTTAAACACAGCCCAGATGTCTGAGTGTCAAAACCAGGCTGGAGTCCTCTGATGGTTCCTCTCCAGTCTGTAGGGAGGATCAGCCCACGGGGAGGAGCCTGCTGGGTTGCCTGACAGGTGTCAGTCAGCCTGCAATGTTTACTGAACAGGTTCCTACCCCTGCCACCCACGAAGCTTCCTGCTGCCCAGCACAGAGGAGCCATCAGGAAATGACCCACCATTCCCTGAGGTCTTATCACGTTGTGGACTTTGCCTCAACTCCCTCCTGCAGGAAACATTTCTGCCACAAGAGAATGACATTTCCACTTGCCAATGTCAGCCTCACACGAGAAAGGACAACCCCTAGTGAGGCTGCTGATTGGTCGACTTAGTTAAGGTGTGGAGGACAGTGGCATTTGACATTTGGGTATTTGCCTATTAAACCAGTGTCAGGGAAAGGAAGGGAGAAGCTAGGGAGACCTGAAGCAAAGGCATCAATCTCTCTTCACCCACTAATTCACACTTTCCTAATAAACTGGCTCACGAGACAGAGATGGAAGATTCATTCTCTCTCTCTCTCTCTCTCTCTCTCTCTCTCTCTGTCTCTGTCTCTCTCTCTCTCCCCCCGACTCTGGCTTTTAAATAAATAAAATAAATCTTTTCCAAAAAACTGGTCCATGAATCTGTGGCTGGAAGACATGAATCTGTTGCTGGAAGACATTCCTAGTCTACAGCGCTTTTCCCAGAATGTTCTAGATGAACAAGTGGTACACACAGATCTTCTGGTTGACTCCAGCAAAGCAACACAAGAACCCAAACCAGAGACTCTGGGGGTGCTCATCTCCTGGTCATGCCTCATCATCCACCTCTCCCCAAGTTATCAGCAAGCATCCTGTCTCCCAGACCCCGCAGGGCGCAGGGAGGCAAGGAGAGAAAAGTCTGGCCCCTACAGAAGAACCAACCTCTCCTTCAGACCTGGAGCGTGTACCACCTGAGCTCATCAGTTCTCTGACCAGCCCGACCACTTGCAGCCTGAAGGGTTCTTGTACCAGTTCCCATCCCCTTGGGCCACGTGCAATCGAGTCCCCACCAGAGGTGCCGTCTGGATTTCAGAACCAAAGTTTACACAAAGCAAACTGTTTCCACTGCGTTCGTTTGCAGTGGGAGAGCCTCGTTTACATGTTGCCCCTCAGTCTCAGGATGATAAAGGACCCAATAGGCCGCAAGTAATTACACTGCAGCCCCTTGTGGAGAGGCAGGAATCTCTCTGATCAAACGGAGCCGAGCAAAGTCTACAGGATGATGGATTAAATCCTAAATCGGGATTCAAGTGGTGAGCATTGGCAGCGTCTCACTAACACAGCTTTGCAGCTGATTTGGACTCTACTGCCTAGCAGGTGATATTTGAGATCCGGATAACTTCGGGAATAGGGTAGAGAGGAAATCTCAAATCCCAATTTGAATGTCATGTATTCTCTGTCCCTACTCCAGAACACTAATATCCCTTCCCTTGCCACCCGGGCTGCCAAACCGTCTCCAAGTGCTCCGTGGGCTCCCACAGGCCAAAGATGGAAGAAGCAGAGCATTAAAAAAACAGTAAAACACGGTAATGGATTGAAACTCTCCGATGCATACCCAAGGTTCTGTGGCCCGTTTACAGGGAGAAGTCCAGAGTGGGCTGCTTAGGGAGGCTGGACACTGCTGGAGGTGCTCAGCGGACATGCGTCCATGTCCACTTCACTGCACGTGCCCCACCACACAGGAGATCAAACCTCTGCTAGTATAGAAGGTGAGGAAATGAACCCTGGAGAAACCACCAGCAGTCCTGGGGACGGTGACACTCATTAGGGTGCACTTATGAATGCCACTATAGGGCCATTTACAGTTACCGATAAACTAAACTCACTGGAAACTAAAGGTGAAAGGGAAATCCAGCGAGGGCCCTGGAGCAAAATAGGCCATCACTGCCGATGAAGAACGGATGCACGTGACTCGAACATGTAAGCGCCTCCCCCGGCTGTCAGTCAGCTGGCAGGACACAAGGTCAACATGTAAGGCACTCTAACTTCTCTGTAACTCCAGCAACAACCCCCAACATGGGGTGACACAAACCCCTCGACTCCCACTCACTGTCTTCTCATACAAACCCTTCTCTGCACGGAAGGATGCTTTTCCTCTCCCATGCCTAAGGCTAATGACTCGTGTTCTTTCTGTTGTCAGACTTCCTACAAGGTTCCTACCTGTTTTATCTATTTTATCACCTTTTTGGTTTTAAGATTTATGTATTTGAAAGACAGAGTGACGGAGAAAGAGAGAGAGAGACAGAGAGTATTTCCCATTTGCTGGTTCACTCCCCATATGCCTGCAACAGCCAGGCTAGGTCAGGCCAAAGCCAGGAGCCAGGAACTCCTCCATGTCTCCCATGTGGGCGGCAGGGGTCCAGGTACCTGTGCCATCATCCACTGCTTTCCCAGGTGCATGAGCAGGAAGCGTCATCAAAACTGCTTGAACCAGACCCAGCAATACGGGAAACAGGCGTCCCCGGAGGCAGCTCAACCCAGTGCACCACAACGCCAGCCTCGTGCACTATTTTTTCTCATTTGCTGTTTTTTTTACTTTGAAATATGTTTTTGAGATCTTCTCATGTCAGGATTTATAGGCTTGCTTCATTTCAAGTAAAGACTACACAATACTCTGGTGTATAGGTGGGCCGTAATTAAATTATGTACTGCTGAAGATTTAGTGTGCTTTGTAACATAAACTCTTCCAATAACTGAAAAAGAGAGTCCACAGGAGACAAATTTAACCATTATGCAGAGAAATAGGACACGTTAGTTGCTAAAATACTAGAATATTTCCGTACCCTTTGATGAACAGCAAGGACCTCAATGTTATATTTTTGTTAATATTTGCTGACAGCATAATTTTTTTTCTACAAGATTTATTTATTTATTTGAAAGGCAGAGTTACAAAGAGGGGAGTGGAGAGAGAGAGAGAGAGAGAGAGAGAGAGAGAGAGAGCGCACACGAGCGAGAAATCTCCCATCTGCTGGCTCACTTCTCAAATGGCTACAACACACAGGGCCGGGCCAGGCCAAAGCCAAGAGCCTGGAACTCCACCCAGGTCTCCCACGTGGGTGCAGGGGCTCAAGCACTTTGGTCATCTTCTGCTGCCTTCTCAAGGTGCCTTAGCTGGGAGCCAGGTAGGAAGTGGAGCAGCCGGGACTTCAACAGGTACTCCTATGGGATGCTGGCTGGCTTAACCTGCTGTACCACAAGGCCTGCCCCAACAGTATGATTTTCAACTTGGAACATCTATCCTGTAAGTGGTAGAATACAAAAGAAACGCATGGGGGTGTGTGTTTGGGCCAGTAGTTAAGACGCTGGTCAAGGCCCCCACAGCCCCCACAGGAGCCTCTGGACTCAGTTTCCAGCTCCAGCTCCCTGACACCAGCTAATGTTGAAGAGTGGTGAGAGCTCAAGTGACTGGCTTCCTGCCTCCTGCATGGGAGCCCTAGAACGAGTTCTTGTCTCTCTCCCTTTCAAATCATTCCCACCCCAAAGAAACCTTTTAATTAAGGAATACAGATTTCATGCAATTCACAAGTACAACTTTAGGAACATAGTGATTCTTCCCACCATACCTGCCCTCCCACCCCAACTCCCACCCCTGCTCCTCCTCCCTCTCCCACTCCCATTCTCCACTAAGATCAATTTTTGATTAACTTTATACACAGAAGACCAACTCTATACTAAGTGAAGTGAATGTTCTCTCCTCCCTTCAGAGAAAAGCACCTCCTTCTTTGATGGCCTCTTCTTTCCACTAGGGTCTCTCCCATGGAGGTCCTTCATGTAGGACATTTTTTGCTACAGTGTCTTGACTTTCCAGCCTGACCAGAATGCCTTAAGGGCTAATTCTGAGGTCAGAGTGCTATCATATTTTTAAAAAACTTTTTAAAAACATTTATTTATTTATTTGGAATTCAGAGTTAGAGGGGCCAGTGCTGTGATGTAGTGAGCTAAGCTCCAGCATCCCATGTGGGCGCTGGTTCATGTTCCGGCTTAGGGAGGACCAAATACCATCACCGGCACATGTGCCTTTAACTTCCTTTCCTTTCCCAAAGGATCTGCTGTCATTTGCCAGAGAACTTGGACCTGGGAAAGGCCAGTGTGAACACTTGTCAGGCCTTGTAGAACAGTGACTGTGGGCTCATTCCAACCTTGGCAAGCCAGATGCCATGATGGTCCATGTATGAGGACCATGTAAAGAAAAGAGGTTTATTCTGGTTCACGGTTGTGGAGTCAACATCTAAATGGGTCACACCATGGAGGGAGCGAGTGTGTCGCTGTGTTGTTTCTTTCCTTCTCCTAAAGCCACCAGGATTCAGAGGCTAGACCCTGATCAGTCTAATCTCTACCTCCCAAAGGCTCCTCCTTCAACCTCCACAGTCAGATTAAAGCTTCTACCCTCTTAGTGTCGTTAAAGAAAAGTTTGAGAACTCAACTGCCTCGTGAATTTGGTGAGACAAATATGTCAGCCAAAGCAGTCACAGTGGCCCAGCCCCATCCCACATAACGTCTCTGGCTTCCAAGCATGTGGTTGGAATACCTACTGTAAACAGGTTGCAGAACCACATACCAGTTCCCCAGCCATGGAGTAAGACTATTGTGGCATAGAAAGCAAGGTAGAGTCCTCCCTATGAAAACAGTCCACCAAAGGCATGACTATGGACAGGCAATCGGTGGTGCACTGGCACAATGGAATACTACTTGGCAATAAAAAGGAATGACCTGTCAGTGCATGCAGTAAATGATCGGTGCCGAGTAAAAGAAGCCAGGCACACGAGGCACTGGGAGCCGAGGGACAAGCACCAGGAGAAGGGGACGCAACCGCCAAGGCAGAGGTGGGAGTGAGGCAGCCACAAGCTAAGGAGAGTGGCTGACCCGGGAGGCTGAGGGCCACAGCAGGGATTCTCACCTGCAGACTCTGAAGGACACCTTGCTCTTGGCCCAGTGGAACTTAGCATGGACTGGGTCAGAAGCTCAAGGTCAAGGCATCCACGGGCCGCGCTGCTGTCCTACTGTGTGACTTCACTCAGAGGAGGTTCAAGAACAGCCAAGAATGCCCTTTCACAACAGAAATCAGAACATGGGTGCCTCTTGTGGGAAGAACAGCAGAAGGGAGCTTTCTGGGGTGACAGAATCGTCCATATCCTAATTAGAGCGTGGGTTATGTGGTTGAATGCATTCTTCAGAACTCATCAAACTGGAGCCAGTGTTGCGGTCTAGTCGGTTAAGCCACATCATCCCACATCTGAGTGCCAGGGAGACACCCAGCTGCTCCGCTTCCAATCCAGCTTCCGGCTGATGTCCCTGAGAAGGCAGTGCAAGATGACCCAAGTGCTTGAGCCCCTGCTACCCACTTGGGAGACCAGGATGGAGATCCTGGCTCCTGGCTTCGGCCTGGCTGTTACAGACTTTTGAGGAGTGAACCAGCAGATGGAAGCTCACTTGCTCACTCTCTCTCTCTCTCTCTCTCCCTCTCCCCCTCTCCCTCTCCCTCTCCAACTCTGCCTTTCAAATAAATAAATACATTTTTTAAAAAACCTCACACACTTGCTTTCAGTGTATTTTGTTATATGTGAATTATTATTCAATTTAAGGACTATCGGTTTCTCTGACGTTTCAGGAATGTGTACACACATTAATGACCTAATGACGTCAGGCAGTGATTCGCCCTGCGTGGCCTGTGGGGGACAGGAGTCCGAGGGAACAGCACGGGCTAACCGAGTGCGATCAGGCCGTGACACCAAGTGCAGCTTCCTCTCCATTCTGGGAGTCAACTGGAGCAAATCAGCACAGCCCCTCGTACTGCGCCGGTTCCTAACAATTTAATGAGTTCTTTTTCTTTCTGTCCTGATTAACAGAAAAGACCAGAAGCCGCTGCCTTCTCCCTGCAGCAGCAGGAGCGCACGGCACAGGTTTGTCCGAAGCGGCAGTAGCTCTGACTCCATGCTACAATTCAGTGGTGAGGACGCCACCATCACTCACGGCACTGGTGACAAGGTGCCAACAGCACTCGTGTGCAACACGCAGTCAATGCCTGGGGAAAGCGTGCACACCAGCAGCTGGGAGAGAAGTGCAAAGCACCAGCACCTACCGTGTCCGGGATGTGCGTAAGGGCATCCCTTCCAAAGTCAGTGAATATGATCATTTCTGATGCTGCAAAACCAGGCCCCACAACCCAGAGGCCGAAAACAACTGTGGCTCACACGTGTGTGGGTCCCCGACAGAGGTGGAGGCCTGGAGCAGCTCAGCCTACGTGCCCCTCATTCCCCTCCCCACAACATAAGAGAGAAGCACACAAGGCCTGCGCTGAACTCAACACATCTGCACTCCATCTTCACATCGCTGGTTTGGGGCACATCACATGGCCGAAGCCAAGAGAACTGGCAAGTGTGAGTCCTCCCAGAGGAGGGGCACTGTGCTACTGCATGGTGAACTGTGTGGACACCTGGAAGGGAGAACTGGGCCCAGCAGTGCAAAAACGAACTGCCCCTCATGCCCTGTTGTGGGTTCACCCCAAAATGCACGTCTGTCCAGACCTGTCACAACGGTGAGCCCCACTGCAACAACATGTCCTAATAGAAAGAAGGGAAGCTATAAACAGACACACACAGGGAACAGGGCCATGTGGTAAGAGGCAGGAGCTGGAGGGAACCATCACAAGCCAAGGAAGGTGGCAGCCACCAGAAACTAGAAGCCGTCAGAGACAGCAGCGCGGCCCGTGGATGCCTTGACCTTGAGCTTCTGACCCAGTCCATGCTAAGTTCCACTGGGCCAAGAGCAAGGTGTCCTTCAGAGTCTGCAGGTGAGAATCCCTGCTGTGGCCCTCAGCCTCCCGGGTCAGCCACTCTCCTTAGCTTGTGGCTGCCTCACTCCCACCTCTGCCTTGGCGGTTGTGTCCCCTTCTCCTGGTGCTTGTCCCTCAGCTCCCAGTGCCTCCCTTTGCAAGGATACTGTGACGGCCTGCAGGGCCCACCCAGATAACTCAGACATCTCCCCAACCCAGAATCCTTAATCACATCTGCAAAGCCTCTTTCCGTAGCAGGCGACATCCGTAGCTTCCAGACACCAGGACAGAACATGTACTGGGACACTCTTCAGCCCACCTCAGGTGCCCTCCATGAGCACTGAGCCACACACCAACCCACCCCGGAAATTTACTTTCATTCTGTAAAACGGTCTGCCCTACAGAGTAGCCATCAGTCCCCCTTTGGCAAAATAGAATATAGAGTTCACTGTGCACAGTGAACTTCCAATCCAGCTCACTGCTATGGCCTGGGAAAGCAGTGGAAGATGGCCTAAGTCCTTGGGGCCCCTGCACCTGCATGAGAGACCTGCAAGACGCTCCTGGCTCCTGGCTTTGGATCGGCATGGCTCCAGCCATTGTGGCCATCTGGGGAGTGAACCAGCAAATGGAAGACCTCTCTCTCTCTCTCTCTCTGCCTCTGCCTCTCTGTAAGTCTGCCTTTTAAATAAATAAATCTTATAAATAAATAAATAAGAGGGGTCCTGAACCTGCAATGCCGCAGGGTGGCCCTCACGTCAGCACACTCCTCCCACCCCATGCGCCTCATTTACTCATCCGCCAGGTAGGCTGGACGATCTGAGATTCCTTCCAGAACCAGCGTCCGGCGGCAGAGCACAGGCAGCAGGAGATGAGGAGGCATCCCCTGGGGTTGACACACCAGCAGGCTGCGGCGCTCTCTGCTATCCTGCAGTGTGTGTATGGCGGTCACCGGCAGGGACAGGACTACAGAGAAGTCAGCTGCGGTCGAACCTGATGTATTGCTGGTGGGAGAGTTTAATTCCACTGTGTGTGTTTGATTTATGCACAGGAAGTGGAAGCCTGGCTTGTGTTTGTCCTGTGTGCACCTTTCTACCATTTTTTCTGGGAGGAGGAGAGCCCGGGTGGCCCCTTCAACCTCACATATTAGTGCCTCTGAACACTCAGCACACCACAGGCTCTCTCCCAGCGGTGCCACTGTCACCCAGGAGCAGCTGCAGGCACCTGCAGGGGCTGAGGGGCGTCGTCACCCAGGCAGGGGGCTCCACGTCGGATGCTGGCACCGGGAGGAGAGAGAAACAAGAGCCAGGGGCTGCAGGACCCTTTCCCTGGCTGGAAGGACCTGAAGAGTGTGACACGTGAGCGGGAGAGTTCAGACCCAGCGGCTGCAACTACCCCCTTCCAGGAATGACCTGGGTTTCCAGAAGGAAGTGAGGATAAGCATTCATTGTGAAAGCGGTCCAGGTTTCCTGTCCATGAGTGAGCAACCTCATGGACTCTAAGGAGCAGCTTTCTGGATACTTCCACAGCACTCAGTGTGGGCCAGGTGAGCCCCGTGAAGACCCAGTCCTGTGGCTCCCTCCCTACTCTGCGGCAGCACAGCACCAACGGCAGGCTCCTCAGCCCAGCCGGGAACCTTCCAGAACACTCCGCGGCCTCTAAAATGGATGTCTACCCAAGGTCCGCGATGAGCGTCCGCCACACCAAGCTGCAGGCAGCTAGTATTCACACTGTTATCCATCATCTCTCACAGAACAGAGACACCACAGCCCACTCCCAGGGGCCTCAGAGAGTCATCTTTATAGTTTATGTTGGGGATTTTACAAACAAGCAACATGGTACAGCCGTTTCTTCCCATCATTTTTTTTTTCATTATTCAATCCTGAGTGTTCCCTAGAGAGCACACTCATGATAGAAACAATATACAGTGTAAACGTATCACGTTAGGACAAATTTAAAGGAAAACCTCCCATTTGTGCACAGATCTGCAGGTGGCTAGTTTGAACCAGGGCACATCTGAAACATATCATGGAACCAACAACATTGTAGGTTTCAGAGGTCCTCAGTAAGAGTCGAGGCTGTTAGCTGAGCAGGGCCCTTGCCATCCCTCGGTTTTGGGACACCAGGAGGCTTATCTGTGGACAGGGCCTCCTGGCTGCCCCTCTGACCTGGCCGTCGCCGTGACCAGTGAAGCTGCCAGCTGCTCCTACAGCTTCAGGGTCCTGCGAGGCCGTCAGAGCACAGCTGGCACAGGCAGCCGCCCGCCCACCTGGTGCTGTTCTGCCCCCTGCTTGTGGCCAGTGTCCTCTGGGCCTCTCTGGGCTTCCAGGAGCTATCTGGCTGAATGGTCGGCCATCTCCTGGGGTCCCGGGCAGCACTCCTGAGTTGGTAAACACGTGGTCTATGCTCCTGTCTCTATTCCTCACACCTGGTTCTGTTGCGGGTGTGTGGTTCAATACTGAATACAAATATTCAGAACACATATAAAGCAAAGAGGAGGCGCAATAACGCCAACACTCAAGTGTCTACTTCCAGTTGCAGAACAGATTTCTGGGGCCAGCACTGTGGCACAGTGAGCGAGCCACGCTGCTGCCTGCCCCGCCGGCACCCACGCCAGAGCGCTGATTCAAGCCCCGGCTGCTGCACTTCTGATCCAGCTCCCTGCTGATGCACCTGGGAAAGAGTGCAAGGTGGCCCAAGTGCTCAGGCCCCTGCGCTCATGAGGGAGACCAAGATGAGTTCAGGTTCCTGGCTTCAGCTTGGACCAACCCTGGCCATTGCAGCCATTTGGGAAGTGAACCAGTGGATGAAAGATTTCTCTTCTCTTCTCTCCCTCTCTGTCTCTCTCTGCCTTTCAAATAATAAATCAATCTTGGGGAAAAAGAAATAGTTTTCTGCCATCACCTTTGAGCTTCATATGCATCCCACCCTTCTACTTCTAAGAAGTATTCAGAATTTTATCTTTGTTTACTGATACCGTGTTACCACATATATGTGCCTAAGCTATACATTGTCCAGTTTCACATCTTGAAACTTCATGTAAAGGAGATCACACTATACCATTCTGTGGTGTGTGTCTTCCTCAACCTCACGCACCAGAAATGCCCCTCCATCCACATTCAGAGCCACACACTCGGTTACACACCAGCCGGCTACACACCCAGAGTGGGTCTCACACACAAAGCCAGTCACACACACCCAGCTGGCTACACACATGCAGCCAGCTACACACACAGATGGTTACACACACAGCCAATTACAGTTACACAGCCAGCTACACACGTAGCGGGTCAAACACAGTCACACACCCGGCCGTCTACACACACAGCCAGTAATACACACACACACAGCCAATTACACAGTTACATAGCTGGCTACACAATGTAGCCAGTCACACACACAGCTGATTACACACAGCGAGTCACAGACACACAGCCAGTTATACACACACTCACACACACAGCCACTTACACAGTTACATAGCTAGCTACACAACGTAGCCATCACACACACAGCTGATTACACACAGCGAGTCACAGACACACACAGCTGGCTCACCCACTTGCCTCCTGCAGGGGACCTGCGTTGGCCGCACAGAGCTGTTTACAAACACTGAAGCACTGAGGAGCCTTGCTAGGTCGGCCTGGGTGTGCTCAGATGACGTCTCTTGGGTATTTGTGTAGGAGGGGATATGAGCTATTTTGGCCCTGTAAAAAGTGAATTGTGTTATGATTTCATCCATCAAAATCAACACAGGAGAGAAAACCTGACTACTCTGAAAACAATCATGAATTTTAAAAACTAACCTCAGACAATTTTATAGTTGAGTGCTACCAAAAAAATCCAAGGAACTATTTCTAATGTTATACAAACTCTTCTAGGAATACAGAAAGATAGGAGCCTTCTCAATTCATTTGATGAGGGCAGACTATTTTTGATACTAAATCAAACAAGGATAATACAAGAAAAAATACAAATCATAATTACCACATAGACACAAGACTTCCAAAATATTTACAGCCATATTCAACAATTTACAGAAAATATTACCCTTCACCAAGTTGTATTTATCTCAGGAATACATGACTGCTTCAATATTAGAAAATCATTGCATTGATAAATTAAAGAAAAACCAGATGATCAGGGCCGGCGCTGTGGTGTGGCAGGTAAAGCCGCCACCTTACAGTGCCAGCATCCCACACAGGCACCAGTTCGAGTCTTGGTTGCTCCACTTCCAATCCAGCTCTCTACTATGGTCTGGGAAAGCAGTAGAAGAAGGCCCAAGGGCCCTTGCACCCACGTGGGAGACCTGCAAGAAGCTCCTGGCTCCTGGCTTCAGATCGGCACAGCTCCACCCATCACCCATTGTGGCCATCTGGGGAGTGAACCAGCAGATGGAAGATCTCTCTCTCTCTCTGTGCCTCTCCTTCTCTCTGTATAACTCTTTCAAATAAATAAATAAATCTTAAACAAAATAAGTAAAACCAACACTGTGTCCAAAGCTGTGATCATCTGCATGACAACCCAGAGAGATCTCTGGACAAATGTTCCAGATGGACATTCCAGTTCTGTGACATTGCGGGGAACCCACACCGACACCAGCCCACAGATGGGAAGCGGTGTCATAGCTGTCCATTTGCACCTAGGTCCTGATGAGGGACCATCACCCCAAAAGTGTGATGGGAACGGACATATGGCATAAGTAGCCAAAACCCCCATGAGTCCTTTGGCCCATGCGGCATGGAGGAAGGCCACGTGGAGGCCTCTGAGGCTGCCCCGCCCCCACTGAGAGAGGGCGGGGCTGGCAGAGCCTCCGACAGCCAAGAGGACACAAGTCAGGTCCTCACCACATCGGGCTCCTGTCTGTCCTGCAAACCCAGGAAAGGACCCAACACAGGAGAGACCAGCGCAGAGTCCCTGGGGAGCCTGCCCAAACAGGTGACACAGCCTCAGGAATACCAGTGTGCATGTGGTCAACACGTTCTTCCTGCCCCACCACAGAAGGGGGTTGAGAACAGCACATGTCCCAGCCTCGCTCATGGCAGTGCCAGCTTCCACGTGGATGCCTGTGAGGACGCAGGCCCCCATCACATGGCCAGCAGTGGCCAGTACGAGGAGCTGGTAAGACACGTGGATCTGGGCGGCACTGCACACCTGACCAAGGTCCAGGGCTCCCGTGTTACTAAGAACTTAGGGAGCAGGGGTCTGGGGAAGACCTGGGCATAGTCTGTCCAACGGCAAAGAATAGTAGCTGCTTTGTGCACCCTCTTCCCCTCCCCTGAGAAAACACAGCCGCCAGCTGGCATTTTTGGTCCTAGAGACAAAGCGTCCCTCCCCTGAGGCCTCTGCTGTGCCCCACATAGGGGTCTACGAAAGACAACCAGTCTGAGCAGGACTGGAGCAGGTAGGCACTCAAAGCTGGGCCAGGCCGTGGGCCCTGCAGACTCCGGAGTCCCAGGAACCGCTGGTGGGACAGCTGCCACCTGCAGCTTGTGGCAGCCTAATGTGAGTGTCACCACGCAGACACCCAGGGCAGGGGTGAGTCCGTGCCATTGCTGCAGCCCCAGATGCCTTTGGAAAATCTCTCCCTGGGGGGCTTCCGGGACCTGGCTCATGCAGGGGCCTCCAGCCTCCTGGGGACCAGCGGAAAAAATGCAGATTCTTGTCCAAGGATATCAAAGGCAGAACTCCTTCCTGCCCGCATTTACACGTTGGAGTGCTAACCTCTGGGACCGGACGTGACCTCAGCTGGAAAACAGGCTCTTTCCAGAGGCAGCTGGGTTAAGGAGAGGACAGCCCGGCAGCCGCCAGCCCAGTATGACTGGGGACACACACAGGCAGAGAGAGAGGGCCGTGGAATGACAGCGGCAAGACCGGACGACGGGTCTGCGAGGCTCCCCCCAGCAAACCTGTGGGTGAGGGTTTTGCTGCCCTTATCACTGGACACCAGGAGACAAAGAAACGCGATGGGGTAGAGTGGGGGATCGGGGGGAGACAGAGATGTGGCATAGAGTCTGAAGGCCAACTGCTCGCATCTAATCCTCGTTCCAGAGTTGAGGCAATAACGACCCAACAATGTCCAGCATTCAGGGGTACAATGCCTGAGATGAAGCCACTAACATCGACGATGAGGTGTCTAATGCAACAGGGGTTTCCAAGAAGGCTTTGGAAGGCTCCAAGTGAGGTGCCGGCCTGTTGTTCCAACTCCCGCCACCCCTTCACGCTCCTGCTCCACCTCCTGTTAGTTGCACCTGCATGCAAACACCCCAGCTGGAGACAGAATGACGCCTCCTCCTGCTGGCACCCCGGCATGCCTGCCCTGCTAGCTCCCTGGCCTCCCTGCACCTGTCAGTCCCCTCTCTCCCTGCACCTGCCCCAAACTCCCTACCTCCATTCTTCTAGACGCACCCACAGAGAAAAGCAGCCAACACCTCCAAACTCAGCTTTCTGCCTCCAACCCTATGGCTGAGGCCTGTATAGGCAGTGATAAAGACACTGACTTGAATAAAGTTGGTAACAAAGTGTGATCTATCAGCACTCTGTCCCCTAACAGAGGTTCCACTGCACAGCACAGGGGGCACCCCTGGCCCAGGAGCTGTGGGCACATTCAGAAGGGGCTGTGTCTCCTCCCTGGGCCCAGAAAGTCCAGACTCCCCTCTCTCCCACCTGTCCCCTCATGTTCCTCAAGACAGAGGCAACCTTCCTGCAGCTCCAAAGCCAGGCTACTGCCTGCCCATCACGCAGCCTCCCCGAGTCTGCCCTCCCCACCCCGCTGCCTCCCCGAGTCTGCCCTCCCCACCCCGCTGCCTCTGCCCACGGACGGTCCCCGACAGCTTCTGGGCCAATCCTGCAGCCCAGCAGACGACGGAGCCTAAAGGACAGTCCCACGGCGGGAATTTGTCTCCCCTTCTGCTCTAGGCCCTTGGAGGCGTGTGGGTTCCTGGGGTGAGCAGCTCAGCCTGGCCATGCCATTCTGGGGGCTCACCCCACCCCCACCCCCAGTCCTGGTCGTGTCCCCTATGCACCAGGCACTAAGACACACCTGTCAGTTTCCCAAGGGCTCCCACGTGCCGTTCTTGCTTCCAGACCGCACTCCCCTGGCCAGGGCAGGGCAAAGCCACTTTCTCCAAGGAGACTTCCTATCTCCCCAGTCAGGATGACGGCTTCATGAGATTCCGTTTGAGACACTCAGCATGAGTCACCAACATGTAACAGCCATATTCTTCAATCAGAGATTCAGGCGTTGGGCCTGGAACCTAAGCCCACACTCCGGAGCCTGCTCGTCTGCCCTTGCGCCAGCAACTCCACAGGTTGCCCCCCAGGCAGCTCCACTCTGCATGCAGCTGGCGCCACACACTAACTTGTTAGCAGAAGTTTCAGTTAGTTATTCAGGGTTTCTGAGAGGAACTGCATACTTTTTAAAGGCAGAGAGAGAAAGGTTTTTCCATCCACTGGTTCACTCTCCTAGTTGGCCCTGATAGTCATGACCGGGCCAGCCAGAAGCCAGGAGCTAGGAATTCCATCTGGGTCTCAAATAGGCACCCAGATGGGCTGCTAGCATCGCAGGTGGCAACTTTACCACTATATCACAATGCCAGCCCCCTTGTCTCCTTGTAAAAATGCAATTACTTGGAACCGGTGCTAGTTCAAGTCCCGGCTGCTCCAATTCTAATCCAGCTCCCTGCTAATGCACCTGGGAAGGCAGCAGACGATGGCCAAGTGCTTTGGCTCCTGCCATCCACATGGGAGATCCAAATGGAGTTCCAGGCTCCTGGCTTCAGCCTGACCAGTCAGTCCTGGTTGTTACAGCCATTTAGGAAGCGAATCAGTGGATGGAAGATTTCTCTCTCTACCTAACACTCCTTTAAATTCTTAGAAAAAAAAAAAAAAAAGGTGGAGGAGGAACCTGAGGAGACAGCAGGCTTAGCAGTGGATTGCTAACAAAGGGATTTCAGGCCTCAGTGACCGGGGAACTTGGAAACATGATGCCTTTGAACATGCTGCCTCTTCCTCCTTTAAGGCAAGAATATGCTACCCGTGCACACCCAGACCATCAGCACAGCAACCCTCAGTAGAGGGCTCCCCTGCCGCAGCCAGGAGTGCCCTGAGCTCTTTCCTGGTTGGACTTTGCACTCAGACATGGACCGGCCGTTCCCTGTGTCGCCGTCACCCAGGCACCTGCTGTCAAAACTCAGCGCTTCCCCTGGCCTTTCCTGCTAAAAACACCACATCTAGCTTCTTAAAAGTCATGGTTGTCAAAACAAAGACCCTCCTGAACCAACAAGAAACCACATATCTGGCCAGACAGAGGTGGGGGGCGGCGAGGGGAGGGCACCCAGGCTGCTCCAGTACATGGAGACAGATGGAAGCATCCAGACAGGACAGACCTTGTGGGCAGCTGTGGGGGTCAGGCTGGCGTGAGGCATGCTGGGCATCGGAAGTAGCACCATGGATGGAGTTCTAATTAGCCCTGAGCCGCTGCTGTGGGCCGAGCCCTCGGGCCAGTGGGGTGGTGAGACACAGGCCAGGTCTCTGCTGCACGACGTCCCTTTCATAGAACAGGACTGACCTCTGAGGCAGCGCATACAGCCAGAGCTCCTGCTCTCCTGTGAATGAGGCTCAGGTCCGGCGGGCACACACTCCATGCTGAAAGTCAATGTCAAGTTCCTAGTCTATGGGGCAAGTCAAGGAGGGGACACTGCAGGAGCACGGGGCAGTGAAAGACCAGTGGGTGTGAGGAGAAAGAGGGGGGAGACAAGGGCACGTGGTCCCCAAGGCGCCAGGTGGAGGAGGGTGGGCTGTGCCGGGGTTGGTTACGGGCACAGGTGGTCTCAGAGCTGATCGGCAGCAATGGATCAGCCCAGGGTGGTGGGAGCAGTGCCAGAGGCTTCACCATGGACCACGCACTGTGGGGCCCTGGCCGCCTACTGCTCCCAAGCGGTGTGGCTGCTCGAGAACCTTCCTCCAGCTTACAGATCAAAATTCGCTGCAAGCCTCCCATCGTTCATGGAGACAGTACTGGCTTACCATGTCATGCAGCTCTGCCCAACGCAGACACCCTCCTCCTCCTCCTCCATCCCAGCACTGCTGGTGGCTTGGACAGAACTGCCACGGGCTTCCAAGTGGCTCAGGGACCCCTGGAGGTACCCACGACACGCGGGTTCATGAGGTTGTCAGGATGTCCGCGACTGTCCTCACACGTCGTCTGCCTCCTTCACTGGCTGACACCTGCACAGATGGTGGAGACACAGCAGTGAGAAACCCCACTGGGGCCTCAGCAGGGAGTCCCAGGTATCGAGCCCCTCACGGTCTCACACTCATGGGCAATAAAAGACCAGTTTCCTTTAAGAAAGTCCTTGAGGAAGGAATAAAACGGTTAATATTTTTTAAAGCTTGACCCTCGAGACTGTCTTTTTGGCCATCTAAAATGGGACAAATGCACAAAGTGCCCCTGCTGCTACTGCAGTCAGGAGTCTCTCCGGGAAAAGCCCTGTGCTTGCGGTGCGGTTCAAGGTGAACCTGTCACTTCTCTTCCTGGAACACTCACCCCGTTTGCAAGGACGGCTGGGAGGCAGTCTGGCTGTTCAGACAGCATTTCAGGCAGACCTCTCCTCTAATCAACAAGTCCTTCAGCTCAGGAGTAACTGACAGTACTTCTTGCTAAGATAAAATTGAACTCTCGAGCAAAAACTGGAACTTTGGAAAGCAAGTATCAAACGGTGTGAGATTGGTGATATTAAATGTAATTTTTAAATGTTGGATAACTAAATGTGCTGCCATTTAGAAGATCTGCATGACTCAAAGAATCAATACTTTCCAATGAACAAGGCATAAGGTTACAAACCACGCATAGCCAAGACGCATCCAGCATGCAAACACACCCGTGGATCGTGGTGTAACAAACACTCCAGTCGTGGGGTTTCACAGTCCACATGGCAAACAACTGTAAGCAACCCCACTGTCAACGTCTAGTGCAGTATCAAAGAGTAACCACAATTATCTAACAGGCATCCATTCTCCAACCATGCATCTGTGTGATGCAGAATTTTCTTTATAAAATTCAACCAAAATGATGCAGCTCTGAACAGAAACAAATGGGAGAATTCAGTTGTCTTAAGAAATTTGTAGGGCTGGCATTATGTTGCAAAGGGTTAAGCAACATTCTGTGATGCCAACATCCCATATTGGCGCCACTTCCGATCCAGCTCCCTGCTAATGCACCTGGGAAAGCAGTGGAAGATGGCCCAAGGGCTTGGACCTCTGCCATCCATGTGGGAGACCCAGATGGAGTTCCTGACTCCTGACTTCAGCCTGACCCAGTCCCGACTATTACAGCCATTTGCGGAGTGAGTCAATACATGGAAGATCTCCTCTGTCTCTCCCTCTCTCTGTAATTCTGCCTTTCAAATAAATAAATCTTTAAAAAATAGGTAAACCACAGAAAAAAATTTCTCAGTATCTTCAATATTTTTTTAAAAAAATGTAATATACAAACTTTAATAAAGGCAATAGGCAAGCCTATTATATTATATATAAGGCAAGCACTTATACTAAGAGAAGAACTGGGGACTGGGGACTGGGGCTGTGGCTTAGCCAGTAAAGCCACCTGCAGTGCAGGCATACCATATGGGCGCTGGTTTGAGACTCAGCTGCTCCACTTCCGTTCTAGCTCTCTGCTGTGGCCTGGGAAAGCAGTGGAAGATGGCTCAAGTCCTTGCGTCCCTGCACCCACGTGGGAGACCCAGAAGAAGCTCCCAGCTCCTGGCCTCAGATTGGCCCAACTCTGGCTGTTGTGGCCATTTGGGGAGTGAACCAGCAAAGGAACACCTCTCGCTTGCTCTCTCTGTGTAACTCTGCCTTTCAAATAAATTAATCTGAAAGAGAGAGAGAGAGAACACTGCCTAGAGGACATTTTATCTTAAACCTCTTAGAGTAACTACGGGCAGCTGCCTTTAACTGAGTTCTGCTGCTGTGAAAAATACAGCTCGTGCAGGTATGGATGCGTGATCTGCATATTTTCCAAGTATTCACTGAAAGCTACTTTACACATTAAATGTGGGCAGATAGACTTCACTTTTGTGGCTCTTTTGGAAGAGGTCATCTGAAGAGAAGACTATGTGGCTCTGGCTCACGACTCAAGTAGTGGATTCACAGCATCCAATCCTCTGAGGGCCTGCCTGGAACCAAGAGGAGGCAGCATGGATTCACCTGCCCGCCCGCTGAGCTGCACCGCTCATTTTCTCCATCTGTGGACTGGAACGACACCACCAGTTCTCTGGCTTCTCAGGCCTTCAGGCTCATCCTGAAACTACACCACACAGGTCAGGGGCCTTCTCAGCCTCCAGGACCACTTCAGCCAGCTCCTCGCCTCTCTCTCTCTCTCTCTCTCACTCACACACACACACACACACAGATGGTCCTTGACTCAAGAATTCAACTT